>NC_140951.1:138400573-138450573 GCF_014529385.1 Adiantum capillus-veneris | reverse complement strand
TTTTTGCTCAACCATTTCAATGTACATTGGTGCCCGTTTGAAATCCATACATAGTGATAAATTCTCTTTCCTTTGGCTAAGATTATCATGCTTAGTTGCTTCTCCACATGAAAGGTCAATACATAAGGTGCGATGGTTGCGGATTCCGGGGTCCATTGACCAAAATAAAACTCTTTATATGCGATAACATGATGGCTTCAGAGAGTAGCATATAGTCAAATCAATCACAGCTATCGCCATTATGTTCTCCTACATGTAAATCCATTGGTTTCCACTCCACAAAGATACACCATTCGCAATGAGCATACCCGTGCTATTACACATGTGTAAAAGTAGTACTTTCCATAGTGATCCGGCTCTTTCTCATCCATTGAAGTACGATCATACAAGTGAACTTCCTCCAACTCCCTTGAAAATGTATGGCATATCAAATTGTTGAGTATCATGTTGCAATGTTTTTGTGCGAGCATTCATATCCCCAAATACAATAACATCACCTTCACCTTTGAAATAAGTAATGTCCTCTTCCAAATCAGAAAATGGTTGATCTCTATCCATGCAAGCATAAAAGGGAGAATAATGATGAGGAATGTAGCAACCGGCTACAAAAATGGTGCTCTTTTTTGGTGTCATAAATTTTCAGCATACATAACGTTTGTACTTGTCATCTTTCACATTGATACAAAATCTTCCAATCCTTTCTTAACCATACATGCTAACCCTCATTGTCCTCTTCGTTGCTTGAGATTCTTTGACCACATCAATGAATGTACATTGTAATCCTCCAAGCCGTTAATCCTTTGTGTATCATGCTCCCAAGTTTCAATAAGAAGTACAACATCGGCTTTGCTTGTTAGTTCATCAATGCCCAACCCCCGCATTCCATGGGTATCCATTACAATTCCAAAAGCATATTTTCAATTGTAACTCGGTCTCATAGGTCACGCATCCCTATTTTCTTGAGAGACTTGCCTCCTCCTTGGGGCACATTTTCTTCATGAGAGATCTCCTTGTTTTTATTATTCTTTTCCTCATATGCCTTGCGACGCATATTTTGTTGCTTAATAGTGCGATCTTCACATACAAAACATTTTGTATCCCTCAAATAGATCCAACTATTATCAGGATAATCTTTCGCTTGGTCTCATCCGGCATGGTGCATACAATTGGCCGTTCTCCCAAGCGAGAGAGCTCCTTGCTTCCCCACTCTATGTGCTCCATGGACCATAACTCCGGACATGCCAAAGTGGGTTTTGAAGAAATCCTCAATAACAATGGCAAGAGAAGGAGGTGTCTCTAACTTCTCTTCGGGAATTCCACGAATAACAATGTTCTTGGAACGTCGCTGCCGTTCCTTCAACTCCTCCACATCCACATTCTCAACATTCTTTGTTTGAACCATAGCTTGCATGAGTGAGAATTAGAAACCACATTGCTACACCACATACATCAGCCCAGACTTGTTTGTGCATACATTTATTCATGTCGCATACATCCCGGATCTCATAGTGTCAAATTTCTCCTCTTTCAATACATGGTCATGCTCTACTTTGCTCATCCGCTCCTTCAAAGCATTCAAGTCCACAAGAGAGCGTTTACATTCCTTGACTTCCTCTTCAAGTTGCATCAAACGTGTTGTTTGCATCTCAAGTGTCCTCTTGAGATTCTCATTCTCAACCACAAGTACCCTTAGTGTGCCATTCTCCATTGCAAGTGCTCGTAAGTCTTCGCCTTTTTGTTTTTACGGTCTCTTGCAATGATACCAAGTACGCCATGATCATGGTTTTCGATGTCGTTGGTTGGGGGTTGTGTTGCTATCTCCACACTTAGGAGATTTTGGATCATTTTTCCACAATGGTTGTGGACCTTGTTGAAGAAAAGAACCCTTGCGAGTGCCGGAAGACAATTGAATGAAAATAGTAAAAATAGGAGAATGCGAATCAACTTGTAAGAACCTGTTCACACCCCCAATATTCGGAAATATCTAGCAACAGAAACTCCTTGGTCACCCAAACCTAAGAAAGAGAGAGAGGGAGAGAGATGCCAGGTGCGAGGTGGGACGTAGGGAAAGAGAGAAGAATCTACGTTGGGTAGTGGAATAGATGCATGCAACAACAAGGCAATACTTTAAAAAGGAGCTAAAATTTTGGACTTGTGAAACCTACAATTATAGAAGGAAGTATGTGCCTATGATCTTTATAAATAATGTATTAGTAGAATCTACACCATATTACATCATGGGGGTGAGCAACTAACGTGGCGTGTGCACATGGGGGGAGTTGCTCACAAGTGATGTGAGGTTGATGAGTATCAGGGTTGTCCGTGCTCATTGAAAACAAGAGCAGCACAACAATTGGACGAGGAGTGGGTAGGGAGGGGCCGTGGAGTTCCCCCCGCCCCCTATATTAAAGGTGTCATTTGGCAGCAACAAAACGAACTGGACGTGGTGGTCAACATATAGATTTCATACCTGGTATGACTAAGCTTGAATCCAAGTATGGACAGATGGTTTATGTCGCTCTATAAGCTATGTCAGTAAAGGCTTGAATGAATCTCAAAAGATTTTGTGTAATATATATGGAAGTGGCCAGTATGGGAGTGGGTTTCCTTCTAATGTTGTAATTGGAAAAGGCAAGAAACTTCTAGACCTAGGTTAATTAAGTTCATCCCAAAAGCTTACACTTGAAAAGCCTCGTACTTTAAAATTTTCAAAGCAAGAGGGTGTACTCTCTCTCTCTCTCTCTCTCTCTCTCTCTCTCTCTCTCTCTCTCTCTCTCTCTCTCTCTCTCTCTCTCTCTCAAAAAAACACACACACACACACACACACACACACAATGATGATGCGTAATTTGGTAGACCCTCTTGCTTCCCTTCCCTTGATGGGCGTTGAGAGCCTTTGCAATGGAGCGATGGCAGATGCAAAGGTTTCTTGTTGGGTCTCCTCATGAGACCAAGCTTGCATCGCTCTCTCTCTCTCTCTCTCTCTCTCTCTCTCTCTCTCTCTCTCTCTCTCTCTCTCTCTCTCTCTCTCTCTCTCTCTCTCTCTCTCTCTCTCTCTCTCTCTCTCTCTGTCTCATGGATTCAAGCTCCCTCGACGCTCATGTCGTGCTTACTTGCCCTCCTCTGCTTCCTTTTGCAATGGCAAGATCTTCATTGCCTGCCACTTCTCCAAGGGGTTCACTACCGCCAACACCTTAAATTCCACTTATGATTATGACGCCCTTGTTGATGGTGATGGCCATATTTCCTATATGTGTATGCACTTTGCTTGTGTGTGTGTGTGTGTGTGTGTGTGTGTGTGTGTGTCGAGGGGTAGTTAAGGTGTGTGGTGTGGGGGAGGCAAAGAGGGTAGTCTGGAATTAACATGAGTATAAATGGAAAGGACACTAAAAGAACACGTCTCTCTCTCTCTCTCTCTCTCTCTCTCTCTCTCTCTCTCTCAAAAGGATTTCATCAGGTCCATCTCCTTGCGTTTCTAGGAGCTAGCTTCCGTCTCCCCCCACCTCTCTCTCTCTCTCTCTCTCTCTCTCTCTCTCTCTCTCTCTCTCTCTCTCTCTCTCTCTCTCTCTCTCTCTCTCTCTCTCTCTCTCTCTCTCTCTCTCTCTCTCTCTCTCTCTCTCTCTCTCTCTCTCTCGCCGTGATTGAGGTCGTGTTCCTATAGTGCATGAGCCTCCTACCAATAATCTCCATTATCACCAACAGGTGGCTATGACCTCTAATTGTGTAATGGAGGGTATCCCCTTCTCAGTCCTTCACTTTGTCCACCTCATCCATCTTCCTACATTCTTGATAGGTTCAGGTTCGGCACTACCTCACCATGGCTTTGCCCCATGGGATGCATGCAATGGTAGGATGAATTGAGAGGGGTCTCTCTCCCTCTCTCTCAATTTGCATGAACGAGTGAGATTTAACAATCGCTCAAAACAACACGCAGCACCACAGGCTGATTTTGGGGGTTTTTGTGTTTCCTTTAGCCTAAGCTCAAATGATAGACATAGCAAGGGATGCATCCAATGGTAGGATGAATTAAGGGGTCTCTCTCTCTCTCCCTCTCTCTCTCTCTCTCTCTCTCTCTCTCTCTCTCTCTCTCTCTCTCTCTCTCTCTCTCTCTCTCTCTCTCTCTCTCTCTCTCTCTCTCTCTCTCTCTCTCTCTCTCTTTTCCCCCTTACCCTTTGATGGACCCTCAGTCCCTAACTGATATATATCCAACGTCTTCACTCCAAAAGACCAGATGTAATGTTTTGTTTTTGGTCCAACAGGTCATATCTGACCTCCATGGGACGATAATTCATCTCTCTCTCTCTCTCTCTCTCTCTCTCTCTCTCTCTCTCTCTCTCTCTCTCTCTCTCTCTCTCTCTCTCTCTCTCTCTCTCTCTCTCTCTCTCTCTCTCTCTCTCTCTCTCTCTCTACCGTGCATGATAAGGAGAATCGATGGCAGCTCTCTCATTCTTGCCAAATGCGCTCCCGTGAGCAAGACCAAGAAGTTTGTCATCTCTGAAGTCATTCACATGCCATGCTAAGCTCCATGAATACACAAAGGAGGAGCTTGATAGCATGCTTCCTAAATTGGCAAAACACTAGAGCCTTCGTGTTTGTCCTAAAATGTCCTAAATTGGCAAGACACTAGAACCTTTTTGTTTGTTTATGCCTCTTTACTATTGTAAATGGATAAAGATAAGGACCCCTTGTTCACATATATTCTTTTACATTGTTGCCCGCTTGGCTCTTGCTCCATGACGGGGTGCTTTTGTTGTGTTTCAAGTTGTGATGTACAACAAAACGTAAAGAATTTTGAGAGAGAGAGAGAGAGAGAGAGAGAGAGAGAGAGAGAGAGAGAGAGAGAGACGAAGAAGAATGCAGTGTCAAAGACTGTGAAGGCGGGTTTACAGTTCCTTATGGGTCATCTAACACGCTACCTTAAGAAGGGTTGCTATGCAGAGTGCATTGGCTCTGGCCACTGTCTATCTTGCCGCCATCCTAGAATACCTAGTTGTCAAAGCACTTGAGCTCGTTGGTAATGTGGCAGGTGATAACAAGAAGAATGGATTATTCCTTCTCACATCGAGCTTGCCATCAGGAATGATGAATAGCTTTGGAAACTTTTGACAAGATTTACCATAGCCAGTGGGGGGTACCTCCCAATATTCATTGGGTCCTTTTATAGAAAAACCTGATAGAAGGGAGAAGTCTCCAAAAGCTTCAAAGCCCCCGTCAAAGGAGTAGAGTCTGACAATATTTGGATTAAGATGTAGGTCATGTCTAGCTATTAAATTTTTATTTTGTGCAAACCTTAAAATGCAACACACAACTAAAAGAGGGGGGGGTTTCTACATCTTTAAAGGGTCAAGTGGAGGTCTTCAAGGTCCTACCTGATCATGATTTACAACTCCATGTACTTTTTAACTTGGACCTTTGAGCTATTGTACATATGCGGTAGTGATAGTAGCGGATTTGCATTTTTTTAACGGTGAGTGTGGTTCAACATGAAATTCTCCATAGAAATTTGCATAAGATGTGCGAGGAATTCATAGGAAAAAAAAAATTAGGAGATGCAAGAGGCAGATTCTATGGTGATGATCAAGCTAATTCTTGATGAACCCTAAACTTCTTCAAAGTCACTGCGTAGAAACCTCCATACGGATGAAGCTGACATTACCTCAAGAGATGAAGATTTGCATCAAAGCTTAAAGAGATGATTGGGATAGGACGTGGATATTTCAGGAGATGCAAGAGGCATATGCTATGG
Source organism: Adiantum capillus-veneris (assembly GCF_014529385.1). NCBI lineage: Eukaryota > Viridiplantae > Streptophyta > Polypodiopsida > Polypodiales > Pteridaceae > Adiantum > Adiantum capillus-veneris. The sequence goes on along the minus strand of NC_140951.1, from coordinate 138,444,827 downwards.
TGATGATCAAGCTAATCCTTGAGGAACCTTGAACTTCTTCGGAGTCACTGCGGAGAAACCTGCATACGAATGAAGCTGACATTACCTCCAGAGATGACAATTGGCATCGAAGCTTAAAGACGATGATTGGGATAGGACGTGGATATTTCCACAGTTCTGCACCTGAGTGGTTTGAAGATGCCCTCATTGAAGAGGATCAAGAGCATGAGGGCTTTGTCACAAGAAAATACAACCAAGGTCAAAGGGAATACATTATATGCTGCAAGAAAATATGAAGTTGCATTAGCTTGCTACGCTAGTTGCAATTCCATCATTGGACATATGAATTCAAGGTACTATGTTGAGCTTAGAGTCTTGCAATGCTAAGAATCCTAAAGAAGCATCATATTTCTATGACTATACTTTCTTCATTCCAACTTATCTTCTTCATGAGTGTGTGTGTGTGTGTGTGTGTGTGTGTGAGAGAGAGAGAGAGAGAGAGAGAGAGAGAGAGAGAAAGAGAGAGAGAGAGAGAGAGAGAGAGAGAGAGAGAGAGAGAGAGAATAAAAATCTTGTTCTATGACATCCATGCTTAGATCCTTAACATCCTGGTATTATTTTGAATGATAGGTTTTGAGTTCAAGACTTAAGGATAGATATTTCGGATCTCTTGGATGTGTGTGGGTGCATGTGTGCATGAGGGCTTGTAAATAAGAAGAAGAAATTGGAGTGTGGTAGATTAGTTATGTTGCATTCCTTTTGGACAATAGATCTTGAGCTCAAGACTTTTTACTTAGAACTCCTAGGTCTTCTGGGATTGCTCATCCTACAATGTTAAACATTCATTAATCTAGAACTCTTCTTCTATAATCATGGTATACTAAAGTTACATTTTTTTGTTACTTATGGCCAATAAAAAGTGAACTATTAGAGCATCTTTTGCAAGCACTAGTGTCCCCAACACACACACACACACACACACACACACACTTAACGAACATCCACAAGTATAAGAAGAAGAGCTTTTTCTTGTATGGAGAGTGCCTCTAAAGTTGTGTAGATTTAGTTATATGAAATAAATCCGTTTGCTAATTGTAGCAATTTGGATGTCTCTAAGTGTTGTCAAAATATGCATAGAGTGTACAATGTGATGTGAATTATTTTTCTGTGATTGGTTGGTTTTGCTTGGCTTTTGCTTTGCTCAAAAATTTTGCTCAGTCTCTGGAATTCCTCTGTATGTACAACCTATACAATAGTGAAGCATTAAAATGGCTTCACCCTATAGCCATCAGCTTAATGCAATGTGCAAATTTCTCAGAGGCTAAGCTCTTTGTGAGAGCATTTGCAGGGTTTTCATCACTATGAACATTGACTATATTGATGCGCTTGCTAGCTAGTATGTCTCGCATCACATGATACCTGATCTCTATGTTTTTTGACTTAGAGTAAAACACGGGTCCTTCATTAACGCAATAGCACTCTGACTATCACAATGCAATACTGGAGTTTGATAAAGGCCAAGATATCCCACTGACGAGCTAGCCATATAGATTTCTTGCTAGCACCAAAAATTGCAAAACATACTTTGCCTCTGTGGTGGAAGACAAAGTTTAAAGACACGGCTGCTCCAACAAATAGAAATACATAGCCGAACATGGATCTTCAAATATCCACACAACCCGCATAGTCTGCATCCGTGTAACCCACTATGGATGCATCATTATTCCTAAAGTGTAAGCAATTGCTTGTTATACCCTTCAGGTATCTTAGAATGTGCTTCACTACCTCCTAGTGCTTCCTACCAAGATTTTCAATATATTTTCTAGCCACTCCCACCTCAAATACAATGTATGGTTCGGTGGCTACCATGGCATACATAAGATTATCTTCTACTAAAGAATATGGCGCCTTGGCCATTGTATCTTTCTCTGCATCAGATTTGGGAGCACCAATCTTGCTATTTTATCATATGCATGCATATTAAAACAATGCAAGAGCTTGTGGATATATCTTTCCTAAGATAACTCCAGTATTCCACGTTTCCTATCCCTCTTGATACGCATACCTAAAAAGTGACTTGCATCTCCTAAATCCTTCATAGCAAACTACGTGCTAAGTGACTTTTTCAAGATGGCAATGTCATCTTTAGACTTCTCGGCAATGAGTATGTCATTGATATAAAGTATCAAGATGATAAGTGAACCATCGTTCAACTTTTGGGTATACAAGTAGTGGCCTTCTTGGCTCCGTAAATAACCTTGAGACTCCATATACTTGTCAAATTTTTTGTACCAATTCCTTGAGCCTTGCTTTAAGCCATACAATGCCTTATGCAATTTACACACTAGTTCTATCCTCGTAGGCTTTTCAGTTTTAACTTCAAAACCCTAAGGCTATTTCATGTAGACATCTTCTTCTAGATCCCCATGAAGGAAAGTTGTCTTCACATCCATCTCGACAAGTTCCATGTCCTCAGTGGCTACTAATCCAAACACAAGATGCAATGTAGTCATCTTGACTAGTGGAGAGAAAATTTCACTAAAATCCATGCCTTTCTTCTGCTTGAAGTCCTCAGCAACCAATCTAGCCTTATACTTAGGCTCGAGATCTTTTGTTGTATATTTTTTCTTATATACCCATTTGCAAGGCAATGCTTGTTTGTCCTCTAGCAACTGTGTTCATCCCAAGACTCATTTTCCATAATCAAGTTATACTATGATTGCATTGCCTGTTTCCACTTCATGCTATCTTCCCAATGAATAGCCTCTTGGTAGCAGATAGGCTCTTCATAGTCAATGACCAACAAATAATCTAACTTTGATTGAAAATGCTCACGATCACAAGAAACTTGCATAGATCTCCTCGATACCTGACTGTTGGACTCTGCTCTCTCTAGAGCACTACTAGTGTTAGGAACGTCAGTAGCAGGCTGAGCTATTTGTTTGATTTCACTTGATTCTACATTCTTGAAAGTAACCTTGCAATACACAACCTCTTTGACAGGTTTTCTATGCATCTTCGACTCATTGAAGATAACTTGTGAGATGCAGATGAGCTTTTTAGATTCGGGGTGCTAGAGATGATAGCCCATCTCTCAATCTACACCATATCCATTGTGTGATTGTTAACTGAGTCAACATCGGTTAACAGGAGCTGCTAAAGACTGAAGATGTACGGATGCGCTTCGAGGATGAATACAAAGAAGCACTAAAGATTGAAGTTACACATTTTTCACATTTTTCCAAAATGGTCACGTATTGTAAATTCTCGATTTATTTCAAGCCACTGTTATATTTTAATGTGTTACAGGTTCAATGGGAGTTCCAAGTTGTAAAGAATATGCCAGTTAGTGTGCCTAGGTTGCGGATTTAGTAAGTGGTGGAGCCCTAAAGGCCTTGGGTGTCCGGACATTGCATATTTTTACCTTAGGTATATAAGGGAGTGTGTAAAATAAATAAGGGTTCTCAAGCTCATTTGTTGAGAGCACTCTTTGGTGAGAGCTCTTGAGGTGTGTGGCTACGGAGTCCTTGAGATTCTCCTTGCTCATGTGACTTGGTTAACACTAATCAATGCTTAATTCTCTTTCACTATGCCTCTCTCATGCTTCTTATGATTGCATATGATGCTTAGATTAGCTAGATCTTAACTAATTAGTGGTTAATCCCTCTCTAATCTTGTGTGATTGCCCTCTTTTGCTTGTGTGTGCATGTAGGGTTGATTGGAGTGTGGTGCTCAATAGAATCATGTGTGTGCGCTTGCGATTAGTGTTTTGCATGATAGGATTAGTGTTGTGTGCGTCTTGCAATCGTTAGAGTGTGTGATTGGGTTGATTAGAGGTGAAGAGAAGTGGATATGCAGATGACTCTCATTGTGGCTTAGATCCTCCATAGGCCGAGAAGCTCACCTCATAGAGTTAGCCATTCGTGTTGCCATGATTAGCTCACTAATCGTGTGCGTGTTTCCATGCCCTAGCCGGGTAGCTCATCCCTCCGGACTGATAATTTTGTTGGTCATTGGAGCTATGAAACAATGGAACCCCCAAAATTTGGTGCCGTTTTCGGGGATGATGACCTACGCTAGTGTAATTGTGGCATAATCGGATATGTTTCACTAATTTCACTATGTGTTTATGTTTTTGTGGACTTTGGATGTGTGTGCATGAAGCAATGTGTTCATAATTCCCTAATGTGTCATCGTATCTTGCCAATTGTGTGTTTACACACTCTAATTTCACACTAATCCCTTGCTAATTTCACGAATTTTTGCTAACTTACTAATTTTCTATGAAGGATTGGAGCATTCAACCGTTCAATTCATCTTCAATGGAAAGGTAATCAAGGTGGCATTCTCAACCTCCCTAGAATCTAAAGATGTGTAGAATTGTGTAGAGATCTCACCATGATGCAATGTAATGTTTATGCAATGCAATGTTGATGCTATGTTGGATTGAAAATTTTTGGATTGTTCGTTTTCATGCCGTCGTAATGCCGAAATTTTTAAGATTTGGTGGCGTATGAATTTGACAAGTTTCAACTGCTAATTGGTGAATATGCATTGCTAATTGTGTGCCTAATTGAGTTAATTGCATGCTTGGATGGTCAATTGCAAGTGTGTGTGCACTAAAATCAAGTGTGCGTGCATTTTAATTGAGTGTGTGTATGCCTAATTTTAGGTGTGTGTGCGCTATTTTTCTCATGTTTGTGCACCTAAAAATCAATGTGTGCTTAATGATTTTTCAATTGTGATAATTGATTTGTGTTGTGGCTTGAACTCAGTGGATATGTACTCTCTCGCAATGTGTGTTAGCAGTGGCTAATACAGGCTACACCAATTACGCACCAAGCTGTGGATGTGCTATAGTGCACAATATTTCCTTTTCATTGTATAGGGCCTTGGGCTCATTTAGGAGTTCCAAAGTTGTATGAGTCTAAGCTAGAGAGCTAAACTTTATCCCATAGTTGAAGGGTTTGAGGCCCAAAGCTATAAAAGAGTCCTATGCTTAATGAGAAGTCATTCTTGGGTAAATTCTCCTCTTTGTAGAGTGGATGGTCATGAGGCTCATGGGCTTTCCAAGCCCATGTAGCTCTTTATTTCTAATAATCAATTACACTTTCTTTCTTATTATTCTTCTTTGTTTGATTATGTGGAGTGAGATTGTATTAGTATGATGGTAGATCTCCTAATCCCTTTTTTGAGTTAATCTATTCTATCCACACCATTGGCCATGGTGTGTGAGGGATATGCCTTCCTTCTCTTCCTATCTCTCTACAAGGTGTGCGGTTAGTGTATATGCATATGTAGTCGCATTGAGGGGTTGTGCCGGAATGGACACACTAATGCGGAGTAGGTATGTTAATTGCATGCTTGTGTAGTTGTGTGATTAAGAGTTGTGAATAGAGTGATTGACGTAAGAAGTAAATTTCAACCACATGATTGTGTGCAAGTGATTAGTAAGTAGGAATGTGTTGTTGATTAGAGGAAGCCCTTTCCATGTCTTCTCTCTATGATGAGTAGAAAGATCCCTTGAATCCTCTATGTCTATACATCTTAAGCTCGTACTTCCATGCCCTAGCCGGGTTGCCGATCCATGATTTGACAATTTTGTGGGTTGTGATTAGGTCGTGCTACAATGCCTCGCTACATTCAGCGCCGTTGCCGGGGATCGATAACTTAAGCTAATGTGTTTAGGATGTGTGGAATACAGTAATTTCAGTACTGATTTTGTTGGTTTTTGAGTGTGTGTAACTCATTTTTTGCTTTGATTTGATGATGTTTGTGCAAAAAATTGATGCTAATGTTGAGTTATGAATACCCCAAACCCCCAATTTCACTAATTTCATGCTAACCCTTGCTAATTCGCTTCTTTTCATGCTAATTGTACTAATTTTATGTTAATTTTTACTAATTTTGACTAACCTTGCTAACCTAACCACTAACATTTGAAGTGTAAAGTATGTGAAATCCCCTTGCAAGAGGTGGAATCATCACTCTAATCAAGTTAATTGTGCTAATTTATGCCTAATTTGATTATTTGAGTGTTTGATTTTGACCTACAAATGGTCAATTTCGAAACCGATTTGATGGTGCACACACTTGTGTGTGCAATGATGCGACTTCGCGTGGAGCAAAGAAATAGCTCAGTGTGTAATTACGATGTAAGTGCACTCACTTGTTATGTCAATTTTTGATTGATCAATGTGATTCAATTTGCTAATCATTTGCTAAAATTAGGTGTGTAACACAAATTGACCTACACTTTGCAACTAATTTGATACACTTGGAATGAAATTGATAGTCAAATTGTGACTAATGAACTTTGTGTGTATCCAAATAATGCTTAATTTTCATCAAGAATTCATGTGTGTGCATAAAAATCATTGTGTGTGTGCATACACCAAAGAGGAAAAAAACTGTCAAAAATTTCAAGTGTGTGTGCACCTAATCTCGAATGTGTGCATACATAAAAATTGATGGAATTGATGATACATGAGTATGCAATCATGTAAATGGTGTGTATGTTAGGCTAATTCAATCATTGGATAAACCTAAATGCTAAAAAATTGGGCAAAAATTGAGTGTGTGTGCCCATCCATGACCACTTGATTTTTAATGATTGATGGTCAATTGGGACACCTAAATGGTTTTGATTATGAAATGTGCATACAAAGTGTGTGCAATCATTAGGTGTAAGCCTAAATTCAATGCCAAATGAGCCAAATTCGATCATTAGTGCTTAATTTTTGAGTGTGTGCATTGTTTGATTGGGTAAAAATAGTGTAATTTTTAAGAAATTGAGCATGCATTCATTCATTTATGCTTGATTGAGTTTGCAATTTGTGCATTCCAATGTGGAATTGATGTAATGTTTGCATAAAATTTTGGCATAAATTTGGGTGTGTGCCTATTCAATGGCATGTACAATCCGGTGTTTGAATGAATAAAATTGGTATTTTTAAACCAATTATGATGATTAATTTGTCCTAAAAGATCGGTGTATTTGATTGTGATTTTAGATGATTGAATTGACGCAATTGAAAATGATTTTATGAATTACTATTGCTATGTATGCCAATGGGGTATGGTAATTGGTGAATGCCATAAAAATCAAAAGTGTGTAGCAATGTGATGACAAGCCTAATTAGGTTTGGATGATTTTTGAATCGGGATATGAGCTCATAAGTTGCAATGATTGAAAATTTGGTTAGGCAAAGGAGATAATTGGTACACTATGTAATGTGTGTAAGTAATGCTTGAGCCACAACCACCTTTGGTGTCATTGGAGCTTGCATTATGATTTGATGGGAGAGGTTGATTGGAGATATGTCTAATTAAGTTGCTTGTGCACCATGCATTAAATTGAAATTAAGAAACAAGTGCTTCATTAAGTTGAAATGAAAGAACTATTGTGTGTTTCCATTGTGATTCTTGCTAATGTCGATTGAATATGGAAATACATAGGAAATGTTTCATTTGTATGATCAATGTTGTGTGTCAATCTTTTGGCTCATGTGTTTTGTGCATGCACAAACAAGTATCGTCAAGATGACATTATAAAGTTGAAAATGAGCACCAGTTTTGAGCATGTATTGAAGAAGAATAGCGATAAATTGAGCAATACCCCGCATACTTTTAAGGATATGAGTCATGAGTGCAATCACGAACTTTAAAATGAACTATATGCAATTGCTCAATAACGTGCAAGGAAGAAAAATTTCAAATTGTGGTTACTTTGAGTGATGATTTGACTTTGTGAGGACGATGTGCTCAAATGGGGTAGTATGAACACACGAGCACATACACTACTTTTTTCTCTTGCATATGAACACTACACACACACACACAACCGCACGTACACACACCGTGCTCTGCCTTCCCTCTCGCCAATATCTCTCATACTTTCCATCGTTATTGTGCATGGGAATGTCCTCCAGAGGAATTTTTTCAACAAAGAAATAAAAATAAAAAATAAAAAAATTTTGCCAGCCTTTTCGCTGAAGCTTGGGCCCTGGAGGCTAGAGAACCCGTCCTGCTGCCATGAATGCACTTGGCTCGTAGCTCCCTAACGCCTCTCACACACCACCCATGATGCTCTACAAGCGCCGCCGAATATGGCGCATCCTCACACACACACACACACACACACACACACACACACACACACACGTAATCGTTGGCCCACCTAGCTGACTGGGCGAAACACACACACACACAAGGGCTGCCTGGAATATCGCGCATCAACACGCACACACACAAACATGATCTTATAGTGCCTAGATCTCAATTACTGCTCGATTTTCGCCTGGTGACACCTAAAGATTCTCAATGCCGCTCACCAACCAAACTCTCACACACACGACTCAGGCCCTCGCGAGTCTTCATACGCACAAGCTGTCCATCACCCACACACACTCTTGTCCAGCCTGAGCCTACCATGCACGCTCGGCTGCATCTAGACAATTGGTTGCAGTGGCGAATAACTGCAAGCTATCTTCACCCTCCTCCCTTCCCGATGCTGCCCCCACACTATCATCATCATATCTCTCTCTCTCTCTCTCTCTCTCTCTCTCTCTCTCTCTCTCTCTCTCTCTCTCTCTCTCTCTCTCTCTCTCTATGGCGTCCCGCATTCAGTGTCGAACCCGCTGCCCGCAGTTGCAGCGCCTGTTCTCAAACGACGGCCTCACCAAGTGCCCTCTAGCTCGCAGACAAGAAGGTCTTTTTCCAGGAAATAGAAAAAAAATTTAAAAAATTGTAATCATGAAGAGGTTCCCACCTTGACCTCAAATAAAATGCCTCTCAAAGCTGTTTTGAGCCACCAATTCCATGTTCGAGTGAATTAGCCTAGCCACAAATCTACAATCTCCAAGAAGAATGTAAATCAAGCTTAACCTCAAGCCGCTATTAATAAATCAAACACATTTGGCTTAGAAGAAAGCTCAACATTCTTTTAGGAAATATGAAATTGCTATGATTTGAGCATTTTGGCTTAAGGATGATTCGTTTTTGCTTAAGAATTGGGAATAATGACACATGATTTTTTTGGCATTGTGAGCGGATTGATCAATATGAAGTTTCTCATGCTCATGTTATAATCCATAGAGTCTAGATTGTATGCAATATGTTTTCAAAATCAATGATGTGTTTTAAAGGGATGGTGGCCAATGATACAAAACAAGGTTTTGATGCTTCGAGGGAGCTTCAATTCACTTCATCTTATGCTCTCTTTTTCCCTTGCTATGCATGCTGTATGGGTGCTAGTTGGATGTGATCATCGAGGGTGTGCAATGAAATTTTGGGTTTGGCATTGCTTGATGCTTTTTAAGTGCTTAAGATGTATGCAAAAATCATGTCATAGCACTAAATTGGGTTTTTTGAATGACCATGAGAGAGTAGTAAAATTTTGGGCTTGTGATTGAGCATTCTTCTAGTGCTTGGCTTGATTGAAATTCTCATTTGCACTAAATTAGCAAGCTCTATTTGACATGCATGTGAGCTTCACGAGAGAGTTGCACTAAATGATGAGTTGTGATTGCTTGGTCGGAATTTGTGCTAAAACTTAACATTACTTGTACAATTTGGTGCTTGACCATAAAAAAATCATTGGAAAGCACTAAAATGAAGCTTGTTTGATGGCCAAGAGTGAGCATGAAATTTTTTGGGCTTGTGGTTGATTGTGCATTTTTAGTGCCTACTTTGATTGACAAATGCTTTCGTGCACTAACAATTGAGCTTTGTTTTGAAGGGTGGTGTGACAGGAGCGTGCTTTCACTAATCCAAGGACGGGTCATCATTGCAATATATTGCAGCTATTGAGAGCCATTCATTCTCGTTTCATCAAGTTGCAGTCATCTCTAGCTCATAGAATGTGACAGGAGCGTGCTTTCACTAATCCAAGGACGGGTCATCATTGCAATATATTGCGGCTATTGAGAGCCATTCATTCTCATTTCATCAAGTTGCAGTCATCTCTAGCTCATAGATTGGTCTAAAACTGTAAAATTTCATGTGAGCTACTTGTTAGTCAACTTTTTGGAAAACTTTTAATTGTAAAATTCGACTTTCAAGAGTCACTTCATTTCATTCAAAAGTTGCATTATTTTCAGCTCTTAGCTTGTTTTAAATTTCATACTTCATCGAGCTAGAAATTAATCAACTTTAAATCATGCATCAGAGATGGTAAAAATTGCAAAATTTACTTATGTAGAAGCATTTGATCTCTCTCATTGTTGTTATGTATGCATAAATTTGCTATCAAAGAGCATCATGTGCATAACCAAAGGCACTTTTTTTCCTTGGGCTTTTTTTCTTTGGCAAATTTGGGTATACAAGACCTTAGCTTTAGGTTTTCATTAATGTTTTTTGTGATCATTTGGATTTCAATAAAAGACTTTTGGAGCTTGTGTTTACACTTAGCTTCAAAAATCTTCTTTTGCAAATAAGAAGGATCAAGAGACTTCTTTACAAAGGGGATGCTTGCTCAAGAATGCTCAAAAGAGCATGAATAGGTGTAATCCTTCCATGTTTTTGCTCTTTTATTTATCTCTTCATTCTCTATGCTTGGCTTATGTAATTTTTTGCTTCTAAGCTATGGTTATTTCATGTTTGAAAGCTAGGCATACTGAAGTTTCAACACTTTGCTTTGTGAAAATTAACTCATCAAAAAATTAGGTTTATGTGTGCTAATCATAGGTAATTGGCCTTGACCTTAGGTTAATGTAGGTTCATTTCTCATTAATCCTATACTCTTAGTGATAGTCTTAATACTCCATTCATTTTTAACATGACCTAAGGGTATGATTAGGCATTAGTCTCTTTAGTCCAATTACCATACGCATCTCATAATGGAAGCAATAAAAAAAAAAGTGCTAAAAAATGAAACAATGAAGCAAAAAAGTGTCAAGAAAAAGTAGCAAAAATGCTACTAGACACATGAAAAGAAAATTTATATGTTATGTTGTGTCTATGTGAGGCCTAGCGCCTTATTGGCACTTGGCAGGCGAGGGGAATCACCTTGGATCGCTTGGTCAAGGCCCTAAACCGATGCCTTGGGCTGATAGGGGTTAGCCGTCGCCTTGGTAGGCTAGTAGGCTTTAGGAATACCTTCTTGAGGGTTCAAGGAGCCAGGAGTCGCACCTAGACTTGCCTTGGGTTGGTAGCCTTGTGATTGTGCTTTAATTTTTTCAATGAATGACAAAATCACAAATTCCACAAGCTTCAAAAAAGCTTTGACAATGTACTAATAGATTAGGAGCTTTTGTATAGCCCGTAGACATGATAGACTTGAATGATTATTTAAGATTGGTCACATAGTTTTTAGGCTAGTAGGTTTATGAACTTGCATTAGCCTAGGGTCATAATTGATTGCTTGTGTTTCATGCATAAAACTGAAATTTCAAGTGGTTTAATCTTCACAATAGTTTATGTGTTTTTTTGCTTTATGTTGTCTAGTTTTTGACTATGATTGACCCATCTTTTAGAAGCAAAAAATCACTTTGCATGATTGTTCATTTGTGCTTCATATTATATTCATTCTTGGTGGCCTTTGATGCTCATTACTTGTCCTTATGTTTTGCAGCTCAACATTTCTTCCATAGACTTGCTTTCTACCATGTCACTATGTCTTGCTTCACCGGCACATGAGGACGTGCACCAAATTAGGAAGGGGGAAATGTTAGCAGCGGCTAACACAGGCTACATTAATTATGCACCAAGATGTGGATGTGCTATAGTGCACAATATTTCCTTTTCATCGTATAGGGCCTTGGGCTCATTTAGGAGTTCTAAAGTTGTATAAGTCTAAGCTAAAGAGCTCAACTTTATCCCATAGTTGAAGGGTTTGAGGCCCAAAGCTATAAAAGAGCCCTATGCTTAATGAGAAGTCATTCTTGGGTGAGTTCTCCTCTTTGTAGAGTGGATGGTCATGAGGCTCATGGGCTTTCCATGCCCATGTAGCTCTTGATTTCTAATAATCAATTACACTTTCTTTCTTATTAGTCTTCTTTGTTTGATTATGTTGGAGTGAGATTGTATTAGTATGATGGTAGATCTCCTAATCCCTTTTTTGAGTTAATCTATTCTATCCACACCATTGGCCATGGTGTGTGAGGGCTATGCCTTCCTTCTCTTCCTATCTCTCTACAAGGTGTGCGGTTAGTGTGTGTGCATACATAGTCGCATTGAGGGGTTGTGTCGGAATGGACACACTAATGCGGAGTAGGTATGTTAATTGCATGCTTGTGTAGTTGTGTGATTAAGAGTTGTGAATAGAGTGATTGATGTGAGAGGTTAATTTCAACCACACGATTGTGTGCAAGTGATTAGTAAGTAGGAATGTGTCGTTGATTAGAGGAAGACCTTTCCATGTCTTCTCTCTATGATGAGTAGAAGGATCCCTTGAATCCTCTATGTCTATACATCTTAGGCTTGTGCTTCCATGCCTTAGCCGGGTTGCCGATCCACAATTTGACAATTTTGTGGGTTGCGATTAGGTCGTGCTACAATCCCTCCCTACAATGTGAGTGCAAAAAGCCTTCAACTTCTTGCCTGACTGGTTCCCTACAATCCCTCCCTACAATGTGAGTGCAAAAAGCCTTCAACTTCTTGCCTGACTGGTTCCCTACCATTGCAAGGAATTTTTGAAACGTAGAAAAAACTTTGTCTTTTCTCTTCAAGTGGTACACCCACACCTTTTGAGTAGAGTCATCTATGAATGTTAGGATATATAATGTCCCCCCTAGAGATGTATGCTGCATAGGCCCACAAAGATCATTGTGTACCAAGTCTAAAGGATTTTCCAACTCTTTGTTTGAATTGGTAACCTTTGCTTATTTGCCATAAATGCAATGCTCACACAAGATAGAATTAGAATAGTTTAAAATAGATAAGTAGTGTAAATGTTGAAGTTATTTCATTCCTTTCTGACTCATATGACCAAGTCGATTATGCCACAATTTGGTAGGAGGCATCTCGGCAACATAAATGGAGTTATCTTTCACAAAAGAGACATACAAAGTGAGCTGGACTTTTGGACTTTTGAAATGACCAAAATTTCCCTTGTAAATCATCTAGGAACCATTTCCAAAAACTGTAGTATAGCCCAAATCATCAAGCGGATTTGGTGACACAAAGCTCTTAGTCACATGTCTGACACCTTGAAGCATAAACTCAATGCCATTATGCATACATAACTTCATATCTCCAATGTCACATATGTCAAGCTGATACGAGTCACCAAGCTTGATTGAACCATGCACAGAAGCATAACTGGAGAACCATTCCCTATGGAAAGTAACATGGAAACTAGCACATGAGTCAATGATCTAGTTTTGTGCATAACACTCATCAAGAGCAGTTAATGCATGTGGACTCAAATCAATAATGAATATCAGGACATTTGTTGACGGCTACAATTTGTCACAAACAACCTCAATTGGTGGAGACTCAACTACATTGAGCCCCTCGATTTTCACATTACTTCTAAGAGGATCAGACTTCACAATGGCTTTACCCTTTTCATGTTACAAAATTAGACAATCTTTTTTCAAATGGCCTTTCTTGTGGAAATAATAGCATTCCACATTTTGCAGGTCATGTCCATGACTCTTGCTATGAGCATTCTTGCGATCTTGTGATCGACCACAACTGCACGACGACCTCTCTGCTAGGGACGACTATCACCAGCCGTATATACATCACCATGCCCACTAGTATCAAGAGACTAACGTCTAATATCTTTTGTCAATAAAGCACTTAAAACATCACTAAAAAAAATCTTGCCCTTAGGGATAGAGTTACTAATGGTAGTGCTAAATGTGTTCCACAACAAAGGCAAAGAACATAGCAAGAAAATGGCTTCATTTCATTATCAAAATTGAGTCCCTTATATGTAAGCTGCAAAATAAACTATTGAACTCGTTCAAGTGTGAACTGACAGTGCTGCCCTCTTTCATGTTTAAACGCATGAGCTTTTTCATAAGAAAGACTTTGTTCGAGGCACTCTTGCCATCCCAAGGTGAGCATAAGGACTCCCATAATTCCTTTGTAGTGATCTTGTTATAATCATGAAGAAAATAGGCTCACTAAGGTATAGGCGAAAGGTCTCCAGAGCACGAGTATCAAGCTCTTCCCACTGATCATTAATGTAAACACCCTACAAGGGTTTGTGCCATCAAACTTCTTGATATAATACTCTTCTTTCTCAGAATCTCCAGCCATAAATGACAAGAGCAAATGCAAGAGAGTGAGATAAGGAATTTATGGCAAAATTTATGCGGAAATTTTGGTAGAGTCTCCTCTGCAGTATGGAGATAAATCTCAACCAAAAGCTAAGTAAGTCAATGCATAAACTGTAAAAAGAGTGCTGACAAGACATAAAATCACATATTGCTCAAAATCACTATCAAAGAATACCAACTTGGTGTCAAAACACCTGTACCCTTCTATACATGTCCTTTGGTGAGGCCACATGTAGGGATCTCCATAAGATTAATGCACCTTACATTGGGTAACCTGGCCTCTGGTGCTCAACTTCAAAAAACATCATGCAACAATCCTCACAAAAGGTTATGCAGACACGACTAGCCATAATCTCAAAAAGGGCTCTTTTGGATTGAGTCTCAAAAATGGCCAAGATTGCCAAAACAAGCCAAAATTGGCTCCACAGTGATGTACAATGGTAGTATTTGCAACACATCATACATGAACCGTAACAAGAATTGCTAAGTGTAGGGCACACACTCAAACGAGTGCTAACAAGTGTGCAAGCAAAGTCACAAAATCCAGCTCCATATTGGGAGAAGGAAGATCGATAGCTTATAGATCTTGTAAGTTATGCATTCACAATTTAAATTATCCTACACATGATTTGGAAGTGTTAGTTTTTCTACATTATCTCAAGCTATGGTGGAATTATCTTTTTGGTAGGTGATTTGAGTTATACACAGATCATAAGAGCCTTGAGTGGATCTACACTTAACCTAATATGAATATGCGACAAAACAAAGATGGATGAAATTATTATGCATATATGATTTTTGGATTGATAATAAACGGGGAAGGAAAACTTAGTGGCCAATGCTTTAAGCAGAAAGAGTACAGTAGTGGTAATTATAACCTTTACTACCTCTTTAATTGATCTTATTTGCGAGGGTAGATATCAAGATTCATTGTTCAAGAAAATTTAGTATTTATTAGGGTTACATAACCACACAAAGAAAAAAGAAAGAAAAATCAAAGGTTTTCGAGTTAAAGACAATGATATTTACTATAATAATCATCTTTGTATCCCAAATGATGAAGGAATCAAAATTCAAATACTACAAGAAGCTCATGACATACCCATTGTAGGTCATCTATGTTACATAAAAACTTATGCTACTGTGAGGAAGATTTTTTTTGGGCAAGGATTAAAGTGCAATGTGTTAAGCTATGTTACAATGCTTAACATGTCAACGCATTAATGCTGAACGAGTTTGATACCCTGGTAAGCTTCATCCAACTGATGCACAACAAATAAGATGGGAATACATAGCCATGGATTTCATCACAAGACTTTCCACATCTTTAGGATATGATTCTATTTTTGTGGTTGTTGACATGCTTACAGAAATGACTCATTTTTTCCCCGTCAAAACAATATATACAACTAAGGATATAGCTCAAGTTTTCATGAAAGGTGTCTTTATATATCACAACTTACCTCATCCTGTAATTTTATGAGTCACAAAAACAAGAATCTATTCAAGATTACATATACCACTCGTACTTTAAGGAAATACCAGTCTCTTCAGAAAAGAGCTTAGCAAAACTCGTAAAATTGTACAAGAGCCTTAAGCTAGTTATTATGATTGTTGAGACTTCTTTAATAAGAAATAATTGTTTGGCCTTATTGACACAAATACAAGCAATAAAACATAATCACACGAAATCGTATGGTGATGCTGATGTCTTCTGTAGGGTTCTTTGCTGAGCAAGTGATTTGTGAGAATTCAATCTATGAGGAAAGTACTGCAACCAACATGGATGGAAATCTACGAGTGTAGTCAAATCATAAGAAAGTGAAAGGAAAAAACAATTTCTATTGTTTGGTCAACCTAATGACAACCCTTAGCCTCTGCTAAAACATGACCAAACAAGGGCAATGAAGCTAGCATGGTCCAAAGTCAAAGAAGCTAGAGAACTTGACACTAAGGATCGGGAAAAATCTCTTAAGTGGTAAAAGTGGCTCCCTTTTATTTACTTAGTTCCTAAGAAACTTTGTGGTTCAAGTCCATCAAATAGCATGAATTTGTGTGATTACTATTGCTTAGTTTACATCCAAGTGTGTAATGATTGCGGGATCTTTTTTCAATGGGAAAATGAAGCATTATGTCTTTTTTTATGAATGAACGGTATAAGATTTGTTCAGTTAAGAAATGCAACTTGAGTTGAAAGCACCGTTAGCCATTTGGAACATCCTTTTCTTCCCTTAGCTCAAGGATGAAAACTAGTATTGTTGTCGCTTAAGGGCCCTTTGGATTTAAAAGATCTTGTGAACATGTTTTCTAGCACTTACACATGCATGCTCAACGTAGGATGTGAAAATAAAGGTCTTCAAGATAAGGTGATTATGGTGAATCTTCACTTTGTTTGTGAAGAATAAGTAGGGAGTGTTGAACATGTCAAAAAATTGTTACTCAAAACTCCTTTAGAAAAGCTTACTTATATTTAGTAAAGAAAAGATGTTTGATATCCTCCACTTCCATATCAAGGACAAAAGGCTTGTAATTAGTCCAGTCTTCGTGCACTTACTTCAATTTTCTTGGCTTAATAACTTTCCCAAATTCCCAAATGAAGAATGAGCCATTGGAAAAAACTGTACTTAATAGTACAATTGGCAAAAGCAAAAGAGCCTTAAACTTGTATGTCCATTGAACACTACTCTAAAAAAGTTGCCACTTTAGATTAAGCTTTGCCTTGAATTTCTCATTAAAAACTAGTAGAGAAGATAATTTTTTGTAGATAATTATACATTTTACCTTGAGAGAAACCAATCAACCCACTATACCTTGTCATTAAGGTCTTAACATTCTAGATCCTCTAAGAAAAACATGAGCACAAACAGAAAATATTTTTAAGGTTACCATTAGATCCTCTTTGCTCACCCATTAAAATTCAATAAAAGCTTTTAATTGGAAGGAAATACTCTTGGGAGAATGCATAGGCCTTAACATTCCTCTTTCGCATACTATTAGAAGCATCTTGGTATTGCATATGACATGATTTAGAATGTCAAGACCTTAATGGCAAGGTATAGTAGGTTGAACAATAGCTTGGTTTCTCTCATGGGCAAATGTATGATTATATACAACAACTTAATTTCTCTGCCAATTTTTAATGAGAATTTCAAGGCAAAGCTCAATTTAAAGTGACAACTTTTTTGGAGTAATGTTCAATGGACAGACAAGTTTAAGGCTCTTTGGCTTTCACCACATACTATTAAGTACAATTTTATCCAATGGCTCAATCTTCATCAAGGAATTTGGGCAGGATATAAAGCCAAGAAGACTGGAGTAATTACAAGCCTTTTGTCCTTGATGCAAAACGGAAGTGGAGGATATCAAACATTTTTTTTTTACCAAATATAATTCAGATTTTCTAGAGGAGTTTTGAGTAACAATTTTTTGACATGTTCAACACTCCTTACTTATTCTTCACAAACAAAGTGAAGATTCACCATAATCACCTTAACTTTAAGACTTTGATTGGCACACCCTACATTGTGCATGCACATGCTGAGTGCTAGAAAACATTTCCCGGGAGATTCACTCTGTATACAAAACGGGACGCCACCTGCGAGTAGACAACTTTGATAAAACCCCTATATACGACTCATATTAGGGAATATGACCCCCCTTTCTACGCTTATACGAGAATCAATGAAGAAAACTATCATACCCCTATCTTACATATAAAATTTAGGTCTCATATGATCTAACTGAGTAAAGCTAGTAAAAGAGTGTGTAGCATAGTGACTGGCAACATACTAAGGAACCTCTTTTATTTATAACTAGATGTACCCTCAATGTGTCTTAGTTTGACTTTCAAATTATGTGCCCGATCAACCTGCACTCTGTCTACTTGTCCAATTTTGACCCATCCAAAGCTGGTATAAATCAACCCTTGACCTGCTCCAAATGAGCCCTTATCTATGACCGGTTTGATGAAAAATTTAATGTGTGACCTGATAAAAAACTTTTCCATAATTCATCCAAGTTTTAATGTACATCGGGACCAATTGTTATAAGTAACCAACCCGGGTCAGGCCCCCCCTCCCCCCCCTTTTACGTATGATACCCCCCCTTCCTTATTGTTAAGCTCGGGAGATAAATTATTGGGAGCCTGCCCCTAACTTATACGCTTATGTAGCTTGTAAAAAAAAACCCCTCCCCTGCACTTACATGGTGTGGTAAGGTTTCCATGGTGAATCCCCGGGCATATTGCTTACCATGATGATGCTGTTGGGGTATAAAGCCCAATGTGGTCGCCCAGGTAAGTGGGCGGACCGCCAGGTATGTACACATATTCTTTTGTAAAAACCTAATAAGAACTCACTATGCTCTACACATTACAGTAGAGCGAGTTCACCATATCGTCTGGCTCTTCTTCTCGCACTCTCTCTCGCGTCGCACTTTCGCTCGTACTCCTTCAACTGGTATCAAAGCTCAGATCGAGGCTCGGGGAAGCACTACAGGAGGCTAGAGTCACCAGATCATATTGGAGTGAAATTTCATTCTGAGGTCATCTCGGCCACCGTTCGGCTTCGACAAAGGTCTGCGCAGGCCATTTTCGACTACGTGGTCTCGACGGGTGCAGATCCGACTCTGCAAATTTGGGGTTTTCAGCCTACGACTGCAGGTGCTGAGGATATCGACGCTCCCAGAGTGTTGATTTGTGGTTGTCTACACATCGAAGGGCGGCTCACAGTTCTTGGAGACGTGTCACATACGACACGGGTGCATCTACACACAGACTGTAGGTGACATCCACTAGTTCATCAGGTTGATATTGGTTCAGAGGTCAGTTTACAGGGGAAACTCTGCCGAATTTTTCCCAGGAAAGTAAACCACTGTGAAGCGTAGCTATGGCTGGATCACAGGACACTGCTCTTTACAATATCAAGAAGCTGGATGGAACCAATTTCCCATTGTGGAAGAAGCAGATTTGGCACGTGTTGGTACAAAAGAAGCAGATAAAACCTATAAAGCTCAAGGGGATAAAACCAGAAGATATGGACGAAGATGAATGGAGCGAAATGGATGAATTGGCACTTTCTACCATTATGCTGACTTTGGCAGAAAGCGTTTACTTCAATGTAGCAGACGAGATGTCGGCTTATCAAGCATGGTTAAAGCTGAGTGATCTTTATGAGAAGCAGAGTGCAGCTTCACAGGTATACTGGCTTAAGAAGCTTGTTGACTTGAAGATGAAAGAAGGGACAACTATGTCCAATCATCTGAATGAATTCAACACAATCTACAGTCAGTTGTCAGCTCAAGGTGTCAAGTTTGATGAACCTGTTAGAGCTATGTTCCTGTTGATCACATTGCCGGAAAGTTGGGACACTTTTCGCACAGCTTTGAGTAATTCTGCACCTCCAGATGGTTTGAACATAGCAGGTGTAGAAGGAAGTCTGCTTACTGAAGAAACCAATAGAAAGACAATGGACAAAGGCAAAGGAACAGCCTTAGTTGTCAGGGGAAGGACCAAAGAAAAGTACAAAGGTGGAAAGAGGAATAAGTCTCGTAGCAAGTCCCGCAGTGCTAAAGGCAAGAGTGACATAGAATGCTACCATTGTGGCAAGAAGGGTCACATGAAAAGAGACTGCAGAGAATGGAAAGCAGAAAAAGGCAAAGAGAAAGCTGAAGACCATGGTGAGAAGAACAAGTCCTCAATGAAGATTCAAGAAATAAATGTGACAAACACTGTTGCAGAGGATGACAGTCTAGTGTCAGGAGACATCTACTTCTTGAAGAATACAATGGACTCAGCTCTTCTTACAGCATCTGATGGAAATGCACTGAGTGACTGGATTATAGACTCAGGGGCATCACTTCATGTGTCTCCAAACAAGGAGTGGTTTACCTCTTATGTGACCACTAAAGATCATGTTCGGCTAGGCAATGGGCAGACATGTGAGATCTTAGGTGTTGGAGATGTTCAATTGAAGTTTCAGAATGGCTCTTCTTTCACGCTGAAGAATGTGAGACATGTTCCCGCAATTACAAAGAGCTTGATCAGCACAGGTTTACTTGATGATGCTGGCTACGTCACCACTTTTGGACAGAACATGTGGAAGATATCCAAGGGTTCTATGACAGTAGCACATGGAGTAAAGTCTGGAGGACTTTACATGATTTATGTAATGTCTCTAAAAATGTAATCAATGTAACCGAGCAGCCGAACGTTTCTTTGTGGCATAGCCGGTTAGGACATATGTCCAAGAAGGGAATGGAAATCTTGTCTCGTTCTGGTTATTTGCCTGGCTTTTCATTTAATGATTTTGAATTTTGTGAACATTGTCTGTATGGTAAGCAAACACAGCAGCCACATAAGCATAGAAGCAGTAGAAGAGATACACAGTTGGCACTTGTTCATAGTGATTTGTGTGGACCTATGCCTAACCTATCTCTAGGGGGAGCTTCTTACTTTATGACATTTATAGATGATTACTCGAGGAAAGTATGGGTTTACTTTCTCAAGCACAAGGATGAAGCGTTTAGTGTTTTCAAAACGTTTGTGACAAT
This sequence comes from Adiantum capillus-veneris, assembly GCF_014529385.1. NCBI lineage: Eukaryota > Viridiplantae > Streptophyta > Polypodiopsida > Polypodiales > Pteridaceae > Adiantum > Adiantum capillus-veneris. The sequence goes on along the minus strand of NC_140951.1, from coordinate 138,424,068 downwards.
TGTGGAGAATCGAAGTGGCAAGAAGCTTAAATGCTTACGCACTGACAATGCTGGAGAGTATGTTTCAAAGGCCTTTCAGGACTTTTTTGAGTCAAAAGGTATAAAATGTGAACTTACTACTCCTTACAATCCTCCTCAAAATGGTGTTGCTGAGAGGATGAATAGGACCATACAAGAGAAGGTCAGAAGTATGTTGTCTAATGCACAGCTGCCAAATGGGTTTTGGGCTGAAGCTGTATCAACAGTTGTTCATCTTGTAAATAGATCTCCTAGCAAGGTTTTGCACAAGGATTCAGTGCCAGAGATGGTATGGTCGAGCAAAATGCCCTCATACAAGCATCTCAGAGTCTTTGGCTGTGAGGCATATACTCACGTTCCAAAGGAATTTAGGAACAAACTTGAGCCAAAGAGTAGAAAGTGCATCTTTCTAGGCTATGGTAATTCTGGTGAGATGGGGTACAGACTCTGGGATCCCGAATCCAGAAAGGTTGTCCGCAGCAATGATGTTCACTTTAATGAATCCAAATATCATTCTAAACCAGAGAGGGTTGATGAGATTAGAAGAGTTGTCTTCCAAGAAGATGGACCTGCATGTGCAAGACAAAATGTCAGGGCTCAAGAGGAGCAAGGACAGGATAGAGTGGAACCACAGGTTGTGGCTGAGCCTGAGCCACCTATTGTGCGTAGATCTGAACGTGTCACGCGACCTCCTGATAGGTTTCTTCCATCTATGAACTATGTCATGTTGACTGATTGCAATGAGCCTTCATGTTACAAGGAAGCAGTGCAAATGAAGGACTCCGAGAATTGGCAATTGGCCATGCAGTCAGAGATGACAGCTCTGCATAAAAACAAGACATGGAAGCTAGTTAAATTACCACAGTGCAAAAAGGCTCTACCTTGTAAATGGGTTTACAGGTATAAGATCACCGCTCATGATAGTCAGCCAAAGTACAAAGCAAGGCTTGTTGCCAAGGGCTTTAAGCAAGAACAAGGCATTGACTTTGATGAAGTCTTCTCTCCGGTGGTCAAGATGACTACATTGAGATGCTTTCTTGCATTGGTTGCCATATTAGATTTGGTGTTGCACCAAATGGATGTCAAGACAACGTTCTTGCATGGTGATTTAGATGTGGAAATTTACATGCAGCAGCCAGAAGGGTTTGTTGAGAAAGGCAAGGAAGATTTGGTATGCCAGTTGTTAAAGAGTCTTTATGGCTTAAAACAATCACCGAGAGCATGGTACCATAAATTCAACAAGTTTATGCTTTCTCAAGGCTACAAACGTAGTGAGTTCAATCATTGTCTATATACAAAGAAGGCTAAGGATGGTAGTTGGCTGATCCTTATTTTGTATGTGGATGACATGTTGATTGTTGGCAAGCACTTGGAAGAAATTTCAGCTTTGAAGTCAAAGATGGCAAAATCGTTTGACATGAAAGACATGGGTGAGGCAAGTCATATACTTGGTATGCGCATTGAGAGAGACAGATCAAAGAAGTTGATTTGGTTATCTCAAACAGAGTATATTGACAAGGTTTTGCAACGTTTCAATATGGAGAAGGGAAAGGCACTGAGTGTTCCATTGCTACCATATGTGAAACTTAGCAAACAAGATTATCCTGTGTCTGAGGAAGAACAGGCTGAAATGGATAAGATTCCATATGCGTCTGCAGTGGGTAGTTTGATGTATGCAATGATTGCTACTCGCCCATACATTGCATTTGCAGTGGGAGTAGTAAGTCGATACATGTCAAACCCAGGCAAGAAACATTGGGAGGCAGTGAAAGGAATATTGAGATACTTGAAAGCTACAAAGAGTATGCGTATATGCTATGGGAGTCAGGAGCTAAGTGTAAAGGGTTTTACAGACTCAGATTATGCAGGTGACTTAGACAACCGAAGGTCTACCTCAGGGTATGTCTTTACATTGGCTGGTGGAGCAGTATCATGACGTTCTAGATTACAAGATTGTGTTACTCAGTCTACTACAGAGGCTGAATATGTTGCAGCATCAAAGGCATGCAAAGAATCAATTTGGCTTAATCGACTAGTAACAGATTTGGGAATCAAAGAAGAGATGCCTGTGTTATATTGTGATAGTCAAAGTGCTATACAATTGGCTCGCAATCCAGTTTATCACTCAAAGACAAAGCATGTGGATGTGAAGTATCATTTCATCAGGGAAATGCTCGAGGATAAGCAACTTCAGACAGAAAATCCTGCTGATCTACTTACAAAAGGACTTCCCTCAGAGAGCTTTGCGCATTTTCGCAAGCAGTTAGGTGTAGGGTAGTACATCACTTCTCTACATCTCTTATACATTAGCTTGTATAGTAGCTTCTCTCACACTTAAAGTACCACATTGGACTTTAAGTGGGAGGTTGTTGAGGTATAAAGCCCAATGTGGTCGCCGAGGTAAGTGGGCGGGCCGCCAGGTATGTACACATATTCTTTTGTAAAAACCTAATAAGAACTCACTATGCTCTACACATTACAATAGAGCGAGTTCACCATATCGTCGTGCTCTTCTTCTCGCACTCTCTCTCGCGTCGCACTTCCGCTCGTACTCCTTCAGATGCTTGATTCGTTGAAAAAAAAAAACCATTGTGAAACATATGTAACAACATCTTTTCAAATGAGGGCCATTAAAATTGAGATTCTACTATGTAAATAGTTGTGGCAATCCCACGGTGCCCTATGTAAGGTGGTTCATGACACTCTTTAAAAACAAGTTGACGAAATACAATGGTTATACACAATCACTTTTCAATGAGGAAATACCCATCATGAAAAGAGTATTGTGCATGAGAAAAAGATGTATGGTTACAAAAGTAAGCATAAATGTGAAGGAAAGTTGAAGAATATTAAGTGTATCAAGCGAGGAGGTGGAGTTGCAGTAAAAGAATCAAAGCAATGAGGTAAATTTTTATTTTTTTTTCTAATTGCTATCTTTGTTTTGCAAGTTGGGATCTTGGGTGCTAAAGTCTTTGTTTGTGTTTAACTCAAATCCTTAGTTTAGCTTGAATGTTCACAAGGAAACATGAGAGATGCATCAAAATCATTTTGTGAAGTGATTCCACCTATTGTTGCTAGCGACCTATTGGATGAAAGAAGATTTAGGGTTGCTAGGCAAAATGCATCAATGGATTTTTACAAAGTTCTACTTTGGACAAGGATGCAGCTCAAGGCACTGTAAACAAAGTTGGAATCAGTAGGTGAGGTTACCACAAGCTATTCAAGCTCATCAATAAAAACCTAAAGCAGTCAAGAGGGAAGGGGTCCTTGCTATGAAAGCCATTAGTTGCTCAACAAGCCACGCTCAAAATTAATTCCAAGGTCATGGGAAATGCTTGAGATCCTTTCCACATCAATGACATATATCCTAGTAAGAAGAAAGACCTCAAGTTTAACTCTTTCAACAACCTGTTCTTTGACTTGAGAATATTGCAGAGGGCAATGATAAAATTCTATGATCTTCAACATACTCACATGAATGGGCAAGCCATTTTTGTGTTCAAATTAGATGAGAGTGAAATTGTTAAGGGTAGAAAGCTTAAGAGAGTATCAATAACCCTCATAAATAGAGCCCTTCATACCACGGAGGAAAAAAAAACTCTAAAAATTAGTGTATAGTCAGAGAAGAACATTTGGTGGTTGGGTGCTTTTGAAGTTGATAGTGAAGATTTCAATGTGTTGAATTGGGTATTCCACTACACTAGTATCCCTACACTAATCAAAGCTCAAGAGATTGGGGAGGAGCTAGATGTTGAGAGTTTTCATAGGTACAAGGTGTAATGGCACATGGGGGGAGACCTAAAGACACTAAAGTGTATGTACAATGTGTCAAGGGATGCCAATGCCAAAAGCACCTCTATCTACTGCATAGGTGCAACAAAGGAGCTAAATCTTGCTAATTGGAACAAAGCCCTAGATAGACTAAAGATCCAAACTTTCAAGCTATTTTAGATATTCCCCTTTCAAATATCTACCTCTACACACTAAATGCACTTTATAGAATCATTAAGAAGATTGTGCACCTCCATGTAGGGCTTTCATGGAAACTACAACCTTTATCAGTCAGAGAAACTACTATAAAAAATATTGAGAGGGTATTGTCTAATATTGGAATTCATGGGGGAAATTTGGTGATTGAGCTAGACCCTCAAGAGGTCAGCTGGTTGAAATAATGTTCTAGGAAAGATTCTATTGGTGGGATGAAGGCCATAACATTCTTAGGATTCCATGGAAAATTGGGTAGGGGTTTATCTAAAGTCTACTACAATCAATGGAAGTCTCCACACAATGTTGTGAAGGACCATGGAGTTGATGGCAAATAAATAAATGAGAAGGGAGAAATGTGGGAAGCCTTGGATGCAATCTTAACTTAGTGTGATTAAACTCGTTCAAGAAAGAATGACCTCTCCAACTTTAAGAAAGAGTTGAAGAGATTCAAGAAAGCCGTGACAAGTGCTTGGATCTCAAAGCAGTTCAAACACTACATGGTAATAATTATGAATCTACAATCACACTCCTTGGTTTGTGAAGAAATATGGAAGCTTGTAATCTAGTCTAAAGGTATGGAGAAGTCCCACTATCATGCAAGAACCAAGTTTTTCAAACACACTAGACATGTTGGAGGAGCTCAAAAAGCTAATAGTTTTCTTGCAATATTCTTTGAGTGGTTTTACCGACAAGTGTGGCACAAAACAAGATCACAAGATGATAAAAAATTATTAGACAATGTTGATATTGCTACAACTATACAAAGGAGTATACAAAAAAAAAAGATGCATACAATAGGTCATCTACATTTGAAAGGTTTTTACAATGGCTTTCCGCTAGAGAGAGGCAAGGTAGCAAATGGGGGATAATCAAGGATCAATTCTGACTGCTTGAGACAACATCAAGCTTTTCATTTTTCCCCTCCACTTCAAGTACTCCTGCTTCTTGTAACCCTGCAACTGCTTGCTATGTCACCATGACAGATAAGGACATAACTAGTAGCCATAGTGCCAAAGTATGCACTTCTTGAGCCCATAAATCCTAGAGCAAACCCCGAAACTCTAATGGCTTCTTGCTTTTTAGGAATCCTGATTTTGTCCACTCCAAGTCGTATTGGATGTGAACTGACCACCCTTGATAGAGCCATTAGTGCAAGTATGGGGAGAGTGGGTGATTAAGAAAGCTTCCTATGGTAGATAGCTATTGTCTCCTTGTTGAGCTTCCTAATGTAATGGCCCAAACTCTGATCCCTCTTTAGATCCAAATGCATGGATCCCTTTCCTCTCCCTATAAGCTTGTCAAGGTCCACAATATCAATCTGGACAAAAAAAACCTCAAAATAATCAAAGGAAATAAAGTTTCACTAGCCTAAACTATGTGCTTGCAAAAATACTATTTTGCCTTAGAATTTTCATCATCTTCAAAAAGGTCCTTCTTCTAGAGGTCAATGGAAAAGCTTGGTTTATTCTCTTTGCTGTCTCTTGGAACTTCCTTGCCCATGTGTTTAATCTTCAATCTTTTTTGAATTTTCCGGAACTTCTCCTTTGTGGCCCTTGCTCTTCATAACTTTGAAGAACATTTAGTACATGCTCTCTAGCATGGGAGTGATCAATGAACTTTGTAAATTCTATATCAAGCAATTACAATGGGCATGGTGTGTTGAGGTCCACAAATCCTTTATCATGCTTTGCCTCTGCCAACATAGCAAGGCAGTACTCCTCTCTTAGATTAGAGAGATTTTGTATATCATGTAGTAGCAAATAGTGCTTAGCGTTTATCTTGTAGGTGGGCATGGTTGATGTGTAGAACAAGGGATCAAGCTCTTCTTTGGAGTATTAATGAACTCCTCCACCTTGGTGATCATGTCCTTGCCTTGAACTCCGTCACATCTGAAATCTTTTTGCTTTGAAGCTTCTGCATTTCATCTCTGAAATCTTTAGGTGTTTCCTCAACATCCTGGTCATTCTCAGCTGCTGTGATTTGTAAGATTTGGACTCTCCTTTCTCTATTGGAATAAGAGTTAAAAAGATAAAAAATGCAATGTTTTCGCTCACAAGCTTATAACCATGCTTTCCATGCCACTCACAGAGGTTATGGACCTTCTTCTAATCATCTGGAGTAATGCCCCGGGGGATTCACTATGGATTTCTGTATGGTATCACGTGAGTGTACAAGAGGGGGGGTTTTAGAGGGCAGACATAAGCATATAGAATAGGGGTAGCCCCCCATTATTTCATGCTCGTTCTATATGCATAAGGGAGGGGGAAACCTAACCCGGGGGGGTGGGGGGGGATATTAAGTGCTTATGCCATAAGACACATGCCCTAACAAGCCAATTAAAGAATCTTTCACATGAGGGTGTTGTTCTTGGTATTTCAAAGAGTTAATTTACTCCACTAGCAAACTAAGATAGCTATACCAATGAGAAAATATGGTACCTCATTGTCCTCTCCCTTAGATAACATCTTTAAGACTTGTTCAACAAGCTTCTAGATTTTTCAGAGTCGATGCTACCATAAACTTGACTAATCTTCTTCTATGTAACCACTAGGCATCAATATCTTGGACATTCAAACCCTCATTAGTCTCTTCAACGTCATCATCATCAATACCACCATCTGCATAGCCCGTGTCTCCACATCTGCACCCTGATTTTATTTATTGTTGTCTTCTTGCACATCATCCAAGTCACTCTTCTCTTCTTCTTCTTCGTATGCAAACTCAATAGCAACACCAATGGCATGATCAAGAGCTTCTCCTGCACCCATGATACTAGCTTTACAACCATCATTGTAATCAACTCTTATTTGATACACACACTCATTCGTGCTTTCTATGAAAAAGGCTCAAAAAGCTTAGCACACCTTTTCCACTTGCCGCCCAAGCTCCACTCTGGTCAACTGCGTCCATTGCCTTGGTGTGATATGGGCTTACATTACAAAATGATAGAGCTTTATCTTAGGCCCGTGCCACACACGAGCGATCGGACATGTCAGAAAAAGTGCAATATTGGGCAACGTGTGTGTCAATCACAAATCGAAAAAATTAAGAATATGCTTAAAATAGGATGTGCGAGCTTTCAACTTTACTTAGGAACACTGCTTTGTATACTCAAATTGATATAAAGAAGGAATGTCTAGAATGGAGAAGCTTCATGTATGTATCTTGGGATCATAATTTTTACTACTGTGGAGGTGATGAGTGAAGGCATCATCTCTGATGGACTCCCCAATCTCTCTCTCTCTCTCTCTCTCTCTCTCTCTCTCTCTCTCTCTCTCTCTCTCTCTCTCTCTCTCTCTCTCTCTCTCTCTCTCTCTCTCTCTCTTGCGCCTTGTCTCATTGTGTGTCAAGTTGCAGAGCACATTGGCTCTCATAGGAGAATTACACTTCGCCTCTTGCGTGCCGAGGGTTGGACGGGGTTTGAATCCCTCCCACTTTGTCTATAGTGTAGACAGAGATAACATTTACAAGAATTTTTGGCCTGTCCAAAGGGCTAAGGCCATAGTGATGTGTTCCCTTTTTGGCCTACCCCAAAGGGGTGAGGCCATAAGGATGACTCCCTTTTTATAACCTTATAGTATTGATTGTACTATAACCTTGGAATACCCCTACAAGGTAAACAGAATGTTATGGACAGTCCTACACTCTTCACTCTCTCCCTCAAGATCAATATCGACCCTCACCGTGTGTAACACAAGCCTTCAACAGTTTAAGGGTGGGTTTAGACTAGGCGGCGGAAGAAAAATGCAAAGGGGCATCGATCTTCCATGGCGAAATTTGATTGGTTGGAGTTGAGGCACTCTTCCGCCAGGCCCTCCATTTTTCTTCCCCCCCCCCCCCCCCCCGGAAGAGTTGATGGCCTCTCTCATCCCCCTTCACTTTTTCACTTTTCCTCCTCCACATTGTTCACACTAGGCAGCGACAGATTTGCGAAGGCTTGTTTCTTCTGTCGGTTCAGTCTGAACCCAGCCTAAGACTTGGGTGTGTGTGTGTGTGTGTGTGTTTGTGTTCGCCCACGTGCTTTTCGGCAATTCTATCTAGGTTTCAATTTTAATCTACCTAGCCTAGAGCCTGCGTAGAAATGTTTGACATTTGAAGGGTATTTTAGAGGGTAACTTTTACTATAGTCTCGTCTTCTTGGTTGCAGGCCTCATGATTTATCACTTTTTTTCCTCTTGTTTGCTAATGAAAAAGGAGAGTTAATTTTTTTAATTCGTAATTTTTTGATTGGCAGATGGGGTAGTGGGTATTCATTGTTTGTAGCATCTCAAGAAAATGATGAAATGGAGAGGATGAGAGAGAGAGAGAGAGAGAGAGAGAGAGTACTGAGCGTAGAGTATGCCTGACCGCTGCATTATTCAAAACCTGGATGTGAACATCACCATAGCTGCGATAGCTAGTTGGGGTGGGCCTGCATTTCTCGGTTTGAAAAGTTGTTTACAGCACATGTGCGCTCTGAATAAGCAAAGCTGCTATGTGTTGCCTCAAAGCTTGGTTCTCCGTCTCCCATCAAGCTTGCACCCATAGCTCTAGGGCGCCCACAGAGCACCAGGATGCTGAAGAATGACTGCAGATTCATGGAAAATCAATGGTGCCGCCTCCCCCTTCATGCCACCGGAGGTGATGATATTAGACAGAGAGAGTGTCCTTCCTACTATCCCCTCCATTCCCCACCCTCTTTTCCTCTCCTACCTTGATATCATATGGCAGGAGGTCAACTACAACCTCCGTCTCCTCTTCTACCCGCACCCCCATGTACTACCATTGCAAAACGGTGGTGATGATCATGTCCTATCGGCTCCGAATCTGATGCGGCAGCTCAAAAACATCCTTACTCTCTGCTTGGTCTAGTACTCCCCTTCTGTGGCCGCCTCATCAAGGGTGCAAACCTTCCCCACAGGCTCTTCATTGAATGCAACAATGCCAGAGTCGAATTTGTAGAGGCCTCCATGGACATGCCCCTTTCCCTGCTTGCTGAAGACAGCTTTCAGATGAAGCCCTTCTTTGATCAGCTTTGCCAATAGCCAGATCACAAGCAAGAGTGCCTCTTCTCCAGTCCCCTTCTCTCCATTCAAGTAATATATAGCACGTGTGTGCATGTGTGTGTGTGTGTGTGTGTGTGTGTGTGTGTGTGTGTGTGTGTGTGTGAGAGAGAGAGAGAGAGAGAGAGAGAGAGAGAGAGAGAGAGAGAGAGAGAGAGAGAGAATTGTCCTTGAATGTCAACAGGTCACCCTATTCTAAGATGGCGGCCTTGCACTTGGAGTTGCACACAGCCATGTTGTTGCAGATGGGCAGTCTTTATTGGACTTTATGGTGTCATGGGGAGAGTGCTCGAGAGTGGTTCCCTTGAGTCTAACCCCTATACACAATAGGCTAGCGGTGAGTGACGAGTTTAAGAAGGCTAGTGATGAGTTTAACATCCTTAAAGTTAGCATAAGTAGTTAAGTAAATGCCAGGTTCATCAGCTTTTAATACCTTCAAAATATCAAGCATAAGTCCACAGAAGATGTTGAAGGCAATGTGTGCTATTACAATTTGCTTAGCTTGTCCACCAAGCCAAGAGAAAATGAGGGAAAGATAAAAGTCCACAAGTTTTTCTGGAAAAAGTCAGTCCAAATGGTTAAGAAAAAACCAGATGGCATGATCAAACCATATGATGTTGGATTCACAAGAGGCTTTAGGGTCAAGAAATCTGCACGCACATTTCACATAAGGACGAAATACATTCCAGATGGATTCAGTGTAGAAATCCGGGTTACTCTTGGCGAATTCCATGTTTCCTTTGGTACGGATGTATAGGCCTGTATTCGAGGAGCACTTGGAGTGATCGATGAGATTGAGAGTGAAGGGTGCTTTGATAAGCTCACCTTTGTCCAAGAATTTCCCTCCTTCAAGAATCTTGAGTCTGCAATCTTCCACAGTTAGAGGCTGGGAGGTTGGCAAGGTAAACCCACGTCTCACTCAAAATAGGAGCTAAGAAAGCTTTGTTGGGCAAGACCCAAAGCTGATGGTCAACCCCGAGGGATTCAGTTTCAATTTGTCTCACGGACAAGACAGGAAAAACTTTGGAGATTTTGGGCACCATCTCTAGGAGGTTTGAGTCATTGAGAGAGCAGAGATTACTCTAAAATTCCTTAACTGCTTCAAGGGCCGCACTATCCCGGCAGAAGATTCCACCAGTTTGTGGAATAGAAGAAGTGGCAGGCGCACAGACAAAGGATGGATTTAGTCCACAAAGCTTCCTAAGAAAGTTAGATAGATCTGCACCAGAGGAGGAGAACAAAGCAAGCTCTTGCTGATATTGCGAGGATAAAAGAGGGAGATAGGCAATGTATTGTGAAATTAAATTTACCCCTTCCATGGAGTCTTTATCCAAAGTTGCTAAAATTTTGACCCAGTCATTAAAAGACAGCATATGTAAGACATATAGTTTTTTGTCAGAGGTAAGAGCCGAATCATAAATTAGTTGTGAAGCATCCAAGCTGCTAATACATCTGAGAACAAGAGAAGTGGCCACAAAGAGGGGCTCCGAGGTTAGTTCCAATCCTTGTGAAAGAGCAAGTGTCTGCAAAAACATGGAAGTGAGGTTTACTTATACTTTCCATAGTAGGTAATACAATTTTTGGCCTTCCTAGAGAGGAAAGGTCTGGTTCTAACTGCCAAGGCATTCTTTGGTTTACGGTCCTTAAGGTAGAGATTAATCTGTTCAAGAATCTTTGCATGATTCTTAGGGTTGTGATTAGTGCTCATGCGAGCTGTCTTTCTATACGGTAAGTAGTCCTGAAAAAGGGAACATTGTAAACATAAATAGAGGTAATGCAGTAACTGTAATATTTTTTGGGCCTACAAACCTTCCACCGGCAAAGTCAAAGACTACAATAGCCGTGAGCAGGGAACCAGAAAAAGAGTCTAAAAGGGACCACCTAACACCAGTCAACCGGTTAAGGGATTATAGACTGTGGGTCCAAATTAGAACTCAATTTCGAAGAAATTTCCAAAGCCAGCATCCCGGTTTCTCTTGGAAAGAGAAACCTTATGTATAGGATGTGTGTGTAGCTGTTAAATCTTAGATAATAAGACATAATTGAACTTTTACATTCAAAAGACAGTTGGCAATGGAACAAGGAATAGATATGTACAAAAACAACTCAGTATTAGAATCGTTTAAGTACAATGTTTGTAGGAAAGAGATCCCCTTTCAGTATGAAGAAAGTAAAAAAACTTCCCAAGTCATTTGTGAGTGCTTTATCCAGAGTAAGGTAGCTTGCCAAAGTAAAAAATCCTTCCAAGATAAGATAGAGTCCTTACCTGCATCCATCCAAACAAGACAACAATTCAGTTAGCCTTGGATGTGTTTTACAGGTATCAATGGACCATATCAGTTGTTATCCATGTCCGTCTCATAAACTTTTCTTATTTCAACAAGCTTAGTATAAAAAAAAGTGTAATTCTTTGTTAGTTTTTTAAAAATAATTATATATACATCTCATTATGATTAGAAGGCCACCACCCCTTCTAATCCAAGTGTCATAGTCCTTAAAAACCTCCTTCAAGTTTTAATGAATTACATCCGAAGCTTAGAAAAGACCACTTTTACATCCCAAATAATTAGTACACTAGTTTATGTTCAATTTTTACATGTTCATTATGGTATATAGAATTAGAAACATCATATGGTGTGTATGACTTTCATCAGATACATCTCTAAGCTCTTTTGAGTGGCATGGAGCCTTTGAAGTAATCAAGTACTTTTCACAAAAAAACCTTAAGTGGTCATCAGACCAAAAAAAACTCCAAAAACCATAGAGCTAGCATAAGTTACTATGCAAAAAAGACATCCAGTATCATATCCTCCTTATGCCAAACCAAGGGGTGTATGCTATGTAGCAAGGGAATAAACCCATAGTGCATACTTACCTTAACCAGGTCGAGGGTTTTTAAATAAGAAAGAGCGAGGTCTGCTAACAAGGCAAAGGGTACGCCAGTACTTAAACACCAATTTGTATATCTATCCAGCGAATGCGACAGGTAGACAACCTTAAAACCAGATTTTCTACAGCAAACGTTTGCAGCCAACCAAAACAAGCATGTTCACTATGTGAAGCAAAGCGCAAAATGGTGAGTTTTGCCAGAAGTGAGCTCATCCGACAAAAGCTAGCAATAGTACCCCAGAACAATCTTAATAGTCTTGTGATTCCCCAAATAACAAGTGAAATTTTATGCTCACGAGTTAGATTCCTCAAAACCAAACCCCCTTTTTTTAAAACCAAAACCAGTATTGGTCATCACTCGGGGAAGGAAATCCCCACTTTTGAATTCCAATTATGTATAAGCAAAGAACAGATCCCACTTTTACTTCTACCAATGTATGCCAAAGCATTCTAGCCAATCTTTAACTTTCTAGGGTCATAGAGGTGCTAACCATATACCGTATGAAGAACCAACAGACCCCGACAACTTACCATAGATGCGGCGGAACCAGTCCAAGGTCAGGAAAACCTGCCATTTATATTACCATAATGTTTTACCATACCATGTCAATCCATAGTAGAGGGGGGTATACCATGCCCATAGTTTCCATGTTGAGCTTATTAATACAACAACAAGAAAAATACCAGCTGTATATAGTAAAAAAAACCAACAGTCCTTGCCTTATGTTCAAAGTATATGATGTACACGAGCTGAATAAGCCCAAGGTACGACAACCTTTCCTAATCTAAAGCATTTTAGTGTTAATCTTTACAATGTCAAACAAAAACATATAGTGCATTAAACCAATGAAGCAAGCTAGGGTAAAAAAGAGAACCTGAGTCACCTGCGTGGTGAGCTCCATTTCTCCTTGTTTGTGAAGCAGGCAGTAAGTGCTCTTAAAACAACTCAACACAACAACAATGGCTAAGTGAGGGGTAGAGATGCACCCTCACCTATTTTTATAGTAAGAGGAGGATGGTCTGCACGTCCACTGTGTCAGGGTAATGAGTGAGTCTGGCCGCACTCCCTTATGAGTGCGTGTTTGCATAGAGTAGCACGCTGATACCCATGAATGGAGATCCAGAGTCAGGGACGAGAGGCCGCCTTCACTACGCCATGAGAGAAGAGGCCATTGAACACGCTCGACTCTCCAGAGGTAATGAGTATCATAATTGTTTCAAGGGCTATGCCCCCCGGTTATAGCAAACTAGTGGTATATTTTGAGTATCCTCTCTTAAGGTGACCTAGTTAAGTCCGGGCAAAAGAACAGAAGAGGGGGGGGGGGGGGGGGAGATTTTTCTAGTTGTGAGTTATAACAGTGTATGTGTGTGTGTGTGTGTGTGTGTGTGTGTGTGTGTGAGAGAGAGAGAGAGAGAGAGAGAGAGAGAGAGAGAGAGAGAATTGTCCTTGAATGTCAGCAGGCCACCCTGTTCTAAGATGGCAGCCTTGCACTTGGCGTTGCATGCAGTCATGTTGTTGCAGATGGGCAGTCTTTATTGAACTTTATGGTGTCATTGGGAGAGTGCTCAAGAGTGGTTCCCTTGAGTCTAACCCCTATACACAATAGGCTAGCGGTGCACGAACCATCTCCAACAAAAGCCACGTGGAGCCTTGATTTTAAGATCAGTGAGCAAGATAAGGCAGGGGAAAAGGACCTTATTGTGGAGGGAGATGATTCAAGATTGGATGAAAAGGTCCGAAGCATGGAAGCAGGTGATCCAAGGACTTTGGACAAAGCAACTACATTGGCAAGCAAGAAGAAGGATAGCATGAGGAAGCTGCTTCTTTACCAGCAAATACATTAGAAGGTGGAAGGGAAGACGTTAATGCCGGCTCTAAAAATGGAGAAAATGGGACTGATGACAAGAGCTCAAAAACCAAGTCCCGAAGATGGTGGCAAGTCCCTTAACAAGCCTGACCCCTTGGTGCAATATGTGTTCACATTGTCTCCCTCTGCAATCAAGAAACTAAAGAGTGAGGCATGTGAAGGCTTCACTTCTTTTGAGGTCACATGCATGCACTTTTGGAAGCGAACCTCCTCCACCAGAAAATCTCCACCTGATGAGTCAACCTTCGTTTTTGTGGCAATCAATTGTCACTCCCGCATCTCACTGCTAGTATCGGGTGCGTGCTTTGGGAATGTCCTTGGCATAGGCATGGCTCTTGCATTCCCAGTGCGTGACTCACCCATGGCGGGGCTGAGAGAGAGAGAGAGAGAGAGAGAGAGAGAGAGAGAGAGAGAGAGAGAGAGAGAGAGAGAGAAGAGAGAGAGAGAGAGAGAGAGAGAGAGAGAGAGAGAGAGAGAGAGAGAGAGAGAGAGAGAGATCTCGTCTTGTGACTGTGTAATGGTTTTTCTTTCCCCTGCGTTGCGCAACCCTAAATCGGCGAAGTTGCAGGCGGTTGGGGTTTTGTTGCCGAAAACGCACTTGGTGTAGGTAATGATATGTTTGCTTAGGTTATTTTTGTGATTTTCTGCTCTAATGATGGAACTGTAGGTGAAAAGAGGAAGTGCAGAGGACCAAAAGTTCCCGAGGGGTGCAAAAATGCTCTTACACCTCTACGCCGTCGCCCATCTTTGCTAGTGAAGGTCGTGCTCACTTCTATTGGCTGTCTTTCAAGACCTGCGCAATGAGGAAGCCAACGGTGTCAGATCGATAGTCGCCATTCTGAAAGACCTCCTTGCAGAAGGAGAGAAGCTCGTTCACCCAGACCTAATGGTTGAGTATATGCTTCTTCAGCTCCACCATGAAGGGGATGGCTGCGAGCTGATGTTCTATGTTAATGTCAAGACAGTACTCCCGATCTGTCATCAGCTTGTTAAGGTGATGTCGTCATCTGCTCCTGGCGTCAATAGCGAGTCTAAAGCCATGAAGCATTGGGATAGGGCTCCTCATCCTGTAGGTTTGGTATTTTTGTCATGCTGTCAGTTGAAGTTTTGTGATTATGTAGCTTGTTTGAACGCAGATCAGGCTAATTAGTGTAATTTCTCACGATCTGTGCAGCCCTGTTCAGAGATTGCACAGTGGACATTTTTGGCCATGTGCTTTGCTCTATTTGTGCTGGCCTCTTCAGGTGGTGTGGTCTTGGCTATGAGCCGGTTGTGTGTGGGCCATGTTATTTGTTTTCAGTTGAAAAGCTTTCCATTCTTAGGGTCTGAAGGTCGGTGAAATTCTCATAATGCTTTTGAGCCGCTGTCAATTTGCTCATCATTGGAAATGGAGGAAAAGGATGTTGATTCTGATGGAATCCTTTCACTGCTAGGTACTGTTCGGTCAAAAGAAGAAGAAGCTCTCATGTTCTCACCCGTTTCCCTATACATTATTATTATTGTATTCTTTCATCTCTTGTGCTATGGCATGTTAACTAAGTAGTACTTTGATCCCGGTGGTGCTTTGTCTCACGGTGAGAGTGAAGAGCACTTATCCGCTTCATTTTCTTGAATGACATTTGCATATTATTGGAATGAGCATTTGGTTATTGTTACTAATATGTATGCTGATGTGTGCAGTTTGGTTCGGAGATTGTAGATAGTTGTTCGATGCTGGTGTGTGCCGAGCTCAGGCGGGATACTTTTGTACATTTTCTCCAAGACCTTCCTTGCTCCCACGCCTCATCCAAATTGTTGCTTTCGTGCTAGGACTTGTCACATGCTGAGAATGAGTAGCAAAAGGCGTTTATGTTGCATATTCTGTTGATGTGGGATAAGGTTCGGGTTAGATATAGGCCAATGGTCGTGTGTCAAGTTTTTCTTATGTGCATAGCGGTTTTTGTTTTGCTTGTCAGGGCAATAAACAAAAAATCTTTTTGCTATGCTTTGTTCGCTTGTGTACGAGGGGGGATTTGTGATGATGTCTCGTTTGTTTCTTGAACTTCTTTAGATGCCTCAGATGAAATGAGAGAAGACTGAGCAAGCTTTAGATATTGGACAATATGGAATACAGGATAAGTTGTGATAAATAATACATGCCTATTATGGATTCATGTCCTTTTTTTGGTTTTGTTTTCTGAGCTTATGCCATCGAAAAAATCCGATTTTTATTGGGAGTGAAATTTGAATCCTTTTGTTGAGGATCAAAAGATCTTTTTTTTGTATAATTCCATGGAGAACTTTACTCGTGATTGAAACTTTGCGGCAAGTATTATTATGAGTTTGCATGATGCCTGTTTAATTTTATTCGTCTTCGTCTAGCTGTGTCACGTGGTTGATTATTTGTGGTTGATCATATTTGGATTACAAAACCCCCTGCATCATTCATAGTGGGCATGTGGTTTTGCTTTTGGTTGGATCATTCATCCACACATCTTATGATTCCTAAGTGATTCTAATCACTCCCTCCCCCCTCCATCCCTTCCTCCCTTCATCTCACCCTTCTCTCATCCTCTCCACAAAAAGAAACCATGATTCCGTATATTGTGCTTGTCTCTATCCTATCAAAATGTCACTTTGATGAGAGAGAGAGAGAGAGAGAGAGAGAGAGAGAGAACTTGTTCTGGTCTTTTGTTTCGAGTTGTAGGGATGAGTGCTTGCTTGCCTTAGTTCATCAACGGCGCATTGATTTCAAGGAATAAAGTGATGAGAATGGGTACGGTTAACTTAGAAGAGAAGTTAATGATGGGTGGTTACAAAAGCACTACTTGCATTGTCATCAACATAAGGTGGTTTTGACAATATGAAAGTGAACTGTATTTGCATTTATGTTTGCATTGTGTTTTATGTATTTGTTGCAATGGTATGTTACACCTTGTTGTTATACTCGGTTATTGTCTTCTTAAAATAAGTCTCAGTGAGAGGGAGAGTCATACATTTGCCTTGGTATGTGATGTGCTGAAATTTTCTTTGTTAAAAGTTGGGAATGCCATTTAAGAGTTTCATGGGTCCTTTCCATTTCTCTTTGGGTTTTAAACTCCTAATGTGACTCTTCACTTTGCCATTGCTGAAATCGAAGCTTCTAAGGTTATAGTGGCTTTGAGCCATAACTTACATGTTGGATTAATTTCAAGCATTGTGTTGAAGATACCTAGCAAATGAACAAGAAGTGACAGGTGTCAAAATTGACAACAATCGACATAAGAGTATGGAGATGAGGATAGAGATTCTCATTGGTGCATGAAATGCATTTGGTGACTTGTTCCACTACATCAAGATAGTCCCTTGTTGAGTCTGGCTAATCATAAAGTAGAAGGGCTCACTTTTAACCCTTCATGTTTTAAGATCAAATTTTAAGTATTTGTTACAACTTACACTAAGGAGTGGTAAGTTTCATCGATGTTCAGGAACTAGTAGAGGTTTTACAATTTTAGCTGGTAGTAATCCATTTAACCTTTTTTTTGAAACTTTGTTAGGGGCCTAAATCTTCTTTTTTCCATGAAATGGGCGTGTGCGCGGCTTCGATGAAATCACCAGCAGAGCACAAAGCCTTTGCATCTTGAGGTTGTGCAAGATGAATTTCCTTGCCAGCATATGGCTAATTGTGTTCTTGGTGATTTGGTTCTTGGCTAGTGAGAGGCCATTTGTTGCTTTTCATGGTTTGGTCTCTTAATATCTATTGCAAATGAAAACACACTACAATCTACACTTCTGTTCATTTGCACTTTAACATGTATTTTTGCAAATACACGTGCTTCTAAAATTGTTATTTTACTAGCATACATATGATAGCGGGTCATTACATTCCGTACGAAATCCGTATGAAGGGAGATGGATCATTGTGGGAACTTCCATATCTTGTCCGTATGTGAGGGGGTAGGTTCTCATGTAAGATACCGTACATAGGGGGGTTTCTCTAATTCTGATGCACATAAGTGACATCCCCCCATTTCTTATAGTGAACACTCGATCAACCTGTCATCACTTGTCTCCTCAACCTTTTCAATGTCCACACCCTCCAAACCCTTCCTAGGCATCTTTATGAGTGTCTGAAGAGGTGTTCGTTTCCGCTATTTTCGCGTAGGGACGACATGTGTGAAAAAAAATTAGTTTTGAAAGTTGTGTCACCCTTACGCAATTTATGAGACACCAGAGAAATAACCGACCCCATTGTTTTCACATGCATCATTTTCTTGAAAGTTGTTTTTGAAAGTTGTGTCACCCTTACGCAATTTATGAGACACCAAAGAGATGTCCGACCCCATTGTTTTCACATGCATCATTTTCCTTTTTTGAAAGATGTGTTGCCTTTGTGCAATTTATGAGACATCAGACACGTGTTCTAACCTTACAAAATCTCGTAGGGAAGACACATTGAAAATAAATGCATTTAAAAAAAAAAAACCAAAAAAACGTACCTTTGTGCTTCCTTAACATTGAGCTTTGAGTTCCACTCAAAATTCTTAACAAAATACAAAAGATTCATAAAAATTTGACATTTATAAGATTTGGTAGCTATATATACTATGTCAATCATGCACCTCAAAATTCGTGCACAACGATCAAATTCATGAGAAACGATCAGATCCATGCATCATAATTTGTGCCAAATCAAAATTTACCGAGATAATTGTGCATTGTTATATATATAAGAATTTGCTATTTTCCACCATTGCCACCGCAAGCTTAGCCCACCAATGGTGGTTAGTGGTGCTAGCTTATTACCACCATGTGCCACCCTTAATCTTACAACCATAGCCCATTGCCGCCCCTCCCTCCAGTAAAGTAGCCAAAAACCTCCTCCTCCTTTTGTGTGTGTGTGTGTGTGTGTGTGTGTGTGTGTGTGTGTGAGCCCCTACCCTCTCCCCCCCCTCTTTCTCCCCTTCCTCATATCTCTCTCTCTCTCTCTCTCTCTCTCTCTCTCTCTCTCTCTCTCTCTCTCTCTCTCTTTGTGTGTGTTGGCCCCTTCCCTTTTCTCTCTCCCCCCTCGCCCTCTCTCCCGCTCATGATCCCTCTAACCCATCCCCTCTACTGCTCTCTCTCTCTCTCTCTCTCTCTCTCTCTCTCTCTCTCTCTCTCACACACACACACACACACACACACACACACACACACACACACACACACAGAGTTGAGTGTGTGGGTGTGGGTTTGTGTGTGTTAATAAAAAGAGGAAAACGGCATAACCTTTCTATCACCCAAGTGTGGTAGATTGGTTATGCCATCTCCCTCTTGAATATCATGTTTTGAGTTCAACTACCGTATCTTTGAGGTCTCTTGGGATAGTTTCCTACGATGTTAAAATCCTATTTTTCTTGGGTATGTGTGTGTGGGAGTGTGCTAATAAAAAGAGGAAAACAGCATAACCTTTCTATCACCCAAGTGTGGTAGATTGGTTATGCCATTTCCCTCTTGAATAACAGGTCTTGAGTTCAACTCCCATCGGTTGACTTCTCTTGGAATAGTTTCCTATGACGTTAAAATCCTCCTCTTCTTCTTCTTCTTCTTCTTTCCCTCCCTCCATATCCTCTGTGTGTGTGTGTGTGTGTGTGTGTGTGTGTGTGTGTTTAAGTATGAAAAATCCCCTCATAATTGAACCATACTTAGACAATTGAGTTAGATAGTATATTAAATAACAATATTTTAAAACAAGATGTCAAATCATTTCATATACACCAATACAAAATTCTGTATCTAATGGATAATACAATCATTTAGATCAAAAATTTGATCTTTGATCACTACAATATAATATCTGTATCGTATGTGCCCATCCTTTGGGATGAGCTTCCACTACAGGTACATGTAGAAGGATCCAATTGGTACATTTGTTGGTACATTGGACGATCTTCCGTTACTGCTGCAGTTTTTGTTGTAATCCCAAGGAAAGAATCTCTTACCTGCCACCATCCAAGAAACACAAGCCTGTCAGAACTAGCATTACTTGGGAAGACAGGTGTCAACGACTCCCTCCCCTTGTTATTGGTGTCAAAAATTACAACACAAACTACTACCATAACAAAGATCTAATATCAAGTTTGAGCCATTTATTTATGCTAATGTTTACTAAATCTTTTAATACTAGAAAAAATTGGACATCATCTCCTCTGTAAATTGGATCAATTTTCAAAAGTCCAGTCTACTACCATCTCTTTCGAGACCCCCACTTGAGGATTAAGGCTCTTTTAATTTGAACGAATTCCAAAGTAAAACATTTGTGTTAAAAGTTATGTACTTATCCAAGAGCATCGAAAAGTACTTTGTAATTGTGAAGTCACCGCCATATACTTACCTTTATCAGAAGTGATTTCCTGCATCCAAAGATAGAAGTACATGTCTTTAAGGCCATTTTGCTAGGTGGATGTTTTAAGTTGGGCAGCATATTATTTACATACAGATTGTATTTCAAAATTTCCGGTCATTACCACTTCCTCGAAGATCTTTACCAGAGGCATAAGCATATTTATGCTAACGATAGTCATTTCCCATCCATACATTTATTATTACTTTTGCCAAGTTCCGAGAGCAAGAAAATATCTCTGTGATAAAAAAACCAATGCCTAAAATTGATTAACTCCAAGTCTAAAGGGTAATTTAGACCAATCAGGCCACCCCATTTCCGTATTGCAACGCTGAGTGCCAAACCCCAAACATAATCCGATGCATACACTTTAGTGTCAACTTCCAGTAACCAAATGACTAATGTAGTTAGCAATCCAGGTAGATATCATGGCCAATGGATCCCCAACTCCGGTCCATTAACTCAGGCAAACTCACATCAGTGAATAAAAAATCCAGAAACTTCAAATTATGCTAAGTTCAAAACCCGGAAATGGACACCACTACTTGCAGGTTTCAAATGTTTTTCTTTCCGACATACCTTCTAAGAATTTTTTACTTGTCAAAAACCCAAAATATACTAAGTAGGTGCAATTGCGATCATGTCAAAATCGCTCAGTCACAGGTATGCAACAATATATCAGCACTAGTAAAGTGTCCATTATCAACTCAAAACACTGACTATGCAAAAGGATACTACCACCAGCCCAATCTCTAGTATAAGATTAGGACTTCTGTGTTTAGTGGACGTTTTTCGAGAAACATTCCCAAAGAAACCATCTGATATTATATGCAAGCAAAGCACCAGGGTATGGCGAATCGGAACTATGTATGCAAAAATTTCAGCAGCATTCCCTTTGTTTATGCTCAGTCATTTCAAAAAAGACCAGTCAATGCCATCTCCCACGAGACCCTCACATGAGGTTGTATGCAACAGATAGTGACAATCATTTCCTTAGACAAAGAGTGTCTTTTATTTTAGTTTAATCCAACCTTTAAGTTCAACTGATTAGTTGTAAAAACCAAAAACCTTATACACTTTCTCAAAATCATGAGCAAAAAAAACTGTTTTAAGATAATCTAACTACGGACTGAGTAGGTGCAGATGCACCTACCTGGATGTCGTATATGCCTTGAGAAACTGCCATGGGACAGTAAGGGTAGCTTTTCCACCTAAATCAATAAACTGATGTGCCTATGTGAGCCAATGTCCGAGGTTTCTCCACCATAATTTCAGCTTGCAAGGCAGAGACTTTGTGTGTGTACTGCACACGATTGAGAAGGGCGGGCAATCACCTGGATGCATCCTCAAGCCAAGGGATCCCACCTTATGATAGCAACCTTCATACCATGCGCTCGTTGAGCGTGAGATAGAGAGAGAACTGTGGAGATACGGCCTGTGTGTGCGTGTGAGAATGCGGAGCACAACCTGCGCTAGTGTGGGGGAAGCTCCTTACGTGTCCTGCCAGAGCTCGAGAGCAGAAGAGGAGGATAAGGGCAAAGCGATTGAGGAGAGCTCGTAACCAGAAGATTCACAACCGGTGATGAGAAAACGGTGCATTAAAACCTGTCCTCGTGGGTATGCCATCAATATTTAGGTGCCACTTGACTAATGTGTTTATGGTATTACCTGTACCATTCCCAAAAAAGTCATTAAACAAAAGAAAATATTGGTTGTGATCCATTGTCAAGATTCCCATATATTCCCTACTGCAAAGACCTTCAGATATCCATCTTGAAGCGCAAGGTTAGATGTAGTTTTCCATCACTAAGAAACGAATAATAGGTATGAAGATCGATGTGGAAAACCCCTACCAGCAAAGGGCCTTCAACAACCTAAAACTTCTATTTGAACCAGTTTGGGATGGTAATGATGCAATACCTGCAAAAGCACATCTCGGCAGCCTTCCAAAAGCTCAGAGTATCATTCAGAGCTGATTAATCGGGAATTTTAGCCTATGTCAAGCCAGAAGGTTGTTATGCCTATAGTATGCACATGAGTGTGATTGTGTGTGTGTATGTGTGTGTGTGTGTGTGTGTGTGTGTGTGTGTGTGTGTGTGTGTGTGTGTGTGTGTGTGTGTGTGCGCGCGCACGAGTGTCGATTGTCCAAGACAAAAGCACCAAAAAGGGAAGCTGTCAGCCAAGGGTTAGCCAAGGACTTGTCAGCTAGATAAGTGTGTGTGTGTGGCCCTCCCCCATCCCAGAGAAGAGATCCACTTGGTGGAGGATGGTCCACCAAGTGGACCAATCCCCCACCAATTGTAGTAATTGCTTCCTAAAAATTTCCATGCTTTATAGCTCAATCACTTGTGTGGTGTTAACAAGGTTTAGATTCGAGATTACTCATTTGTAATGTGTTTGAACAGAACTTAGATGTAAGTACACCCAATTGTTGTATGATAAAGGGGTCCTCCAAGGAGGAGAGTAAGATATTATGAGATCTACATACCTGATGTCTCATGATTTCGATGATGTCACTCCAAATTTGTGGAATATGTCGTGACGTTGGTTACTGTACAATACTCCGATCCTGCAAGATAACTTGAAAATCCACACCTGCTCGAGGGTGGTCAATGCTTACAGTATATGGATTATATGTAAACATGTAGGCACTTGACCAATTTAGGAGCTGAGAGCCCCGACCCATCCCTTTGGATTGGGTGGATCAAGCTAATAATAATGTAACTTGTATTAAAGAGTAGGCAATCCAATTCTTAGCGTATAAATACCCATATCCTAACAGAAACCGTTTGATTGAAGTCAGGATAAATTGGAGTAGCTATATTATTATCTGATATATTATCTAATCCCAATTGCTAAGTATGGCACTAGTCCGACCAAAGACTAGTAGGGAAACTGTGTGTGTGTTTAAGTATGAAAAATCCCGTCATAATTGAACCATACTTAGACAATTAAGTTAGATAATATATTAAATATTTTAACAATATTTTATTAAATATTAAATAACAATATTTTAAAACAAGATGTCAAATCATTTCATATACACCAATACAAAATTCTATATCTAATGGATAATACAATCATTTAGATCAAAAATTTGATCTTTGATCACTACAATATAATATATGTATCATATGTGCCCATCCTTTGGGATGAGCTTCCATACAGGTACATGTAGAAGGATCCAATTGGTACATTTGTTGGTACATTGGACGATCTTCCGTTACTGCTGCAGTTTTTGTTGTAATCCCAAGGAAAGAATCTCTTACCTGCCACCATCCAAGAAACACAAGCCTGTCAGAACTAGCATTACTTGGGAAGACAGGTGTCAACGAACTCCCTCCCCTTGTT
>NC_140951.1:138113073-138395573 GCF_014529385.1 Adiantum capillus-veneris | reverse complement strand
AAAAGAGAGAGGAAGAAGGGAGTGGAGGACCTTGAGGAAGGGAGGGGGTTGCTGGAGGACAAGATGGAGGAAGTGAGGGCAGCTAGAGGAGTAAATGGAGAGAGGAGGTGAAGGATGTTGGAGGAGGAGGCTGAGGAGGAGGAGCATGTTGGGTTAAAGGCCCGTGTGCCCGACTGCCCGTTGTTCAGCTGCCCATGTACAGCCATTCATTTACTCATTCATAATAACTATACTCATAACTACACATTGTAGTGTGGGTACCGCCCCGCCACACACTGTGTCTATCTCCTTCTTTGTGTTGGCTCTCTGTGTGTGTGCTCTCCGATCCCAACAAGTGGTATCAGAGCTTGGTAGTGAGAGCATTGAGAGCTTCATCATCATTGTTGAGTGTGTTGAAACTTGCTACTGTTTCATTGCCGTTTTTCGGTTTCGCGCACGCGCGCATTTCTAAAGAGCAGAAGGTTTTTCTGAGCTTGGCATTGGAAGGTTCAGCACTCCGCGAGTATTTTCATCAGGTGTGCTGGGGTTTAACCCCCCTTTCGGAGCCATTCGTGCCATTAGAAATCCCATCCGAGCTACAGACTAGGAGCTGCGTTTTTCAGCTCTCTTTGGTAGTTTTCTGCTGCCAGAGCTTCCATAGCCATTACAGGTGCCATTGTTGTAGTGTCTTCCACTTACGTGAGCCCACAGCTCATTTGAGAGTGTGTAGCCTCTTCTTGGAGTGGCCTCATACACACAGATACAGTGGGAGTTTGGCGACATTGTCTTCTTCGACTACAGGTACAGGTACAGGTGCAGGTACAGGTACAAGTACGGGTACAGGTTACAGGTTACAGGGAGCTTTGGATACAGGTTTCTTCTGTGGTTACAAAACATGTATTTTGACTGTGGGACAGCCATGTATATGGTTGTGGTTTGAGTGGGAGCTTCTACTCTTCTGGGCAGTCTGTTTATGCGTGTTCTTGAGCTACAGGTTTACATCATCTATGTATGTTGATGGATGTGGATATGGCAGTTTGACAGACACTCTTTATGCATGATATTGTGGAGATTTGGTTCACTTATACATAGAGCGGGTTTGCTCTTGCTTGCAGTGTTGCGGTTTGAGTACGGACAGGTACTCGGTTGACAGTAGAGATTGGACTTCGTTGAGCTTGTGCATTGGTTATATGCTCACTTGGATCCATTTATGCTCACGGATTTGTGTAAGCTTGGTCAGCTTATGTCTCTATTGTGGTTATTCAGACATGGAGTATGTTTATGCCTCTATGACAGCTCATTGTTGATGCATTTTGTGGCACAGTTTGCCTAGGCCGGTTGAGTTACAGGTGTCACGGGTTTATGCATTTGCTTGTGGATTTCTACGTACGTTTTTTGACCATATTATGGGCTGATTTATACTCTATGAGTTTGCTCTTTGATTGAGCAGCAGGTGTTGTCAGATTTGCAACACTACTTTGTTGTGGCAGTTTGTTGGTTGGTTACAGGTTTCTCATTGTTGCATTCTTGTTGTAATGGGCACTAAAGAGGACACAGTTTTCAATATTGAGAAGTTGGATGGTGCTAACTTCTCATATTGGAAAGATCAGATTTGGGATGTCTTGGTGCAGAAGAAACAGATTCGACCTCTAAAGTTGCAGGGAGTTAAGCCAGAGAACATGGAGAGGGATGATTGGGAGGAGTTGGATGAGATGTGCAGGTCTACCATTAGGCTTTCCCTTTCAAAGTCTGTTTATTACAATGTGAAAGATGCACAGGGTGGAGCTTATGAGCTATGGCAGCGGATTTGCGATATGTATGATAAGCATTCGGCTGCTTCTATGGTGTATTGGATTAAAAAGCTTATTGATTTGCGAATGGAGGAAGGTGCTTCCATGAATGCGCATTTGAATGAGTTCAATACAATTTTCAGCCAACTTGCTACCCAGAAAATTACGTTTGAGGACAATGTAAAAGCTATGTTTTTACTTGTCACGTTGCCTGAGTCATGGGACACATTTAGGACAGCCATAAGTAACTCGGTTCCTGCGGATGAGTTGACAAGTACTAATGTGGAGTCTAGTCTTCTCACGGAAGAGATTAATCGAAAGAATAATGCAGGTAGTAAGTCTTCTAGTGCAATGGTTGTCAGAGGCAGGACTATGGACAAGTATAAGTCCAATAGGGGTAAATCTAGAAGCAAGTCCCGTGCAGGCACAAGTAAAAAGGATGTGGAATGTTTTCATTGTGGTAGAAAAGGCCATTTCAAAAAGGATTGCTACAAGTGGAAAAGGGAAAATGGAGATGGTAAGAAGAAAGACCATGATGCTAAGGACAAGCCTAAGTCCAATGTCAAGATTGAGGAGTTAAATGCAACACAGGGAGAGTGTAGCTCTCAAGATGACCATGTATGTGCTCCGACTAGTGCTACTAGTGAAGAGCTTGGTGATGTGTTGCTTGCATCCTATTTTGATGACGCTTTTCTTCTCACTCATGAGCGTAGTATGCCTATGGATTGGGTCATTGACAGTGGTGCTTCTTTTCACGTTACGCCTCATAGGTCGTGGTTTCATGACTATGATGCTTCGAGCACATGTACTGTCAGGATTGCCGATGGGCGTTCTATGCAGATTCATGGCATTGGGGATATTCATTTGGCTATGCCAAACTCTACTACGTTTGTCTTGCAGCGTGTGCGTCATGTGCCGGCTCTTGCAAAAAGCTTGATTAGTGTGGGTCAGTTGGATTCACTTGGTTTCGATGTATCTTTTGGTGATGGAGGTTGGAAGATCACTAAGGGCAGCCTTGTTTTGGTTAAAGGTGCTAAGAGGAATACGTTGTATTCCCTTTGTGTAGCTAGTGTGGCTGATCACATTGTGGGGATCACTGAGCAACCTCCTGCTTCTTTATGGCATCAACGTTTGGGGCATATGTCACTGAAAGGTTTGAAGTTGTTGGCACGTGCGGATTACATTCCCGTTTTAGATTTTGGTGGTTTTGAGTTTTGTGAGCATTGCCTTTATGGTCGACATGCTCGGTCTTCTCATAAGAAAAGTGTTCCACACAGATCTTTGGAAAAGCTAGCTTTGGTGCATAGTGATGTATGTGGGCCGATGCCCAATGCTTCTCTTGGAGGTGCTATGTACTTTGTTACGTTCATTGATGATGCTAGCAGGAAGGTATGGGCATACCCCATTCGTAAGAAGGATATGGTGTTTGATATATTTAAGCAATGGTTGGCTTTTGTTGAGAACCAATCAGGTTGTAAGTTTAAGTGCTTACGTACGGACAATGGGGGTGAATTTATGTCTCATGCTTTCACAACATTATGTGTTGAGAAGGGTATACGGCGCGAGCTTAGTGCTCCCTATACACCTCCTCAAAATGGTGTGGCAGAGCGCATGAACAGGACTATACAGGAAAAAGTCCGTAGTATGCTTTCTATGGCTGGTTTGTCAAATGGATTTTGGGCTGAAGCTGTTGCCACTTCTGTGCATTTGATAAATCGTTCACCTAGTGTTCCTTTGGGCTTCAAAGTGCCTGAAGAGGTATGGACAGGTTTGCCACCTTCGTATGGTCACCTTCATGTTTTTGGCTGTGAAGCTTACGTACATGTACCTAAGGCAAAACGCAGCAAATTGGATCCAAAGAGCAAGAGATGTATCTTCTTGGGTTATGGTAGCTCTGGTGAGATGGGTTATCGATTGTGGGATCCTATTGACAGGAAGATTGTGCGCAGCCATGATGTTGTTTTTCATGAGGACTCTATGTATAGAGCATCACCGCGAACGGTTGAGGTTCGGCGTGTGATATTTGAGGAGGATGGTCATCGGTATGATGGTCCCATGGCTGCTCGTGGGCAGCCCATTGACCCTCAAGTGGGAGATCAGCCCTTGTTGGGAGATCATGTAGATGTGGGACAGCCAGATCAGCCCTTGTTGGGAGATCATGTAGATGTGGGACAGCCAGATGCACCTCCTGCACAGTCTTTGAGGCGTTCAGAGCGGCGTGCAAGACAGCCTCAGTGTTTTGTGCCTTCTATGGATTATGTATTGTTGACTGATTGCGGGGAGCCATCATGTTATGATGAGGCCATGTCTAGTGTTGACAAGCTCAAGTGGGAGCAGGCTATGCAGTCAGAGATGGATTCGTTGATCCAAAATGAAACGTGGGAGCTTACTCCTTTGCCAAAGGGTAAGAAGGCACTACCATGCAAGTGGGTTTACAAGATAAAATTGTGTTCAATGGATGCAAATCCTAGGTACAAAGCAAGGCTTGTGGCTAAAGGATTCAAGCAACAGAAGGGCATTGATTTTGACGAGATCTTCTCCCCAGTGGTGAAGATGTCTACTTTGCGTATGTTGTTTGCCTTGGTAGCTACAGAAGACATGGAGTTGAAGCAAATGGATGTAAAGACAGCTTTCTTACATCCGGACTTGCACCAGGATTTGTACATGGAGCAACCAAGTGGGTTTGTTATTCATGGTTCAAAGAAGATGGTATGCCGGCTTCTTAAGACCTTGTATGGGCTGAAGCAATCATCTCTTGAATGGTATCATAAGTTTGATGCATTCATGAGTTCATTGGGTTATGTACGCAGTTATGAGGACCCATGCCTCTATACTCGCAAGGCTGCAGATGGTAGTCTTATTGTTTTGGTTTTGTATGTGGATGACATGCTGATCGCAGGGAAGTGTATTTCTGATGTGGATGCCTTGAAACATAGGCTACATGAGACCTTTTCCATGAAGGATCTTGGGGATGCCAGTTATATTTTGGGTATGCGGATCACTCGTGATCGTTCTCGCAAGATGCTCTTTCTTAGTCAGAAAGAGTACATTGACAGGGTGCTTGACCGTTTTCATATGGAAGGGGGAAAGGCCATTAGTACCCCGTTGCCTCCATATGTAAAACTCAGCCATGATGACTGCCCTCAGACAGATTTGGAGACTACAGAGATGTCTCAGATTCCCTATGCGTCAGCTGTTGGTTCCTTGATGTATGCCATGGTGGCTACGCGTCCAGATCTTGCTCATGCAGTTGGTGTGGTTAGCAGGTACATGTCTAACCCGGGCAAGCGTCATTGGGATGCAGTGAGAGGTATTTTCAGATACTTGAGAGGGACTTCAGAGTTGTCCCTATGTTATGGTGAGAAGGATATGTCTGTTTGCGGATATACAGATTCAGACTATGCAGGGTCAGTGGACTCGAGGAAGTCTACTAGCGGCTATGTGTTCACAGTTGCAGGTGGACCGGTTTCGTGGGCATCACGTTTACAGCCATGCGTTGCTTTGAGCACTACAGAGGCTGAATATATGGCTGCCACTGAGGCTGCCAAGGAGGCCGTATGGCTCTCACGACTAGTGGGAGATCTTGGTATGGCTGGTGATGCTCCGATTCTACATTGTGATAGCCAGAGTGCCATAGCATTGGCACGGAATCCTGTCTTCCATGCGAAGACAAAGCACATTGAGGTGAAGTATCACTTCATACGAGAGGTGCTAGAGGACAAGCGCATAGAGCTTGTCAAGGTACACACTGACGATAACCCTGCTGATCTACTCACGAAGTCGTTACCCTCACAACGGTTTACACACTGTAGATCGCTGATGGGTATGGCTTGACTTCTTTTGCTGTACTTTGGCCACTTTAAAGGCACACTGCCTTTAAGTGGGAGATTGTTGGGTTAAAGGCCCGTGTGCCCGGTTGCCCGTTGTTCAGCCGCCCATGTACAGCCATTCATTTACTCATTCATAATAACTATACTCATAACTACACATTGTAGTGTGAATACCGCCCCGCCACACACTGTGTCTATCTCCTTCTTCGTGTTGGCTCTCTGTGTGTGTGCTCTCCGATCCCAACAGAGCAAGGGAAGAGGAGGAAGCACATGGGCGGCAAGAGGAAGAAGGGGAGGTAGGGACGGCGGTCCTCAAAAAAAAAAAAGCTCGCTCCAGAGCTCGCTTCGTTGAGCTCGCTCGAAGACCTAACTCGGCTACAATATTTTCGCGTAGAGAAGACACTAAAATTTTGAGCAACTAGTGTCCTCTTCAAGAAAACATAGAGTAGCCGTTCGAGCATCCGACTACACTATTTTCGCATATGGGAGACATTATGTAGATAGTAAAGAATAAATTTAAGATAGTGTACTAATGTTGAAAGTGATAATATAGGGGCTCTATATTTTCTTGTTTCTTAGGTATTATTTTCAGATATGGAAAGGACCAAACAAACTACAAGGAAGGTTCCTAGAGAAGATATCAAATTAGGAAATGTCAAAGGAACACAAGAAGATATCAAACCAGGAGATAAAGTTCAGAGCTCTAAAGGAGAGGTAAGAGCTCAAAGGGAGAGGATGAGAGCTCAAAGGGAGATAAAGGGGCTGCATCTTAAAAAAAACCAACCAAAAAGGGAGTTGGTATGAAGCTTCCACCTGTAAAGAAAAGGATATTCTCTCATAAGTTGAGATACCTGAGAGATAAGGAGAGCACATAAGGCTCTTACAGTTGCAATTCCTAAAATGCCTTTTCAAAGGTTCTATAGGCAAATAGCAGAGTGGTTTAAGATTGATATGAGGTGGACAAGGGGTTCCTTAGCATGTATGCAGGACATTGCTAAAGACTTTTTAATTGAGCTCTTCCAAGATGCATACATATGTGTAGCCCACTCTCACAGGGTCACACTTATGGACAAGGTTATGATTATCTTGAGGAGATTAAGCCATAGATTCAAAAAAAATCTTGAACGAGTACCTCTTCAAGATGAGAAAACCCATCAAGAAAGGAAAAAGAGCCTAACGTGGTGATTGAGGAAATCATAGAGGAGGAGGATGTTCTAAAAAAAGGGGAGGAGATGAAAGTTGATAGGGAGGAGCCGGAAACAAAGGATCTTAGGGAGAGCTCAACAACCTTCATTGTTGAGAAGTGTCAATCCAAATGGATTCACGGTGGCTACCTTCTTAGAGGACGACCTTCTTCAAAGGAAAGATTATATTTCCCTAGATGTTGAGTCTATTGACATTCTCAAAGACCAACAAAAGGAGATCAATGACTCTATTTATTTTGAGACTTGTGAGCTCCTTCTCTGCTTCTGCCATGAGAGGTATGTTTTTCTACTTTCTAGCTCAGTTTGAGTTTTTCATCTTTGAGGATTTTGACAATGTCCAGTGGTCTTGCCACCACAGCTCACACTGGAGTCTTATTGCAATTGATATCACTGATAAGACATGTTTCATATTGAACTCTCTTGAGGGTCACCATGGAATGGCTAGGATGTAAGTATAAATATCAAATACTTTAGCCAATGCTCCCACTTTCAGTTTTTTTGTCTTTGGTTAAGCCAATGCTTTGGATCTTTCTAAACAGAGCTGCCTCTCAAGGTTGATAGAGGCAATTGAGCATTGTCCTCCCATCACAAAGCTCATGGATGACATGCAAATCTTAAATGTGAAGGTATGGTTCTCGTAGGTTGTAAGTAAATACATTTTCAAATAGTGTATTTATGCTTCCCCTTGTGTTTGTGCAGCCACCCTTGTAGGAGGAGGCTTTCTCATGTGGATGGAGAGTGATAACAAATGCAATGCTAGTGGTTGACTATACCTCTTGCAACCCCAAAAAGGATATTAGAGTAAGCATTTGACCATATAAATGTAGTTGTTACTTGAAATGTTCTCTCTGAGAGCTAGCACACTAATCTTTTTTTGCCAGATCAATAGGAATTGCTACACCCACAACCATGTTTGGTGGGTAAGGGAAAAGTTGATTAGGTATATGGTCAATGTCCACCCCTTAACGTTAAAAGGCAAAACATGTTGGGGTTAAGGCCTATGTGCCTTGACCGATCGCCAGGTCATGGGCGCCCGCCCACTGTTACCCTATACTTATAGTGAGTATACTGTATAGGGGGAGCTGCCACTTCACAGTCTCCCCACCCGCATTGTGTGTGTGTCTCCTTCTCTCTCTCTCACTCTCCGTCTGTAGTGCTCCCCGATCCCCTTCAATTGGTATCACAGCTATGGTGACCGCAGAGAGCATGACGGCTTTGAGAGCTTCGAGGCGATAGCTCGCTCGCTCTCGACAGTAGAGAGATTAAGAAAGCTTGGAAGCTTTGTGAGAATGCAATGGGAGCTTGTGAGCTCAGTTGAGAGTGATGTATGCTCTTGTGGAAGCTCAGAAAGTGGGTATACTATATAGGGGGAGTTGCCACTTCACAGTCTCCCCACCTGCATTGTGTGTGTGTCTCCTTCTCTCTCTCTCTCACTCTCCGTCTGTGGTGCTCCCCGATCCCCTTCAATTGGTATTAGAGCTATGGTGACCGCGGAGAGCACGACGGCTTTGAGAGCTTCGAGGCGATAGCTCGCTCGCTCTCGACAGTAGAGAGATTAAGAAAGCTTGGAAGCTTTGTGAGAATGCAATGGGAGCTTGTGAGCTCAGTTGAGAGTGATGTATGCTCTTGTGGAAGCTCAGAAAGGAGTGTGGAAGATTGTGTGTAAGTGAAGGTGCTGCCCTAAAAACTGTGTGCGCAGCAGCACTGTTTTCAGATTTGTTTTTCTCCTTGTAAAATGAAGATCTGAGAATTCTGTACTAGCCACCCATCCGTTTCGACGTGGTCTACAACTTTGCAGAAGAAACTTTTTGCAAATTCCTCACCGTTTTGTTGATATTCAGCTCAGACTGACTGTATATAGAAATTCTAGATTTTCTGTTGTCGCATTGTGTGCGAGTTTAATGCACTTTTGGAAGCACGGGAGATGCTTGAAATTGAGTGCATAAATGTTGAGCTGAAGATGCAATTGCAGCTTGTGTTAAGCTTGTGGTTTGAGGGTTTTTTGGTAGACTTGGGCAACGAGGTACGGAGGCGTTTACACACCACCGAGGCAGTCTCTTGAGAGACGCAGTTTTTTGGAACACACAGGTGGAGCTTCTTTCACTGGTTTTCACAGGATACTTTGGTAGTGATTTTGTGCTTGGATTCATGGTCTTTGCGGATGGTTTGCATATGGTTATGGCGCATGGTTGATGCCCATTATACATGCATTTTGGCGAGCACTTTCAAGTGCCGGTGAGCTCTCTTGAGAGCATTGTTTTCGCATTGATCAAGTTTCCGGATTGCAAATCTTTTGGCGCTTGCTTATGCACGGTCACTCCGTTGATGTACGTTGAGTGCGGATTGCCATTGTATATGAAAATGTGGAGCCATTTTGGCATTTCTACTCATTGGCATTGAGTAGTGTTATGGTTTATGGTAGAGATTGTACTTGAGTTTTTTGCTCAGTTTTCAGTGGAAATTCTGTCGGATTTTTCCCAGATTCTCGCCATAGTTTGTGATCGAGTGTTTACTCTAACTTTGACAGGTTTTGTCAGTTTGGACACAGTTTTGTGTTTTTGTATCCACTCTCGCAAGAGTAAGGAGTTGTGTATCTTTCTTTGCTTGAGACAGTGGTTTGCTCTCAGGTGGGAGAGTCTTGTGATCTCGAGCATTGTTTGCCATAGTTTTGCAGAGCTTATGCATGTATGTTGAGTGTAGTTTGATGCACATTGATTGCTTATTGTATTGAGCTTGCAGGACAATGGTTATTTTGTGTTGATAGCCATTGTGCGTCGAAAATCTGGCGAAATTTTCCCAGGAGTTTTATGCGTATCATTTATGCGATCTAGGTACAGATTGCGGGTTGCACTCACCATTTGCGTGCGGTGTTCTCTGTAGGTGGGAGATTTGTGCGTGTGTATGCATCAATGCCGCACAGTGTGGGCTTGGTGATTAGCTCACAGATTCCAGTGTGATACTACAACAGGCGAGGCTTGTATTGACATTGCGGGAGCTCTATTTTGGAGTGTGTCTCACAGGTTTTACATTGTGTTTCTAGCCATATTTGTAGACAGTTTACAGGTGTTGTTGGTGAGGTGGTTTTGCTATCTAGCTTGCTACTTGTGCTCATGGCAGAGATAGGTGATTGATCAGATTGTGACCTCTCACAGATGCGCGTGTTTGATGGGTCAAACTTTGCGGCATGGAGAGATTGTATGCTTGATGCACTGACACAGCGAGGGTTGCATCGACCATTGAGTGGTGATGCAGATAGGCCTTCAAACATGTCTGAAGATCAGTGGCAGGAGCTAGAGGAGATGGCACTATCTACGCTCTCTTTGCACCTTGCAGAATCTGTATATGTTCTTGTTATGTATGAGACTACTTCGAGAGCACTTTGGCACAGATTACATGATATGTATGATAGATCTGACTCATCAAGGACTCGTGTGAGACATGTACATTCACGAGTACGCCGACAGGTGATATGTTGGTATTGTGGTCATTCTGGACACGTTAGACGACGTTGTTTTCATCGTATGCGACATCGTAGGAGACATGGCAGTCTCAGAGATGTATGTAGTGATTCCATGGACTCAGTTGCTTTGACAGTTGAGGCAGATGTAGTGTCGGAGTATACTAGTGACGGGGATGTCACTTTTACCTCGAGCTATGCACGAGATGCTATACATGTGGATAGTGCACTTCCTTCGCAGTGGTTGCTAGATGCAGATGCTATGTTTCATGTCACGCCTCATCGTGAATGGTTTTGTAGCTATTCTAGCGGGATGCTTGGCAGTGTACGTTTGACCGATGGATCGGTGCATGCGATAGCAAGTGTAGGAGATGTGAGACTGTCATTACCGAGTGCATCTTACTTGTTACGACATGTGCGCTATGTACCAGATTTGACAGTGAGTTTGATCTCGATTGGTCAGCTTAGAGATTGTGGATGTCAGATTTCGCTACGAGAGCGAGATTTTGTGATGCATTTGGGTTCGCTAGTGATTGCGAGAGGTGCTAGGAGTGGTACAGGTTACCCATTGCATGTGGATCACGGGAGAGACGGTGTTGTCTCTGTGATCATGCAGCCAGGTAGAGAGCGAGAGAGCAGGCGAGTCTCTTTTGCTTGTGGGTTGCAGGATGCTTTGCATGGAGTGCAGAGCAGTGACCTTGTTGTGCAGGTTGCATCTATGGATTCACAAGTAGAGCGGGATAGCTCTAGTGAGTCATAGCAAGATGTGTCATCAGAGGTGATGACAGAGATGACTCACATGGATTCTGAGATGTCGGCTATTGTGGAGTCATTTCTTGATATGCTTATGCCAGAGCTTGATGCAGATTCAGGACAGATGGATACTCTTGGTACACATGTGATATGTGGTGGGCACGAGGAGTCACTCCAGAGCTCGGAGTCAGAGTGCCATGGTCTCTATGATAGGGAATAGGATTTCCATGAGTTGAGTTCTGAGTTGGAGGTGGCAGAGGTTGCCAGGGTTGCATCAACGTTCAGTGCCCTCATGTACGAGATGCTGATCTCGAGGCCTGACATAGCAGCTGCAGTGGGAGCATTTGCAGCAGGGTTGATTAGTTGTTCGATGACTGATCTTCGCATAGAGCATAGGGGAGGTTTGCAGGTATTGGACCGATACTTGCAGGAGTGCATGAGCTCTTGTAGATTATTTGCAGAGCTTGGAGCTAGCTCTGTGTGGCTTCCGCAGCGGGATGTTTGTCTATCAGTAGAGCCGGATGCACTAGCTCATCGAGAGTCAGTGGGCATAGGTTGAGAGAATATCTCACCTTCTATTAGTTGTACACTAGTAGATCTTGCTTAAAGGCACATTGGCCTTTAAGTGGGAGGTTGTTGGGGTTAAGGCCTATGTGCCTTGACCGGTCGCCCAGGTCATGGGCGCCCGCCCACTGTTACCCTATACTTATAGTGAGTATACTGTATAGGGGGGAGCTGCCACTTCACAGTCTCCCCACCCGCATTGTGTGTGTGTCTCCTTCTCTCTCTCTCACTCTCTGTCTGTGGTGCTCCCCGATCCCCTTCAAAACAGAGGCCTCAAAATCGCCCTAATGGATAGTTCATCGGATTTTGGTCCACTAGCATCTTGCCAAATCAGTCTTATGGACCTCAACAATACTCAAGCACAATAAGGTCAACTAAATATGGAGAGCTTTGCATTGGTCATTGGTGCACATGAACTGCATGCTCAGCCTTCTGCTTGGTCTTGATATGGAAAGCTTTGATGTAGAGCTCATCGACCTTCCACCTCTGCTTTGCTATAAAAATGCAGACACAATTTGTGCTGGGAGGATGAATATTTGCAATAGTACGAGCGTCCCTACGACATCAAAGCTGCACCAAACAGCTAGAATTTCCACATGATGGAAGAAAATGGGAAACTATTTGGTGGGAGCACTTTATAACATCTCGACGAGCCTAAGGACTTGAACTTGTCAAATTCTGGTCGCATACTATAGCAGAGCCCAAATTGGGGTGCTATTGTGATGGAGAGCACTTTGCAACATGTAGAAATAGTCGAGGTTGAAGATCCACTAGAGAATGTGCTACGTTTAGAAGAAGTCGTCTATAGGTTAGTAAGCAAAGATCAAAGACATCAAGTATGGCATGTGAACCAGCTAGTTCAATTGGTGCATCAGGCGAGCAATTTCTTGTTTTGTTTGTTGTAATCTTTTGAACCAGAGGTAAGAGCATGAGAAAGAAGCGACTCTAGCGAGCTACTCCTCTGCACACATTTAATTCCTTGCATTATTGGACCCTTCCAGTGGCTGGAGTTTTGACAGGCAAGAAAAGAACACAACTAATGATGACGATGATGAGTATGCTTTTGTGATTGTTTCAGAATAGAAGCCCTCTGTATATAGTTAGGTAGCGAGGAGTGAACATTAGTAACAAGGCAAAATTATGCGACTAGATTTTTGAAATAGGATAATCATTTCTTGCTCGACTGTTGTGGGAATGCGTGCCATTGGCAGTGGGATCAAACCTTTTGTAGGTCGGGAATAATGATAATAACTTGAGATTCAAAAGCCACTAGAACACTTCCCTTTTAGAGAGATAAGACTCGACTATAACATTGTGGGAACACATGCTTAAATGCCTCAATTTGGCAGCATCAAGTAGCAACTTGATAAGAACTTTAGCCACACAATGATGCTCGTTGCATGCGTGAACCCCAGGTTATGAGGCGAGTGAAAACAGGCTGAAGCACCACAACTATAGGTAGTGCAGATTTGAGCGCAGATGTCGTTGAGCTTTTTTCATAAGGTAGCAAGCAGTAGAACTAAGTGCCGAATGATTGTTGTGAGGTTGAGTAGGAGCGACAGCATGTAGGCAAGCTACAGATTAGTCGATTGCCGTCGTGAGCCGTGAGTGGCGGACCCGCTCTGGCTATAGGGTGCAATTTGGCGCTTTTCTTAGTTCTGCTACTGGGTGGCCTTTGTGTGCCAAATTGCCAACGCCCAATTTTTCAAAAGTATGACATTTGTGTCCCATTTGAAATTCAAAGACCCCTTAGAATAGGAAGCTTTTCCCATGTCTTTTGGCAATGTGGAGTTTGTTGAAGATTTTTTCCCAAATATGCTTCAAGCATTAAATGCTCTCCACACACACACACACACACACACACACACACACACACAATTCTTTTGAGTTGTTGCGCTGTTGTGCAGGGAAAACAAAGAAGCTTCAAAGAAAAATCTTATGCACTTCCACTTAGCGGCAACAAGGCTTAATCCCTCCCAAAATTATTGTACTTAGACTCAATGAAAAGCTTTCGTCAGGGCCTTCTCACACACACGAGTTTCTTAGAGTAAGGATGACTCTACTGATAGTTATGAAGCAATGAAATAGGCTGAAAATGAGCACAATGAGCAAAACAAGAAATGCACATGCACACAATTATTGAAATCCACTTATCAAAAGTGCCACAAATCAAGAAGCGTAGTGGCTCATTGGTATTTCCAAGAGCGTGCCCAAACGATTAGTACTTACAATGATTAGGGAGTGGGATTATAAAAAAAATGAATATAATAGTGAATAATTGGCCTAGGTGTAGAACCGTCGGCTCTGATACCACATGAAAGGAATGGTGATTATGGAAGAAACGTTAGCGAACCGTTCATGATGTGATTAAAGAGCTAATTACAAGAGAGAATAGAGAGAGAGAGATTGACACTAATACAAATAGCAAAGCATGATTAGATTAATGGTAAACTAATATTCAAATAGTGGATACAAAGTAGATGGCTAGTGCATGGATGTAAATTAAATACAAAGTGTGGCTTCAGGCTTCTTTTATAGACTTGAGAGAGTTTATCTGATGATCAGTGATGTTAAGTGTGTAGGATTCCAAACTAGATAGTGTTCACTTGTGGTGGTGCAGATGTGTCACACACCCCAACACTACTGAGATCTAGTAAGGTTGCAATTACTAGAATCTCTCTCTCTCTCTCTCTCTCTCTCTCTCTTGCAGACACGGGACATCCGCAAGAGCCACTCCCACAGCAGAGCTCCCCACCATCTCACACCAGAGGCACACTGATTGACCGAGCGATTGAACTGGGGAAATCCAGGCGCCCACGACTGCGGAGGACTACACAGCATCGACGGAGGCTACGTCAAAAGATTCAGAGCACGCTGGCCAGGCATGCACGACGCCCGGTCAGACTACTAACCATGCAGGAAATTGATGAGATTTGCCAACGACCGATGCTAGATCTTTTGTGATTCGGCTATCCCAACTAGCTGCCCTTTTTTGCTTAGTTTTC
Source organism: Adiantum capillus-veneris (assembly GCF_014529385.1). Classification (NCBI taxonomy): domain Eukaryota; kingdom Viridiplantae; phylum Streptophyta; class Polypodiopsida; order Polypodiales; family Pteridaceae; genus Adiantum; species Adiantum capillus-veneris. The sequence goes on along the minus strand of NC_140951.1, from coordinate 138,380,990 downwards.
GGCTTAGCTCACATCGACCAATCTAGAATCCCATAATATATATCTTTGTTTTGTACTGTTGTTAGGTTATTTTGTTACTCTAACTTTTGTATCAGATCCACCACCTTGTAACTTTCTGGTCTCATAGGTCACTATGGCCTTTTGAAGACGTTAATATTACATTTCATTTCATTTTATTTCTCTCTCTCTCTCTCTCTCTCTCTCTCTCTCTCTCTCTCTCTCTCTCTCTCTCTCTCAATTGTAGTGATGAACTTGCAATGGACATATCTTGTGCTCCTTCTTGCTCTTGTTCTGCTCGAGGCTCTTTGCGCTGCTGCTATCGCCAAATCTTTATTTACGCCAACACTATTTTTATTACTACAAGCAACACCTTAAAATAGTTTCAAAATTGTGTACAACATTTGATAGGCTCCACCACTATATAACTACATGCAAGCGGCCAGTGCCAATAAATGTACGAGGTCATTGTTAAAAGGGAAAATTACCAAAATATCCCTCTAATTTGTGGAAATTTCCAAAATACCCCTCAGATAATTCCCAAAATACCTTTGTATCTATTTTGATTGGATTGTTCAAGATTTTTTAATCTTGATTCCTTTTTTATAATTGAGATCCGTTTTGCATGCTTATCATGTAATTTGCCACAAATTACCTCGCAAGAAAAGGCAATTATATCTAAAGATAATGAAGCAATTCATCTCCAAAGCCTACATAATCAACCCAAATTCTGGATTTAGCATCTTATATTGATAAGCAATGAGTCTTCTAACAAAAAGCTACAAATTTTTTAATCTTTGGAGAAATTTAATATCACAACCAGGGGTATTTTGGGAATTTTCGAAAATTTGAAGGGCACTTTGGGAATTTATGACAAAATATTGGGCCAATGGTGAGTTTTGGGTTGTGTTATTTTGGGTCAATGGCTGGGTAACGGCTGGGTTGAAGGAGGAGAGGAGGCGGAATGGCGCCTTCTTGGATCTCTTGGCGTCTTTACTTCTGCTTCCCTTTCCCTCTGCTTTTCCCTCTGCCACGCTGATCTCGCCCGGCTATGGCGGGCGACTTACCCGCCTTTTCCTTCTGTCATCCGCCGGTGAGAGAGAGAGAGAGAGAGAGAGAGAGAGAGAGAGAGAGAGAGTGTTTGCGATGTATGAGAGTTGATGGTGGTCTTGGCAGGAGCAACCACGCAAGAAGTCTCAGAACCTCAATTTCTCAGATGGGTACCCAGAAGTTAGGGATCCAGAGGTGCGGCACAAGCAACGCATTGCATTGGCAGAAAGCCTCAAAGACTACTACGATGCTGATCATGAAGCCGTGGATGAGGATGGGAATCCCACTCGCTCTGCTGCAGATGAATTGCCTGCCCCGAAATGGCTCAAATATGATCGTCAGGTGTGTGGACCGTCTGCTTTAAAATGAGATATGCTGCTCGTACTGGTATGTGCAAGTAGTGCCTTCAAACAGTGACATGCATGAGTAGCACTTACGCATGTATTTATCCTTTCAAAACATAGACAACTGTTCTTGCTCTTTGCATTCATCATTTAGTGGAGTGGGACTTTTCCAAGTGAGCAATCAAATGACTATTCTGAAGAGAGCGCCCATGCAATCTACCTCTTTTATCACGTATCCTGGACTTCTACCTACCTCCTGCACATGTGGGGCAGTTCGAAATGCCAGTTGTGATTTGGATTGCTTGCATACAAGCGAAACAATCCATGGTATTACAAAGTCCAGAGATATATAGAATGCCATTTCCCACATTGAAATTTGGAGTTGTCTGGAAAGGAGGTGTGAACACTTCTATTTTTATGAAGGTGTTGCTTGTATATCTCGTCAACTGCATCCTCTTTGACCCCACAATCTTTGTATTCAAAGAGAAAGCTTCCAGGCTGATCCCCGATCATTGACGGTGCATAATGCAGAAGGTGCCTGTGGAATCTGATGACAGCTGTTTGTTAATCATCAATGCAGCAGCAGAGACAAACTCGATCCAGCAGCAAGGGAGGGCAAGCATCAGGAATGGGGTGCAGAGTAGGGTTTTTCAGGATTAGTCCACTCATCACCATAAACCAGTGTCTAATCAGCACCTTAATGCTATACTCAACCATTGGTCTCCACTCTTACTGGCCTAGCTCATTTAAGAGCTCTTCCCACATTATGTGATGGTGCATGCACACGATAAAGCTCTAATGCAGGATGTTCAATTGGAACAAGTAACCACATAAATGTTCTTCATCAGGTACAAGTGCACTCCATGGATTATACCCTTGCTTTTTTATATTCAGATGAATTTTTTTTTTTCACACCATCATTGCCTCTGATGTTGCAATATCATCTGATTATTAATTCTACTGGGCTTTAATGGTGACGAAGTTTAGGTGGATATAGTCTTAGGGTTACCTTTCCACAATGGTGACATGTTTTTGCACACCTGATCTAGAAACTTAAGGTCGCCTGCAGGCAGAATAGACTTATCATTTTAATCTTCTGCCCTCTGTACCAAACATGACTCTTATTGTCAATTCTTGATGATCTTTGAAAGAGGGTGTAAATTACTTCTATGCCATGCACAATTTCAGGAAAGACGCTTAGGAAAAATCAAACAACTTTGTTCTTTATTCATTTGTAAAATGCCATCAAGCTTGTAACTGAATTGTGCTTATTGAATTGTCAAGGTTTTGCGGTTCTACTGCTACTTCAAAGAGTCAGTGGATGAGAGACGAGAGGAGAATTTTCGGGTCCGCAAATGCACTATCTACTTCTATCTAGAAGATGGCACTCTTCATATTTCTGTAAGTCGTTGTTTGGAGCTTCAGCTTTTACTTGGGGGGTTCGCTACTTTCTAAAAGTTGATATTTTTTTACCGCAGGAGCCAAGACAAATGAACAGTGGAATTGTTCAAGTATGTAAGCTCTTTGTCTTCTCTCTGTCAAGGAGAGAAATCGAAATGCCTTCTATCCATGTACACTGTGTTGTTAGTTCACAAAGTATGGATCTAGCCTTCACACACAATCACCTGTTTTTTTATCAGTGTAGCAATAAGTTATGGAGGACAAGTAATGATTGTAAGCTTTTGGTGTGGTGAACCTAAGTGTTTTTCATATAAGCCTAGATTGTGTAGTTGCTGCTGACGGAAAGTGAAGGCTCAAGAAATCATTGGGTTCAATGGCCAAAGAGCGATTGTCAAAATGGTTTTTGTCCGATTTCATGAACACAAGAGTGCAATGCATGACTGACCAGGTGTAAGGGGGACTAGGGGTGTTGTGCCTTGCTGTCCTTTGTCATGGTTAAGTCATGAATGTTGCGTGTCATGTTCAAAGCTGCCTAAAAGTTTATCCTAAGAACCTTCTGCCTTGTAAGAAACATTTCGAACCTGCTGTCTGAACCACATCATACATGCAGGGCACATTTCTCAAGCGCCACAAAGTACCCAAAGCTGGTGGTGGATACATTACAGTGTCAGATTTTTCTCTAGGAGAAGACATTACGATCTATGACAGAACCTTCCGAATATGTACCTGTGACACCTTTTCAAGGGTAACTATCTTTTTTTCCGACTCCTTGAGTAAGATTGTGGTATAGCAAATATGCTCATTCTTTATGTGATTTTGGATGTCTTTTCAGAGGTATTTGTTGAAGCATGGTTTCAATATTGGCCGTGAAGAAGACTTTCCTGGAGAACCGTTATCTACTTACAAGGAGAGTTTGAAAAAGCACCCTCTAAGGACTCATAAAGATTTTCCTAATAAGCAGTTTTTGGAGAATGATGGCAAAGTGCTGCGCTTTTTTGCTGTATGGGATGACCGAGAGTCTGTTTATGGCGATAGACGGCCATATGTAAAGTGTTTTCTCATTCCTTCAGTCATGTATATCTTTAACACAGACGTTTTGTTTAATTTGCAGTTTCTATTTAAAGAATTGGTGCAATGGGATTTTGTTTGTACTTTTGATATGTTTCCTCTTACGAGCTTTCTTTTGGGTAGATGTACAACATGTGCATTTGCAATGAACTTCAGCCTGGCATTTAGTAGTATTGGAGTCGAGAGTCATGTGCATGAAGTACTTGGCAAGTCCTCAAGGCTTCAGGCTTTCAACATGTGGGGATGAAAAATGTGACTCACATGTGTGCTCGTCGCAAGAGGCTCCCGCCGCCCTCCATTTAGTTATGGCCCCTATTGTAGCAAAAAAACAGCTAATTGCCAGTGCTGACAAGGAAAATGGCTCATCTTCAAGCATTCCACGCTAGCAAAGTGCTCTTTATGGGAGGCCAGTTCAATTGCTGCAACACCTGAGAGTACTCTTTCACTTTTCCCCATGATAAGCAACAGGAGGGTAATGTAATGTAATATGCCCATAACCATGTAATAACACCAGAACATTTAGTGGGCATTTTCTTCAAACTATCATTCAACAGGGCAAGTCCTCAATCCACTGGATTACTCACCATGGTTCAACGTTCTAGATGTCTTGAATTTTGTGGAGATTTTTTGTTGTGATGGGCTACCACATAATGACAACTCATTTGAACAGGTATGATTATTTCTATGATGTAATTTGATGGATAGGTATTGCACTACTTCTTAGCTGATGACACAATAGAGATTTTGGAGATCAATGAGCGCAATTCTGGAAGGCATAGCTTTCCCATGTTGCTTAGGCGATGCCAACTTCCTCGTGAAATTCCATCTGATCTTCTTGGTATGTAACCTGCTAAAATTGAACATTCCAATCATTGCTGTGTTCAAAATACTGTGTTATGATGTTGTTTACAATGCAAAGTTACCCTTTGACCAGATGCTACCGAGTCCTTGATGAGTGTTCAAAATGTGACTTCCATCTTTTACAATGTACTCTTTTGTATCGATCATATACTTGTCTACTGATAAAGCTTGTATCGTCTAACCTCTTAGTTTTGGGTATGGTTCCTTCAACTTTCTCAAAACAGAAGCTTGTTTTCGCATGACGTGTTTGCATTGATGGGCCCTTGAACAAGCAAGTGACCCATCTTGCTTGTGTGGATGGGAGGATCCTTTCATGATCTCCTTAATGCTCCTAACTAGGAATGCCTATGGTTTGCACACACACTTTGTGTTTAATTTTTTGGTTTACTTAAAGAAGAAAAGGGGGGGGGGGGGGGGGGGGGTTGATAACTAAACGTACCGAGCATGGATTAGCACCAAAGCAAGATTTGTGGTTAAAGAATATGGAAACCTTCTTTTGGTGGGGGGGTGTTAACTAAACGTACTGAGCATGGACTAGCACCAAAGCAAGATTTGTGGTTAAAGAATATGGAAACCGTCTGATTCTTATGAGCAGTAAGGTTAAGGCCTCTTGCTGATACTATACATGTGATGCACACAAGCGCGTTCAATTTATCATAACACATTAGTTGCTAGTGAGAAGAGTAAAATTTGATGTTTTCTTGATACATTGTATTTGTTGAAGGCAAGAACATGGGCTCAGATGCTTTTCCAAAGAGTGCTTTCTACAAGGAGACGGACTTGCATGTGGGCAGCTACATTCGTGTGTATAACCGAGATATGCTACTGCATGATTGTGATGAGTTCACGAGGAACTTCTACAAGTCCAAGTACAAAATACCAGATGACATGCTTGAACATGTCGATGTTCAGGTGACAAGATGCCATCCCTTCTTGATTGTTCACACGAATGTATATGGTGCCAATTATGGCATGCACTTTCTGTAGACATAACTTTTCACTCTCTCTGATTCACCTCACTAAAATTGAGGGGGAGTTAGATTTAGATTCTTAGCAGCATCCAGATGAAAAAAATGCTATTGTTTCATGAATGCTTCTACGCTTTCTTTGAAAATGATTACATGTGTGTACAATGAAGGAAGAGAGACATGATAATGAAACAAGAGCGTACTCATGTCTATTGCACATGTGTAGGAGCCAGCACCAGTATTGGCGCGTATGGAAATGCCTCCTCACAATGGATTTGGTAGTGAGGAGGATAGCAAGCAGAATTGTATATCTTTAATCCCCAAGACTCCTTACAAGGATTTCAACAAGATTCTAGGCCTGGATGGCAAAGTAAAGTCCTTACTGCACAGGCTTTTTGTCATGAAAGTAGAATCATCTAATGGTTTTCAATTTTTGACATGACTAATAAGACGGTTAGAATCTCATGATGCCTTTTCTTTTTCAGGTTCTTTGCTTTTCTGCTCGATTTGCAGAAGATGAGAACCATAAGGTGGTTCCACAAGATGTTGGCCGACTCTTTGTCTTTCAGGCAAGCGATTCCTATACCTATTGGTAGTTGATACGCTATGTGCATGCAATACATGCCTGCTTGCGTGTGTGCATCTGCATGTGTGCACAAACACACACTTGCATATCCATGTGAATGTATGGTATGCATCAAAATACAAGTCATGAAAGATGAGTGTAATGTACATGACAAGGATGCACTCATCTTCAGATGACAATATTATAAATTGGTGTGGAACAAAATTAATGCAAGCACAATGCCAGAATGTCATATATATGTGTACCAATCTAAGCGTAAGCTGTGAAATGGACATGCTCTAAGAGCTTAGATGAGCACCGATGATGACTATTTTTGCATGTCTATTGCAGTATTACTTGGCAGATGATACTATCTCTATCTATGAACCGCCTTGCAGAAACTCAGGAATCCAAGGTGGCAAATTCCTATCACGTGAGCCAGCACCTCCCAAGTGGCATGGGAAAGGACCCTATAAGCCACAGGACATGTTTGTTGGTGCCAGAATCCATGTTCATGATCGGATTTTCGAGCTTCTACGAGCAGATGAATGGACCCTAAATTGGATGGAGGATCATAAGGAACAGTATCCTATGAGTGACTATACATTGGTAAAGACCAAGGTAAAATCATCATTACTTATTTGCTTACTAATTGTCAGGAATATTCAATTGAGGCTTGTTGAATGTTTAGTCTAAAAAATCTAGTTGTGCTGAGGTTTTACCAATGTAGCAGTGATGAGCTTGGGTAAAGGCAATCATTGTTTGGCACCAATACAGTGCTTGTCGGAAATCACATTCATTTTGAACACCACCATTGCTCCAAATGCTTTTCAAGTCTTTAGAGCCAGAGCCAAGGGACAAGAGACGGTTCACTGTTCGGCCTAAGGCGTGGAGCTCTTGGGAGCAATTGTGGACCGTTGAATAAAGCTTCCTGATTAATGCCCACATGACAAGTTAACAAACCTCTTTCTTGTAAGACGGGCATTAACTAAGCATCATCCTCTGTACATGCTGGACACTATGAGAGCTAGTTGACATTTGTTTTCCTATTGAGAGAGAGAGAGAGAGAGAGAGAGAGAGAGAGAGAGAGAGAGAAGAAGAAGAAGAAGAAGAAGAAGAGGAAACTAGAATAACCTTTCTATCACCCAAGCCTTGTAGATTGGTTATCCAAGTTCCCTTGGCGTATCAGGTCTTGGGTTTAAGACTCGTCGGATAGATCTTTGAGGTCTCTTAGGAGAGTTCCTACGACGTTAAAATTTATCTTCTTCTTCTTCTGTCTCAGCCTCTTATGTAGGCCATTGTGACTTTTCCCCCTTGTTTTTGGTTAAAATTTATCTTCTTCTTCTTCTGTCTCAGCCTCTTATGTAGGCCATTGTGACTTTTCCCCCTTGTTTTTGGGAGCATTGAGAGCGCTACTAAATCCACTGTGTTAAAACTGGGACTAGCTAGTTCATTGTGCTAAAAGATGTCACAATTGTTGGATCTGTTTGTCATATGCCTTAGTGCTTCAAGAACATGATCGGTGACTTTCCATAAACCAAAGAGGAGCGAATAGTTCCAACCAGACTCCACTCCAACAAGGTTTGGCTGATTGGTATTGATATGGGCTTGGGGAATTTCAACCAAATGTGACACGGTCTTGCGAAGTGCTTTAATGAGGGCTTAAAAATGCAAGGACCTCAAAGATCCATCTCACTATCATCTTATGTAACATGGATGCATAGTTCTTCAAAGCACAAGAGTTAATCATTCCTTCTCGTTTGCAGCTTGAAAAGCAACTGAAGGAGCTTCCAAATAGCGAAAATGAATGTCAAACGTTGAGGAGCGGATTATCCTCTGCTGATTTCACATTGTATGTTGGTCTACATCGCTTGAAATTCACCGAGTGATCTGCATTTTGAGCACTCTTAACTAGATTGGAACACATTTCTGATAAGCTTCCACATACTTTTCTCTACAACAGGAAAACTGCATCGTTGTCCTCGACAGACAAAATTTTCGACTTGTTGAGAAAGGCAGGTGTGGATATGACTCTCCATGAGTTGGTGACAATCGAGCGGCATCTTTATAGAGCACTTGCAGGTGCCAAGGATTCCAAAACATCCACTCTTTTGCAAGAGATGTTGCTTAGATTGCTACATTGATGTCAATATAAACCACTGTTCATCATGTCAGTCTCGAGAATCTTCCCCCTCCATAAGCTGTGCATCATTCCATATCCAATTTTGTTACGTCCTGTTGATCCTGCAAGAAATTGTGATTGGTGCTATGAACACGTCAATAATGATAGAAGCCCTCTTAAAGGGCAAGGCTACTTGCACTATACTTCATCTTAATACAATGAGCTCTCTATGAAGCTCCCGTAGAATCTCCTCCTCCTCGGCACTCTTTTAACTCTCTGCAATTGGGTCTTCTCCCTCTCTCTCTCTCTCTCAACGAGGAAATTTACACTAAAAGCCGGGATCCGTCAAGGGTCCAGGGTCGGGCGCCTGCAGATTTGGGCCGTCAAACTTTCATTATACACCGTAATTAGAGCTGCAGCCGATGGACGCTAGGCACGTCAGCTGTTGCAGAAGGCTGCAACTCAAAAGGCGACACGTCAACACTAGGAATGCCCTATTCAACCGCTTCTTTCCATCGCTAACTATGAGCCTATGAACATATGGCATGTGGCATGGTTCTTCATGCTATCGACGCACAACGTGGGACGTTTTTTGGAGATTTCTCACACATCGATATTAGCGTCGATATGCATGTCGTTGATATCGACTGTGAAAGCGACGTGCACATCGACGCTATGAAAGAGAAACAAAATTCGAGCTAAGCCACAAGCTCATTTTGAGCTATTCCTGCAAAAATACGGTTTGCCTTCTCCAACTTTGTTGCAGATAAGCTTTGTCTCTTTCTCTTTGACTCTCTCTCTCTCTCTCTCCCCCCCCCTTCCTCACAATGCACACCATCTCTCTCTCTCTCTCTCTCTCTCTCTCTCTCTCTCTTTCCTTGATGTATAGTTGTCCACACACACACACACACCCACACACAGAGTTGAATACAAGCATTTATGCACCAGGGCTTGGGAAAAGATAGGTTCGCTTTATCCAAAGCCTATTCAAAATGAAAAATGACCGGCTCAAATTTGGACAAGAAGGTTCTCACTGGTTATGATTTAATTTTAGATTTTTTGTTGCGATTTCAAGTTTTGATTTACAATTTATGGTTTAGATTTAGATTGTGGATTTAAACTTAAAATTACGGTGTACGTTGCAAGTTCAGATTCAGGGTTACGGTTTAATTTTAAGTTTGCATTTCGGTGTGCGTTCTTAAGTTACGGTTTACGTTTTTGAGTTTAAGTTTAGTTTACTTTTTCGGTTTGTACTTTTTTGTTTATGTTGATACTAGGTGTTTGGTTTGTGTCTTTTAATTTATATTAGATTTATGGATTGCATTTTTTGAGTTAAGTACAAGAGTAAATTTTTGTTTTGCGTTTAAGTTTATGTCTAAGTTTACGTTTAGATTTAAATTTAGAGCTTACGGTGCATAAATCAAGTTGAGAGTTTAGGTTTAAGTTCAGATTCAAAGTTATGGTTTAAGTTTAGATTTTACGATTTAAATGTAGAGTTCAAATTTAATTTGGAGTTTACGATTTAAGTTTAGAGTTTAAAACTAAGGTGAAAGAGATCATACGGACCGTGTGAACGTTCACTTGCATAATGCACTCACTTGGGATAACGTTCACGAAGGAAGGAAAAATCACTGGTTTAAAGTCACATGATTGGCATAAAATGTGTCAGGTATGCTTCAAATTAACGTCCCTAAACTATAGTAAAGTGCATGCTTCACAACTGTCAGATATTGAACTTGTTTTGCATTTTATTTTGTGTGTGGCTCTTGAGGGTTCTTTGCCTTTTATCATCCGAGTCACAATTTACAAACTTACTACATTGTATTTCTCCAAAGGAAATCAACATTGCCTCCATACCTTCCGTCAAGCAAAACGTTGCAGAGTGTGTTTACATGTTTGAAACACACTTTTTTACCACCATGCTTACTATTCAAGTCCATTTTCTTGTGCACATGGTTGATGAGGTGGAAATAGCAGGCATTGTATGAAAATGCTTAAAGGATATGTGCATCAAATGGCGTGCCTATAGGGAAGCATAGCTGAGAGTTGGCTGCTTTTAGAGTCATTAGTGTATATTCGTGAGTGGCACTTTGGAATAGACTGTGCAAATGACATGATTTGACAGATAATTGAGGATGAGCACCTAACTGGTATTGTGATGGTTGGGCCCGGAGTTGAGAAGAAAATAACCATAGATTTGGAAGCAAAGATCAATCAATTTTGCATGCTCCACAGTCCAACGATGTAGAAGTGGCGTGCCCGATACAATGATACAAAACAAAAGTTACACGTTGCACGACATACCTTTATAAGAGAAAAATGACCATTGGTACGTTATCTTGAAGATCTTGAAAGCTTGCCATCATTCATGAGTTTAAGATGGCTTCATGATACCATGGAAAGGGCCACACAACAAGGTGAACATGTGACATAAGAGGAGTGAGAGTATTCACGGGGTTATCTCTAATCTTTGACATGGTATGATGATTTTTGAGTTGAAACTCATTTCTACATTTTGTCTTAGTACAAATTATACATGGCAGCATGGTGTAAAGGTCGCCACTTTAGGGTAGAGTAGGTTGACACAAAGCGATGCATTGTCTATTGCGGGGTCATGCCAAAATTTGATCAATCTAACAGACGATGAGCATTCGGTGTAGATCCATCGATCGTATCAGAAATCATGTATTTTGGAACGTTGCAAGAAATATTGAGGGTAGATTACAAAGGATTCACCCTCCAAAGCTTAACCCCAACAAATCAGATTCGGACGGTTGTCCAATTCTCGAGCCCATGCTTCAATGACCACCTTTCGCATGGGTTTACAACAACCAAATTACCAAAATCTACTTTTGTTAGTTTTACATGTGGGTCTTACCTAGCACTCATATAGTTAGGATTCTAAACATCATTAGTAAATATACAAACCTAGTAAAGGAGATTTGGGCAATCATCCACTTCTCAACTACAAATCACAATTGGACAACCATCCAAATATCAAACCCAAGCTTCAACAAGTACTTTTATCATGGTTTTGATGCATCCAGATATTAAATTTTTCTTTTGTTGATTTGATTTATAGGTCTTCCACTAGTTATGATCAACTCTATAGTTCTCAAAGCTTATCTCAAATCCAACACTTCCCTTAATAATTCTTGTGACATCTTACCATCCCTACCATATTCACAAATATAGGGGATGAGATTTGGAGAAATATGAAAATCTCCACCATAAACTAAATACATGATTGAATATGAGATTTGTATAGTTGTTTAAATCTCATAGACCTGCCACTCATAGATTTTTGACGCTTAACATCTCTAATAATTGTGAAAACATACGAGATAAAATTTGAAAAATGTCTAAATCTCAAGTCCAAACCATATTTGGACAATATTACAAATTTCAAACTCAAGCTTCAAAGACCACCTTTCTCATGAGGTTGTTGTAACTAGATATAAATTCTACTTTTGTTAATTTTATCTATGGATCTTACACCACTTATCGTCAATTGTCAGCTTATCTCAAATACAAGACCCTTGATTATGGTTGTTGACATCTTAACATCCCTAAAAAATAAAGAAACTTAGGGGATGAGATTTCAACCATCATTCCAATCTCAACCCAAAACCGGACCCATTTTTTAACATGATAATTGGACGGTTGTCCAAATTGCATATATTTGTCACTCATAGGTTTAAATGCTTACCATCCCTAACAAACACAGAAACCTAGTGGATGAGATTTGGAAACCCCAAGCTTAATTTAAATTATCGATCAAATCTCAAACCCAAGCTTCAAAGACCATTGTTCCCATGGATTGCTGCAACCAGATACCAAACTTGACTTTTGTTAACTTTATTTGTGGGTCTTGCATCAATTATGCTCTAATGTCCAATTTCCAAGGCTTATCTAAAATCTAAGACCCATGATCTATCTTGTTCACATCTTAACATTCCTAACACATATACAATCTTAGGAGATGGGATTTGGACAAGCATCCAAATCTTAGTCCCAAACTAGATCCATGCTTGTTGAACATGAGATTTGGATGGTTGTCCAAAACCTTTAGACTTGTGACTCATAGATCTAGGACTCTTAAACATCTCTAAAAATTATAGAAACCTAGAGGATGATAAGATTTGGACAATTGTCCAGATCTCAACAATCTTACTTGTCACTCAATGAGCTATGACTCTAAAGATCCCTAACAAATACACAAACCAAGGGACTAGGTTTGGATAATCGTCCAAACCTCAGTCCTAAATAAGATATGGACAATCATCAAATCTCAAATTCAAGCTTCAATGACCACCTTTTCCATGGGGTTGCTACAAACCAAGCACCAAGTTCTGCTTTTGGTAAGTTTATGCATTGGTCTTGCAACAATTCTCGTCTTTTGTCTAGCACCTAAGGCTTATTTCAAATCCAAAACTCTTAACCAGTGTTGTTGACATCATATCATCCCTAATGCATATGCTATCATAGAAGATGAAATTTGGACAAGCATCCAAACCTCAACAAATTCATGCTTAAACATGAGAGTTATACTATTGTCCAAATCTCATAGATTTAGAACTCTTGACATCTCTAAAAAATACAGAAACCTTCAAGATGAGAGATAGACAACCATTCAAATCTCAACCATCTTACTAAATACTCATCGATGTGGGACTCTAAGCATCTCTAACAAACTCATACCTAATGGACTAGATTTTGCAATCATTCTAATCTCATGACCCTAGAAAAGATTTGGCTAGCCATCCAAATCTCAAACTCAAGCTTCCAAGAAGAACTATCTCATGATTTTTTGCAGCAGACATCTCAACATCCCTAACACACACACAAACCTTGGGGATGAGATTTAAACAATTGTCCAAATCTCAACCCCATACCAAATCCATGCTTGAACATGAGATCTAGATAGTTGTACAAATCCTATAGACTTGTCACTTATAGATTTAGGAAGCTTAACATCCTAAGATCTAGAGAAACCTAGGGGATGATATCTGGACAACCGTCCAAACCTCAAAGCGAGCTTCAAAGGACACCTTTCTCATGGGGTTGCTACAGGGATTAAAGATGCTTAACATCCTTGAAAAGTACAAGAAGCTAGGGAATAAGATTTGGATGACCGTCCACCCTAGACCAAATTTGGACAACCGTTTAAATCTCAAACCCAAGCTTCAAAGACCATGTTTCCAATGGGTTTTCTATAACCAGTCTACAAAATTGTACGTTTGTCAATTTTACTTGTGGATCTTACTTGTCACTCATAGAGATATGACTCTAAACATCCTTAACAAATACAAACACCTAGTGGATAAGATATAGGAAATCATTCAAATCTCAACCCCAAATCAAAATTGAAAAATTGTCTAAATCTCAAACCCAATCTTGAAAGATCATCTTTCTCATGGATTTGATGTAAACAACTAAATTATACTTTTGTTTATTTTATGTAAGGATCTTAAACCAACTATGGTTGATTATTGATTTTTTAAAAGCTTATCTCAAATGCAAGACTCTTGATAACTATTATTGACATCTTAGCATATCGAGCACATACACTTTGTCTAATAGTTCTCAACCTCAAACCGGATCTATGTTTGAACATGAGGTTTTGATGGTTTCTTGAATCTCATAGAATTTTCACTCATAGATATATGATGCTTAACATCCATAACAAATAAAAAAACTAAGGTGACGACATTAGAACAATTACCCATATCTGAACCCCAAATCAGACCATCCAAATTCCAAACCCAAACTTCAAAGACCACCTTTCTCAAGGGGTTTCTAAAAACTAGATACCAAATTATACTTTTGTTAAGTTTACCTATGGATCTTGCACCACTTATGGTCTACTATCCACTTACCAAGGCTTACCTCAAATCCAAAACTCTTTATCATTGTTGTCGACATCTTAACATACTAACAAATACACACAAACCTATGGAATGAATTGGCAAATCGTCCAAATCTCAACCCCAAATTAGATCCATCTTGAACATGAGATTTGGACGATTTTCCAAATCTCATAGATTTATCACTGAAAGATTTATGCTGCTTAGAATTCCTAACAAATACAAAATGCTTGGATATGAGATTTGAACAACCGTCCAAATCTCAATCCATGACTGGACATGATATTTGGATGGTTGGTTAGATCTCATAAGATTTTTCACTCATAGATTTAGGACACTTACCATTCCTAACAAATACATAAACCTTGGGGACGAGATTTAGAAAACCGTCCAAATATCAAGTCCAAGCTTCAAAGACCACCTTTTCCATGGGCTTGCTACAACCAGATACCACACTTATGTTAATTTTACATATAGTTATTGGCTAGTTTCCAAGTCTTGTCTAAAATCCATAACTCTTGTTCAGTTTTGTTGATACTTGACATCCCTAAACACAAATATAGAAACCTAAGGGATGAAATTTGAACAATTGTCCAAATCTCAACCCCGAAATAGATCTATGCTTGAACGTGAGATCTAAACATTTATCCAAATATTCTAGACTTGTTACTCATAGATTTAGAACTCTTAACATCTTTAACAAATATAGAAATCTAGAGGAAAATGAGATGTGGACAATCGTGCAAATTTCAATTTCAAAGCACATTTAAACAATCATCCAAATATCTTCAAAGACCACCTTTTCCATAGGTTTGCTACAAACAAACTACCAAAATCTACTTTTGTTGATTTTACATGTGGGCTTTTGCACTAGAAATGATTGATTCTCCAAAACTCAAGGCTTATCTCAAATCCAAGACCCTTGATCATTGTGGTTGAGATAAAGTCTTACGGTTATGCCTTATCTTTGATTTTTTAAATTCAAGTATTAGTTTCAAATTTAAGTAGGTTTCTACCTCTACATTGCCTGAAAGCATTTTTCAAAGTAATTGGTGATTTGATTTTATCTGAGTGACGACATAAAGGAAGATGTTGAAGAAGATCAATGCATCATTCAAGTAATGAAGATAAGGTGGTATGTGAACTTGAATCTAGCTATCTTTTGTTGACAAAGTGAATTTATCATTGATATTTCATCCAAATTTATTCTCAGTTAGAAAGAACTACTAATGAAGAGAAGGCTAGTAATAATTGTTTGCTCACCACTACAAGTGACTGAGGTAGCAACAAATCTTGAGAGTATTCAAAAGTTGTCTAAGCAACTTATGACATGTTTGATAATTGGGAAGAACTAAAAAGGTAAGGAGAAAATTGATGATAACCAAACTAAGAGGAGCTCGTGAAGAACACAGAATTGTAGCTCTTCACATGTCCCAATATCAAAAGAGACATTGGAAAGATCTAACATCGTTTGTTTTGGCCCAAATGAGGGAGGTAATTTGAGTAGAATTTCATAATGAGTTGAATTGCTTTGCTAAATCTCTTTGTATGTTAGCATGGATGTTATGTTTTATTTGCAATTGACATTAAAATTTAAGTTAAATTTTGTTACAATTATGTTTGTAAAGGTAGATGTGTTCAAATTGAGTTTTGTCCCGTGATCCATTGATCTAGTTGCTCCCCCCCCCTCTCTCTCTCTCTCTCTATATATATATATATGTGTGTGTGTGTGTGTGTGTGTGTGTGTGTGTGTGTGTGTGTGTGTGTGTGTGTAAGAACCAATCAAGGCTTTGGAGCGTGATTTCTTCCCCGTACTGAACTGCTCCTCTTGGTCCAACACCATTGGAATAATCTCATCCCAAGAAATAGTATTCAGCCAGCCACTAGTAATGAGTGAAGAATAGAAATTGGTATACTAAGGAGGTAACTAGGTCAAAGGCTAGATAGCCTTGTCCTCTAAACTGATAAGCTTTCCCATCATGGATGACTTCTTCACATCCATGGTTGTCAACTGCACCTGTAAGGCTATCCGTCTCATAGAAACAAAAGTGTGTACTTGATCAAAGCTTATCAGTTTAGAGGAGAAGGCTATTCGTCTTCACATCCATGGTCGTCAACTGCACCTGTAAGGCTATCCGTCTCATAGAAACAAAAGCGTGTACTACTTGAGCAAAGAGAGAGAAAACAACACTAGGGACCATGGGCTAGTCCTTGTCCCTTAGGACATTTTCTATTAATTTTGAACTTTTACAAGCACGTGAACTGGAACACCTTGCACCGTGCGTGTGTAGAAGGACAAGTGGATTTTTTTCTACACCATAGCACCATTGATCATCTTTTCACTCTTCATGTTCTCATGGAGGAAAGTCTGTTGAAAGGCAAGCGATTGTATTGTTATTTTGTGGACTTTAAGAAAGCCTTTCATATGATTCCATATAACAATTTGAGGAGAAGGATGGAAGAACTTCACGTGCCAAGTGAGTTTATGGTTTGCCATTTCTCAAACCTATGAGAAAGTGATGTGTTAATTGCGCATGGAAAGGGGAATTTGAGAGATTTTTGCAAGCACCAGTAAGATTAAACAAGGATGTCCGTTGTTGTCACCAACTCTTTTTGGTCTATGCATCAATCAATTGGAACATATGGTACTTGAATTTATGCAAGAAGAAGGCATTGAAGAGGCTCAAGGAAGAGGACTCTGAGGTTAGCAGCACTAAAAGTTGTGCGTCTAACACAGTTACCTCCGATTGGTGATTCCACGGGAGATTAGAGACAAGCATGTTATTCGAGTTGGTAAAAATTGATGAGTAGCCCAAACATGTTAGAATCACAAAAGAAGCTCTGCAAAATGGATTTCATGTACAAGAGACCAAATTTATAATTTGGTCTATCAACTCCCTCATACTATCTCGCAATATGGTTATCTCTACAGGGCCAAAGGCAAAATAGGACATTGATCCCCAGACAAAAAGTGCAACGTCAAAATTGGGACGCAAGAAACACAGGGTTTTGCATTGGCTTTGTTAATAGCCACTAAAATTTCCAAGTCATTTGACTTAACCAAGTCCTCTTTCTCTTCTTCCTCCATTGTTGTTGAACTCGTTCCACATTCAGATGTGACTATGTGTGCTAGGTGGTGCTCGCATCCTTCACCTTGACTTTGCTAATTGGTGGGATTGTCAAAATTCTATCCATTATCTTATCGAAAAGAGGGCTGGTGCAACTGTCTTGTTGTACTTGAAGCGTAGCAGCCTAAGGGTATTGATATCTTGAGGCATCACAATCATTTTATGAGCATGCATTGTAAGACATAACTATCTTGGAATAGCTCGACGAGAAAATCTTTGGTTGCCTCGTGAAGGAAAACCAAACGTGCTTCTGGCCCATTGAAAATTCAGGTTTTCTCTCTCACAGATCTCACACACAACTTTCTAAAATGATAGCTTGGGGATAGCTAGGGATATATGCCTTCTTGAACCGATGACTTCGCATAGTTGCCTGCAAATTGGGCATGGTTTTCCTTGCAACTCTTGAGGTTGAAGGCTGGCTACCTTGCGGGTATTCCTTCCTAGTTGGTTGCTTTGTGAGAGCCTGAAAACTTGAATTTATTTGTGGAAAACAAAAGGTTGCAAAAAAAGGAGAAGAACGAGCAATCAAACAACAAAATTGCAAATGTCATCTCTAAACGATCGTAGCACCACTCCATATACAATATAGAGGCATGCCGATCATAGGCACACCTCTACATTGCATTGAGGCGTGACATAAAAATGCCATCTTACAACATGATATGGAAGTGTCACTAGTAGATCTTGCTCTATTCATGTTGTAATGCGGCATTTACCATTATTAAGCCCCCTTATATTGCCATGTAGAGGTACCTCTCTCCCAAGAACAATACATTCTCGCATTGTGGCACGACACAAATAAGTGAATTCTTTGTGTGCATACCTTGGTTTTGAGTTGTGGCACAAAAAATAGATTGTTGTGCCACAATGTGAGGTAGTGAGAAGTCATGGCATGCAGACCTCCTCCTCGCGTTGTGCCATGACACATTTTGATAATAACTTTGGCATCATCACCAAGCATCAAAAAATGAAACACAGAGGTGTAGGTATTGGAACTAGATAGTATGACAATTATGTAATTTCAAAGAAAAATCTACAATGAATCCTCCATTAAACAAGTTCAAGAGGTGTTCAATGCACTATCTTGTTTATCCCTTCCTACAATTCTCCCTCTTCCCTTTAACGTTGGTGGTTTCTTATTTCATTGTTGTCTCTCACAGCCTTCATCTTTTGGTTTGCTTTGTTTTTCTTCTTCATTTCCTTTTGCATTGCTTTTGCCTCAGTGTTTTCTCAAACTCCTTCATGTCCACCATCATCTTTTAGGAGACCTTCGCTTTTCCCTTCTACTTGTCCTCCATACATGTGATGTGTAAATGTGGGTGGCTCTGAGATTGTCCACTCAAGGTGCATTATATAACTACAATACTCACCCAATCGGGACACGTGTCACGGTGTGGTTGACCTTGCATCGGCTTGTGTGCCACCATCAATGCACCGAGATTAATGTAATCGTTAGGGTGGCTGAAATGACATCATGGAATTCATGGGAGGACTATAAATATGAGATTCTTACTTTCCCTCTTTGTACTCCCCAGTCCTAGCCAAAGCCTTCTTACGCTTGCCCTTATCTTTGAAGATTTTCTTGCTTCCTTCCACAAATGGATCCCTTCCAAATCGAGATAGAGGAGGACCTGCCTTGCTCTAGGGAGGAGCCTAAGGACAAGCTCTTCCACTTTCTCTACCAAATTGGCCCTCAACATCGAGAGCACAAAATCAAGCCAATTTTTAACCATGTCTTCTCATTGTAAGAGTGACTGGATTCTACAAGACATTTCCCTGTAGAGTTTCATCAGACACGACGAGCAACAGATGGTTAGTGGCACATTTGAGTTTGAGGATTCTTCGGATATGTCCATATGAAGGACATATGTTCTGACCGTTCTAAGAAAGATGTGTTTTTATAGGATTAGCCTCAAGCTCTTAGTGAATTTGCATAGGAATGTCATCAAAATGTCCTATACATAATCAAAAGTGTTGTGTGGTGGAATACTATGTTGGGTTCATACTATTTTTGAACATCATTCTAGATGATCACTAGGACATAGCGAAGGAGGCATAGAGTAGTCAGCCTTCAATCACTAGTGGGGTGAGTTGGTGATGACACCATGGAACTGTTTAACTTGAGAGAGGACTATTGCCATGCTATAGTTGCTCAAAATCTACAAGAGGATGGCAGTATAATTGACCCTGCCAATGACAAGTATTCTGTCATGGATGCTCATGTAACATCAGGCGAGTTTGTTGAACCAACAGAGGCACCAACAATGATTTACAAGGATGTATCCACATGTAATGGGATGCTCCCAGCCGAGTCAGAGTTCAAGATGATATAGGAAGAGCTTGGAATCATAAGGTTGGGGAGAACTATTCCATCAATGACGTTTGGATTGTCATCATCCTCTACAACCAAGAGCACTTATGGAACACTATATTAGCCTTGAAGAAGATGAAAAGCAGAAGGTATACTTCTATGTAAATAATTTTTCTCCTTCATGTTGGTAGTGCATAGATGAAGAGTTTTAGTTGTATGTACCAACACTTGAATTTGATTTTTCATAGCTCGTAGTCTATGATGATGAGTTTGTTTCTCATCCCAATGGACGAGGCAAAAGATATTTGGAAAAGAATTCCTCCGTTGGATAGTACTTGGAGAATTTGAGCACCCCTTCATTCTAGCTTCTCCGAGGACAAGGATAAATTTCCTATTTTTTCATTGAAGACACTGTCAAGGTGTCTAGGAGGCACGGCTATCAGGTGGAACATAGACAAGGTCATGCTACTAGAGAAGCAAGAAACAATTTCAATGTATGGTGTTGGGCATGGCATCTATGGCTTGTGTAGTCACTGCTTTTAGACACATGCTGCTTATGGTCTAGCTTGTGGAATCACAAACCCACACCAATTGGTACAATACGTAAAACATGATCTACTCAAGCATAAGCAGTGAGACCCTCAACTTATAGAAGAGGCTCCACAATTTGAGGCAAATGAGGAGATCAAATTGCTCGACATGAACATGCTCACAACGGATGCTGATGACAAAACACGTTGCTCAAAAAGGCCAAAGCACAAGGAGGAGGGCCCTTTGGATAAGGGCAAGAGGCCAAAGTATTTTGTAACATTTCCTTATGACTAGAAACAGTCAAAATATATTTGTTTTATGCATCAAAGTTGGATTGATTTTGTACCAGAATCTTGCAGAGTATTTTATTTTGTTGCAACCATCATTTACATTATGGAAAGTTGAAATTACATAGAGTCTTCTAGATACATTAAGGTTTGTGTATGGATTTATCATATAACTTGCAATGGTGTTGTCCAAACCCTTCCCTCGTGTTGTTTCTATAGCTGTTAATCTGCATGTCGTCTTGCCACAGAGGATAACTCCCATATCTCTCTCCTTTGTTGTTTTTTGTCTACTTGACTTGTTCCTTGAGATGTGACATGTGCATAAGTTTCCAATACATTCATCGATGTAGCTCCTCTAGGCTATTGGCTTTGTCTGCACCACCTCCATGCCAAGGGTGGCTAAAATATCCACTATGAGCTTAGTAGTGTTTCTTCAGACCAGATACCCAAGCTGCCATATACCCTTGCAAACCAAGGCATGTGATTACATATAATGTGTTGCACACAAATCAAGCACAAACATTATAAGGATACATATTTGCAATTCAGAAGATTAGTTTATCATCAAACCAATTACATTACCATGTAGTGAGTAACATGCTAATTTGTCCATGCACTTATGAATGTTTTGTGGAATGTCTCCACAGATTCTTGTAAATTCACATAGTTGGCTTCAGTCCATGAGTTTAATTTACAAAACCTGAATATTGCATCCAAGGTTTTCCATACCTTTGCCTTGCAAGTCCTTGCTGCACAATTGTCTACATGATCAACTACAACATTGTGCAAATTTTCCCACCTATTGTATCTCAATGCTTGTCTTTAGTGTGCACTATGGCTTTTGTGTTGTCTTCCAATTGTAAGAGTCAGAATTTCACACCACCAATAGATAATTTCTCTGGAACATCCTGATGAGTCTTAGAGCTCTTTTCATCCTGCTCTACCTTAACATGTCCTCCGTGTTAGAAAATAAGACGTAGCTTTAGAAAATAAGACGTAGCTAAATAGATAATTGAGTAGATTACTTAATGGAGAGAGACAGATTTACATACACGAGATTATAGAGTAGAGAGAGAGAGAGAGAGAGAGAGAGAGAGAGAGAGAGAGAGAGAGAGAGAGAGAGAGAGAGAGAGAGTACACACGATATACGTGGTTCACCCAATGTGGGCTACGTCCACGGGAAAGCAGCCACTCAATGGCTTTAGTACTTCAAAACAAGAAGTAGTTTACAAAGGGATTATACCCTTACTGGAGCTCCCGCCTTGCTTCACTCTCACCACCTCACACTCACCTTGTTGCATCAACTTCACACTCTATGAAATGTGTGTAGAAATGGCCTCCTTTTATAGGCCAAAAGGGTTGCCCTCTCTTATGAGAGACAGCCATGTGTAGCCGCCCTTGTGCGAATAAGTCCAAATCGGACCCTCCAATTCGCCCATGTGTGGCCGCCCTTGAGAAGACAAGTCCGCTTTTGAATTCGGCCACCGGCCACCGGCCATTGACTTTCGACCACCGGCCATCGGCCATTGACTACCGGCCACCGGCCAACCGACAGGTTGTTTTCCGACCACTTTTCGGCCGCCGTCCGGCCATAATATTCTTGTCCGTGAAAATTTTGGTTTCCGGTGAGTGATTTTCCTTCACGCACGATGGCTTCTCCTCATAATGGGGGCCTTACAAATGTGCGCTTTTACCATAGAAAATTACAAGGGTAAATCAGGCTCCATACTTAACAATCTCCCACTTGGAGACTGATCTCCAAACCAAACCTGTGACTGCTTTCCATTCTGGCTTCTTATCCTTGAATGCCGATTGAAGATGAGCGAAAGCTCAACTTCTCCTTGTTGACCACCTTTGTAAACATGTCTGCAGGATTTTCACTTGTATGCACCTTTCCTAGCTTTAGCTGTCTCCTTCCAAAAGAGTGCGTATGAAGTGATATCTCACCTCAATGTGCTTTGTCCTTGAATGAAAGGCTGAGTTCTTCGCAAGATGGATAGCGCTTTGGCTATCACTGTACAAGACACAATTGTCTTGTTTGAATCCAAGCTCTTCTAAGAATCTGTGAGGCCATAGAAATTTCTTTGCTTGCCTCCGTCATTGCTACATACTCTGCTTCCATGGTAGAAAGTGAAACCACTTTCTGTAGCTTTGAAGCCCAGCTTACTGCTGTGCCTCCAACCGTGAACACATAGCCAGTAGTGCTCCTTCGAGTATCTTTGTCACCTGCCATATCTGCATTAGCATACCCTTCTAGAAAAATATCAGCTCCTCCAAAATACAAAGCATTTGTTGTTGTCCCTTTTAGATACCTAAGTATCCACTTCACAGCTTGCCAATGCTCTTTACCTAGGTTGTCCATGAACCTACTCACAACTCCCACTGCATGTGCAATGTCTGGCCTTGTCCAGACCATAGCATACATTAGAGAACCTACCGCTGCAGCATATGGAACTTTAGACATATAGGCTATCTCCTCTTGTGTCTTTGGACACATATCCTTCGTTAGTTTAAAATGACCAGCCAAAGGTGTAAAAACTGGTTTTGCATTTTGCATTGCAAACCTTTCTAGTACCTTCTTGATGTCATCTTCTTGAGATAGCTTTATTGTCTTCTTCGTCCTGTCCCTTGATATTTTCATACCAAGTATCCTCTTTGCAGCACCTAAATCTTTCATTGAAAAAGATTTGGATAGCTCCTCTTTTAGGTCTTTGATGTCCTGCATGTTAGCACTTGCAATCAACATGTCATCAACATACAACATTAGGATGATGAATTTCCCATCTCCCAAATTCTTCGTGTAGACGCAGTGATCCGAGTTGCATCTTGTGAATCCATGATCCAACATCCATCGATCAAACTTCAAGTACCATTGTCTTGATGCTTGCTTTAAACCATACAAGCTCTTCTTTAATCTGCAAACCATTTTCTCCTTACCTTTTACTTCATACCCCTTTGGTTGAAGCATGTAGGTTTCCTCCTCTAAGTCACCGTCAGGGAATGCCGTATTTACATCCATTTGCTCGAGATTTAGATCATGAGTAGCCACAAGGCTTAAGACAAGCCTAATTGAGTTCATTTTTACAACAGGAGAAAATATTTCATTGAAGTCAATACCTTTCTTTTGAGAAAAACCTTTTACCACAACCCTAGACTTGTACCTTTTCTTCCCATCTTCTTCTTCCTTTAGCTTGTACACCCATTTGTTTTGAAGTGCCCGCTTACCTTTAGGCAACTCAACCACCTCCCATGTTTGGTTGCGATGTAGTGAGTCCATCTCCACTTGCATGCTCTTCGTCCATTCTTCTTTGGATTCATTTTGCATAGCTTCTTCGTATGATTCCGTCTCTCCGGAATCTGAGATCAAGAGATGGTTGAAGGAAGGAACAAACCTTTCTGGAGGTCTACTTGCTCTTGTAGATCTTCGGGAAATAGGTTGAGGCTCCTCATTTGGTTGACGTTGTTGCACATTGTCACCGTTTGTAGTCCTTGAGTCTTCACCGTCCTCAAGCTCCATGTACTCATCACCTGTTTCTTTTGTTTGTTTTCTTTCCAAGTAATCTTTGTACATATTTTGTTTGTTAAAAATTACATCCCTACTCCTTAAGATTTTACCATCTTCAAGATTCCATAGGCGATACCCAAAGTCTCCTTCTCCATAGCCAATGAAGAAACACTTTTTGGACTTTGCATCTAGCTTTGATCTTAGGCTTCTATCTATGTGCATGAAAGCCTCACACCCAAACACTTTGAGAAATGCATAATTCACCGGTTTACCTGTCCATGCCTCTTCTGGAACTCCCCCATCCAATGCCGTTGAGGGTGACCGATTGATTAAGTACACAGACGTACTTACAGTTTCCGCCCAAAGCTCAAGCGGTAGGCCTGCATGTAGCCGCATGCTTCATGCTCGTTCCATGATTGTCCTGTTCATCCTTTCCGAAATCCCATTTTGTTGAGGTGTCCTTGGGGTTTTCCTTTGCCTCCGAATGCCATTGATAGCACAAAAGCTTTCAAAAGCTTGGCTGCAATATTCGCCTCCATTGTCGGATCTGAGGCATTTAACCTTGGTACCTGTTTCATTCTCCACAAAGGCTTTCCACCTTTGAAATATGGAAAATACATTGCATTTATTCTTCATGACATAAACCCATATTTTTCTAGTCGCATCGTCTATGAATGTTACATAGTACAATGAGCCACCAAGTGATGGTGTACTTGCAGGACCCCAAACATCAGAATGGACCAACTCAAGTTTTGTATTTTTTCTTTCATTTCCTGATTTTTGAAATTTTACCCTCTTTTGTTTACCATAAACACAATCTTCACAGAACTCTAAGTCCACTTCTTTCAAACCTGGTAGAAGCTTCTTTGTTTGAAGGATTTGCATTCCTTTGGCACTCATATGCCCAAGTCGGTAGTGCCACACCGCACTGTCAACTTCTGTAGTTGCTGCACAAGCTGAACGTTGCGTGCTAACAATACACAAGTAAAGTGTACCGACTTTTTCACCCTTGGCAACCACCAAAGATCCCTTTGAGATCTTCCACCGTTTGTTTCCGAATGCAATGTTGTGACCTTCATCGTCCAATTGTCCTGTAGAGATCAAATTTTTGCGAAGAGAAGGAACATGCCTAACATCTTTAAGCTTCCATTCATTTCCGTTAGCAGTTTTGACAGAAATTGTACCTTTGCCGACAATCTCACAAGCTTCATCATCTCCCAAGTATACATACCCAAAATTACCTTTGGTGTAGTCTTGGAAATGTTGCTTGTGTGGTGTCGCATGGAATGAAGCCTCGGAATCTACTATCCAGGAATTAGACACATTGTCTAATGAGAGAATTAGAGCATCTTGCTCTAGTTTACCTGCCACATTGGCCTCCGATGTTGGCTTGTTGTCTTGAGACTCTGTCTCCTTCTTCTTCTTGGACCAGCAATCCTTCTTGACGTGGCCCTTCTTGCCGCAGTTCCAACATTCAAGAACTGACTTTGTGCGTGACTTGCTCCGCCTTGAGCGATCATGACCCTTTTGGTTTTTGAACCTCTCCTTAGGCCTTCCTCTTGTTTCCACTGATAGTGTAGCACTTGATGATTCTCCTGTGCTTCTCCTTCGCATTTCCTTGCTTAGGAGAACACCCACAACATCATCAAACTTAAGAGTATTTGTGCCAGAGATAGAATTACTTACAGCTATCACAAGGCTGTCCCAACTATCCGGTAGAGATGATAGTATAAGGAGAGCTCGCACTTCATCATCGAAATTGATTTTCACTGATCGAAGTTGACTTATGTTTGTGTTAAAGTCATTTAGGTGTTCTGCAACTGAACCATTCTCTGCCATCTTTAGATTGAACAAGCGCTTCATAAGAAATACCTTATTGGATGCCGATGGTTTCTCGTAGAAGTCGTCAAGTGACTTCATCAAGTCCTCCGTGGTCTTCATCTCCGAAACATTGAAGGCCACCGTTGACGCCAAGCTTAACCGGATTGTTCCCAGTGCCTTTCGATCAAGGACAATCCATGCTTCATCTGCCATTGTTGCGGGCTTCTTCGCAAGACCGCCTAGTGGAAAATAGAGGTCCTTCTGGTAGAGATAGTCTTCAATCTGCATCTTCCAATGTTGGTAGTTTTTGCCGTTGAACTTCTCAATCTTGAGCTTCCCTTCCTCCGCCATAACTCCCACTCAATTCAAGGAATCCTTTCCTTGAGATAATTTAGCTACGAGAAAACCTTGCTCTGATACCAGTTGTTAGAAAATAAGACATAGCTAAATAGATAATTGAGTAGATTACTTAATGGAGAGAGACATATTTACATACACGAGATTATAGAGTATAGAGAGAGAGAGAGAGAGAGAGAGAGAGAGAGTACACACGATATACGTGGTTCACCCAATGTGGGCTACGTCCACGGGAAAGCAGCCACTCAATGGCTTTAGTACTTCAAAACAAGAAGTAGTTTACAAAGGGATTATACCCTTACTGGAGCTCCCGCCTTGCTTCACTCTCACCACCTCACACTCACCTTGTTGCATCAACTTCACACTCTATGAAATGTGTGTAGAAATGGCCTCCTTTTATAGGCCAAAAGGGTTGCCCTCTCTTATGAGAGACAGCCATGTGTAGCCGCCCTTGTGCGAATAAGTCCAAATCGGACCCTCCAATCCGCCCATGTGTGGCCGCCCTTGAGAAGACAAGTCCGCTTTTGAATTCGGCCACCGGCCACCGGCCATTGACTTCCGACCACCGGCCATCGGCCATTGACTACCGGCCACCGGCCAACCGACCGGTTGTTTTCCGACCACTTTCCGGCCGCCGTGCGGCCATAATATTCTTGTCCGTGAAAATTTTGGTTTCCGGTGAGTGATTTTCCTTCACGCACGATGGCTTCTCCTCATAATGGGGGCCTTACAAATGTGCGCTTTTACCACAGAAAATTACAAGGGTAAATCAGGCTCCATACTTAACACTCCGTGCAAATCCATCTCTGAGAAGACTATCTCAAAAGTTGAGATTTTCCTTTGCTTTGTACGGAGAGGTTGAGTGGTCCAAGAAAAATCGATGTAGTGAAACGTTAGTTTTTCTATTATCCTA
This sequence comes from Adiantum capillus-veneris, assembly GCF_014529385.1. Taxonomy (NCBI): domain Eukaryota; kingdom Viridiplantae; phylum Streptophyta; class Polypodiopsida; order Polypodiales; family Pteridaceae; genus Adiantum; species Adiantum capillus-veneris. The sequence continues at coordinate 138,353,894 of NC_140951.1, read as the reverse complement.
CAAAGTGCATGCATTGTGCATATATGCACTCTAGGAAGTGGGATATCCAAATTGGGTTGAAAGTTGGGGTAAAAAAGATGCCTATCCGGCACTCTTCTCCAATATGGTTTGTACAGGATGTGAACCCTCCCATGCAATATAAGCAAGGGATTTTTCTTGTTGCTCCTTTGGAAAAGTTGTACATGCATTTCAAGTTCTTTAGTTCTCTGGCCATGTGCCACTCCACTTTGTAGGAGTCATGCCCTCCACATCTAGCTTCTTTCCATTTTTTTGTTTACCTATTATTTTCCATATTTTAGTTTGATGGAAAACCCAATTCAATATATCGAAGTTCTCAATTGGCACCTAGAAAGATAAATTTAAGCATTTTGGAATGCGCATTTTGAAGCACACAAGTAAAACGTAACATTAATTGAGCTTCAACATAATATTAGCTCACCTTGAAGGTTGCAAGATGGAAAATGTTGTTCTCAAATTGTACACTAAAGTTTATGGGATCATATGGTCCAATGCTTGCAACCAGGGCTTTGTTCATGAGTATGATTATGATTCGCTCAACCTTCATCTCCTTTACAAGCTCACACTCATCTAGCTTGATGACAAACTTTAGGATCACTCTTAGGGAGTAACATTGAACAACTATACAATGTATATTTGCAAAGCAATCAAAAATCATCAAAAATATTGTTATACTTATCATATACCATTTCCTCCCCTTTTGGTGATATGTATGTTGAATCAATGTAAAAAGGGCTACCTAGAGTTTGAAGCACCTCCTTGCTAACTTCCCATCTTGTTTTTAGAATAGAGAAAGGGTTTGGAAGTAGGGTGTGCTTTGATATGAACATTTTTAACCTGTTTCTGCATAAGTACAAGGAGTTAGGATGTTAAACCTTCTTCTAATAAAATGAAAAAAGCAAATGATGCTACCATTAGGAGAAACTTGGACTCAATTTTGGGCCATGTAAGAAACACCAACTCAGCATAGAGAGAGGTAATTATGAAATTTTTTGGAATTCTATTTCTCATAGTACATACGTAAAAGTTTGCTCAATCACTTAAATGCATGCTTGTACAAAATGCTTTTCGAGAACCCAACTTAAGTGTACAAAAAAATTCATGTATATGAATCTTAATGAGTGATGTGATGTGCGATGAGAGAAAACACCTAAGAGTTATTTTCAAAATACAAAAATAATACCATGGATGCATCCGGAACGTCCAAAAACTTAAAGAAAGCTCTTTAAAACGCTGAAATCTGACGTCTCTAGCTCAAGATATAGCATTTTTAAGCCTACGGCCTAATGAGGTCAGTACCAAGCGAATAGGGTCTCAAGGGCCTTTATTCGCTTGGTACTGACCTCAGGAGGCCCTAGGCTTAAAAATGCTATATCTTGAGCTAGAGACGTCAGATTTCAGCGTTTTAAAGTGCTGCCCTAAGGTTTTTGGACGTTCTAGATGCATCCGTGGGCTTAAAAAATGCTATATCTTAATCCTAGGGCCTCATGAGGTTAGAACCAAGCGAATAGAGGTCCCAGAGACCCCTCAAGGGCCTCTATTCGCTTGGTTCTGACTCCTTCATAGTTTTAAATAGTACCTATCAATCACTATCAAGTACGATCTGTTGGAATTTCAAAATGAGAAAAAAGGTTTTTCAACGTAACGTTAGCCTTCTTCCTATTGGCTAAGGAGCATTCTCTCACTAGAGCTAAAAGGCCCAAAAATGAGTCCATTTCTTTCCTAATGATACTTGTAAATTGCAGTGTATCCCTTATTGGATATTCCAGCTTCATCCAAAATTGATTGAACATCCTGTGCATGGAGTTGGTTCTCCTTTAAAAGACTATCAAGCTGCTTGGAAACGATCTTACCAAAGCGCTTGTCATCCAAGAGGCTGTTGCACTCCACTTCCTTGTCGGGGTCAAGCAAAGATCTAGGCATGCACATCAAACATAAGAGATATGTCTCAAAGTTTAGGAATATGAACCTAGCAAAGATAGATGCATAGATACACTTACTTGATGTCTTGCACTATCTTTTTTATTCCTCCCAAGCCAACCTTCAAGTCCTTGATGTCCCTTAGTCTTCTTTCTCTTTGGCAATGATCTAGCGTTGCTTTTTTTTCTCTGAGTTGTTGAGTAAGCTCCTTCATGGTCTCCTGCTGCCTTCAACCTGCTAAACACATTGCATGACTTTTTGGTGTAAGCGCCCATTTTCCTTGCATGCAATGTCACTCTCTCATTGCTAAAACATATTTCTTATGGCCAACTACTTGGTATAGCCATACAATCCATTGGGTCCATCTCCAAAAAGTTCACTAAGGAAGTTATATCCTTGAAAGGTGGAGTGAAGTTTGTGACAAGGTGCTTGGGATACATTCTGTCGTACAGCCAAAGGGCCACATTTTTCATGCCCTATGATATGAAGTTCTCCTTTGAAGCTTCTAAAATGTGTTTTTTTTGTTTTTCTTGCAAAGGGGCATATACTCCCGTGAGAGCTGTATGTGCATATGATATAAACCTCTCTGATTCCTCGTAGAATTTCTTCATGGAGAAGCTGTAAGAGTGGATTGAGACATGACTAATTGAAACTATCTACAGAAGGAGGTGAGGGCAATGGAGGAAAGAAATTTCAATATTCACGTACGAGAGAATGCAGGGGGAATGGGTCGGAGAATGAGCTGAGAAAGCAGAGTTTTTTTTTTCAAAAATGTAGAAGATTGAGAAATTTAGCATTGATTCTTAGCGGCAGCAGATAGTTAAGTGTTACCATGACTATATTACTTTTTGAGATTGAGAAATTTGGCATTGATTCTTAGCGGCAGCAGATAGTTAAGTGTTACCATGACTATATTACTTTTTGATTTAAAAAAAAAAACGTGCATTGTAATAGAAAAGATATTTGAATTTTTAGAAAACATGTATGAAAAAAGAGAAAATAAATTTTTCATTACCTCTTCTCTCTACGCTGACATGGAATTTCTTACAAGGCCCAAATTTGAGTCCAAACTTTTCCTAATGTCTGTGTCTTCCATATACACAATTTATGTAGTAGATAAAGGGTGGAACCATGTATGTGTGTGTGTGTGTGTGTGTTCCAATAAAAATATAACATAAACACCAACGAATACTTTCAAATTATAAAAGACACTAGAGACTATGTCAATGAAAAGGTGGCAGTATTCCCGTTCATAGTACAAAACGGACTTTATGCACAAGTACAAGAGAATCAAGAGCCTGAAGATATATAAATCTGTCATCTTCAAGCTAAGGAACTTTGAAAACCATAGTTGAGAAGGTAACCCTCATCTGCACCCATGGAAACAACACAACTTTCAGTTAGCATTGGCATCATATGTAGGTGATGCATGGGTATCCCACATGTTATATAGATGTCACCCAACTAGATTTCTTTCAAGGATAATTAATAAGAAAGAAAGAGCTAATCATATATTCAAAGATGGTTTCATTTACAAGGGAAAAAAAATTTGGAGCCCCAACCCATCAAACAGTTCGGACAACAGTCCATTTCAAAACCATAAGTCACATGAGATTGAGTTGGAGCAGCCAACTCCACAATAGCCTGCTTATCCATGCCCTTTACCATAGATCCAATACTTAACACTACCCCTTTGCAAGTAAAACCGTCACAGTCCTAATGTATAGACAACTTCTCACAAGTACTCACACACCACCAATGCTAAATGAGCATGTGAAGCTCACCTCTTTATAGGGTTTGGAGCAGGTAGCCACCTTCCTTCATAGCCGTATGGCGGGCCCGGCTTCAAGAGGGGGATGGTGTAGTAGCACCGCCTTGTACAGAGAGAGAGAGAGAGAGAGAGAGAGAGAGAGAGAGAGAGAGAGAGAGAGAGAGAGAGAGAGAGAGAGAGAGAGAGAGAGAGAGAGAGAGAGAGAGAAAGAGAGAGCTTAGAGCACTGAATCACGGAACCGCCAGGAGGGAGTCACCATGTTATTAAGCAGAAGAAGACAGCATTTATAGAGCCAGGTAGCCCACCCATAACCCATTTTATCAAGTAAGGATTAGGTACCATTAAGGTTAGTGAATTCAAGCCAGTTATTTACCAAAGGTACCCCAAACCAACAGTCCCAACAAATTATACCAGGGGAATAGCAACAAGCTATAACTAGCCATATGTGTGTGTGTGTGTGTGTGTGTGTGTGAGAGAGAGAGAGAGAGAGAGAGAGAGAGAGAGAGAGAGAGAGAGAGAGAGAGAGAGAGGGGGGGGGGGTTGGAACCATAACCCCCCTGTCCCCACCATCACCCCCCACCTCCTCATAGGAGTGGCCTGTTTCAAAAGTCAAAAATGTACACAAACAGTACCCGTACCAAAATCAATATCAGTACATAAGTAGCACAAGTACCGATTTAGTACAATACAATACCAATACTAGTACCGGTACAATACCAATACACTAGTAGCACGAGTACCAATACACAAGTAGCACCAATACTAGTCTAATATAATATAGTACAATACAATTCCAATACCAGTACGAGTAGATGAGTAGCACCAATACCAGTACACAAGTAGCACCAGTACCAATCCAATATAATACAACACACAAAACAATATTATTACTAGTATCATTACCAATACAAGTAGCACCCAGTACTAGTCTAGTATAATATAGTGCCAGTTCTAGTACCAGTACACAAGTAGCACCAGTATCAGTACATTACCAGTACTAGTATTAGTATCGTATGTATGTGTGTGGGTTGGGTACCATTAGGGTACCACCTAATGATACTTTTTCAAAAAATTACCAAGTGAATTCAAGCCAGTGATTTACCAAAGGTTCAACAGTCCCCAGCTAATAATACCAAGGAAATAGCAATACCTTATAACTAGCCATGTGTGTGTGTGTGTGTGTGTGTGAGAGAGAGAGAGAGAGAGAGAGAGAGAGAGAGAGAGAGAAATAAGGAAATGCAAACGTGCAGACCTTGTGGAAGGGGAGATAGAGTTGTAACTTGGTAGGTGGGCCCAAACGAAGGCCCAAAACTCATCAAAATTCACAAAATTTAAGGCTAAATGTGCTCCCAAGAAGGAAATTGGAGCGGTCTCGTCATCATCTCATCTCTCTAACACACTAAAATAAAGGATTAGGTCCATGTCTTAGGAGCACGATGTTTCATAGCAAGAAAAAATCCCGTCCTTAAAAGGGATACACCAGCCTTCATTGTCATCCCCATATCCTTACTAATGCTTTGATTAATGATGATATAAGAGAGTGACATTGGATAATGATAGCCTTAATCACGCCATGGTGATCATTATAGAGTTTACAAAGCAAGCTTTAATGGAAACTTATAGCAATCCAACTAACCACATTTCCATCAATTGTAAAAGTATGCTAATCTCAGAGTGTTGACCTATTGAACTCACATATAGATGCATGAGCCTATCTCCCCATCCACAATTTTCACCTTAGTAGTGATCCAACCTAGCTCTTAGTAGTGTATTTTTGTTTGGACACCTTCTTGAAATTTTGCTCACTTTGCTGGCTAGCAAATGTTGTTCCTAGCATAAACTTGTCAATTTGGTGACTGAAAGGAATGTTAAATATGATTATTGCTATAAAAGAAAAACATCATTTTTACCTAAAAGCAGAAGGCATAATTTTCAATGTTCTTGTATGATAACATTAATGGAATAAATAATCATGAGACATTACAACATGCTCTCTCTCTCTCTCTCTCTCTCTCTCTCTCTCTCTCTCTCTCTCTACTTAGCATAAAGAGAAAGATAAGAAAAAAGAAAAAGATAAGATAAAAAGAAAGGATTAGAAAAAGATAATGGAAAAAGAAAAAGAGAAGATAAGGATAAGGTGAATAAGTAAGTTGTTGAAGAAGTTTTGAAAAACAAGATAAGTCTAGCTGCCTGACTGCTAAAGTGCAATGAAGTGGAAACCAAAATCAAGGTCTCAAAGAAAAAAAACTACGACTAGGTCACTCACCATCTAAGGATCACTATCCGCGACAGTGGTGCCAATGTTAGCGGGTTGTTGCGAGGCGACGGACATCTGTAGCATAGCCATGTGCACTAACATAATGTCAATACTCAAGGAAGAGACTTGGATGGGGCACGGAGACTCGTTGAGGGTGTCAACCTCAAGAAGAACACTATCTCTAGAACATGCAAATCTATCGCTCTTAGATCTAGCAATCTGCCTATGTCTTATGTCACACACCGCACTCAGTCATCAACCTGTTTTGGCACTAAATGGAATCCAAATGCTACAAAACTTTAGGATGATGTCCAAGACACTTAGGGGCACTAACCTATCTAGTTTGGTTGCATTTCAAAGAGGTACCAAGATGAAGGTCCTAGAAACTGTAACTGAACATACTAGAAAGGTTGCATAGGGTCTAGGAACACTCTCCTATAGTTGGAATGTCAAAAAATAGTCACTAACGCATTCAAATCAATAGATTTAGTCTATAAACGCAAAGTAACAAATCATAGTGGAATCGAAAATGAATGTACTTAAATAAAAGAGCATCAGATAAGGAACACAATGCAAGTTTTAGGATTGAAATGCCATTACCAGAGCTCAAGATAGGATGATTACAAATTGCAAGAGAGTAGTCACTCTCAGCCCTACGCTTCAATCTTTAAAACTTGATAATGATAATGTGTCCTTTTTCCACTTTACAAAATAGACTTTATACCTAGGGCTCTTTACAGGACTCATATTCCATTACAAAATAGACTTTATACCTAGGACTTTATACCCATTAGCTGACTTTACAGGACTCAGATTCCATTACAGACTTTGTGACCCAGTTGTTTGGAAATTACCTCTCTATAATCAGAGAGTATCAAATAATTACAAAGATTCTCGAAAAAATAATGAAGATATATCAAAATTTTGGGCTCATGGAAGAAGGGGTCAACTCAAAGGGCGCCTACTTAGATTGACCATCAACAATTGATGAGTACATAATCAATATTTACTTGTCCCTTCTTAGCCCACTACACGATACCCCAAACTATCAACATACACATGAGTGCAATAGCTATGAGAATACCCATAACAATGCTATTGGCCCATCACAACACAAAAAAGTAACTATGATTGATTCATAATCATCTTGCACCATCATTGATGCATCTCTCACATGTCTTGTTATATTTTAACACATTGGCACACGCTGGCAGTGGTTCACCACATAGACCTTGGTTGTGTTCAAAACCTACTAGCCAAAGAAGTAGTTGTGTAGACTCATCAATTTGAACCAAAAAGGAGCATTTGGAAAGTTACCAAAGGCCTCCTTCAAGCTTGTTATAGAGAAGGTCCAAACCTCCTATGGTTCTGAGATGCCATAGAACTCATAGGACCAGCACGTTGTGCCCCAGGATGAACATCACTAGGGCAGTGAGATAGCTGATTTTTTTGGATATGTTTCCCTGTAGCCTGTTGAAGAAGAGTTCCAATATCTATACTCTACTAGGACATAGATCATCATTTAAGAGGTCTCTTGTGTAGAGCTAGAGGACTTACATGAATTTATCAATGGTTGGGGTGAAGCTTCTACGATTATGCATGCAAAGTCCAATAAAATCCCCGGTCCTCTGTAACCATTGCCCTGAATTTGTATGAATGTAAACACTTAACCGTGGAGAAAATCTTTGAGCTAGAACATTCACATGGCACCTAGTTCCTTGAGGGATAGGCCTGCTCAAGGATCTTCTGTTGAGATCAACCCATAGAAATTTGGTGGAACTTTCAATTTGAGCAGGTATAGGACCTAGTCAAAAGATATTGTTGCCCATTTCTAGCATTGTCAGCTTTTGCATGCTCCCTATAAAATCAAGGATGCTCAATGTGAATTGGTTGTTGGGAAGTAGGAGCCATTGCATTTGATCAGTGCAATCTGAGAGCTCATCAGGAAACATACCAAAAGTAAGTTGTTATTTAAAATGACAACTCTGAGTTTGGATAACTGCCCTATCTCTTTTGGAACTTGTCATGTAAACTCATTGTACCACATTGACAGGCTCTGAGGTTCTCTCTTTCTCTCTCTCTCTCTCTCTCTCTCTCTCTCTCTCTCTCTTTCTTTCTCTCTCTCTCTCTCTCTCTCTCTCTCTCTCACACACACACACACACACACACACACACACACACACACACACACACACACACACACACACACACACACACACACACACACACACACACACACACACACACTTATCTAGCTGACAAGTTGTTGACTAACCATTGGCTGACAGCTTCCCCTTTTGGTGTGCTAACATAGAGCTGCTAATCTCTAGAAATGTTTCACCGAGTATCTAGAGAAGACCACATGGAATTGCTCCTGGTACCACATATGTAACATATGTATACCACACCCACACATACACCCTTGCTTATTAAATATAGATACTATTCTCTATTTCGGCCCCTCTCCATTCAAGACTTTTGTCTCACTCTATGAGCTGATAGTGTCGATTCCTATATCTACACTAAGACAGTATTCTGGAAGTCCTTGTGGGATCCCTGGCCTTGGCTTGGCTTGGCTTAATCCTAACAATGTGGTCACATCAAGTTTGTTACTATTTTGGCTCATCCCTAATTGGGATTCTAATCGACCATGTGCACATCGGGTTTTAACCTAACTGGAGATTGGGCAAACAGTTGATTTGAACTATAACTCTCTGAGTCAATTCACATAGGGTGGATGCTCATAATAAAGTCAATAAAGGCGAGAGCTTCATGATGGACCCTCTATTTTGGCGTACTATAGCCAAACCCCAAACATTAATTCCGAGTTTCCATTCATAAACTCCATGTTACAAGTCTAGAGTATGTGCTTGGAATGGTAATTCTTGCACGTTTTTGCTTTTCGTTTCAAATAGCGGAGAATAGTACCCACACCTAACAAGCTGGTACATCTGAAATTGGACACACACACACACACACACAATAGTATAGCTAGGAGAAGTACTATTTATCATGAACACATAACTTACACACACACAACTACACGGGCCTTAGTTTAATCTTGTAAAATATAAACCGAGTTTCTTCTTCTTTCAATATAAACTGGCTGGTTTCTCTCAGCAAACATAAATCATTCAAGGTTTATGAAAACCCTGGACAGTGTCTTGTGGTTGTCAAATGTTCTTAAAACCCCCACCGCGCGTGCGCCCCTTCTCTTAAACATATCTTCTTCTTTATGTCACTCTTATGCCTTCCTTGATGGGAAATGTGACAAAGTGTAAGAGTAACTAATAACTTAAATTTTGATGCTTTTTATGCAAGAATTGACTATGAAAAGGATTGCTTTGGACATGGCCCTTTGTATACTTTACCTGCTTCCCCCCAAAAAGAAAGATCCTCCACGGTTCCACCTAACTTATTAACAAGAAAGGCTATCTATAATATGAAGATGTTCTCTTAGAGTATTCAACCCTCTCCACCTTCCGTCCATAATACCCATGCACTTATGTCTACATATATATACTATTTTGAGTTCAAGACATGTGGCTTAGTATATGCTGCACCTACCTGCTTGGACTTCAACGACAGAGCATGATTCTAGAATTCATTGTTCTATAGGATTCTCATCCCCAAACCTTTCGTTCTTTCGTTCTCTTAATCTTCTTCCATGCATTTCATCAGTCCCCTTCCTCTTAAAGTCCCTACAAGCTCTTCTCATATACACGAGCTCCCTCCCTCACATTTGATCTCCGCCATGTGAGGCATATTTTTTTTTCAGAACAACGAAAGGTATTGCTTGCTTGGACCCTCTTGGCATGCTCACTCTTTTTTCCTCCCAACTGTTGGTGCAAGATTAGTTCGGTCTTGTTCTCATGGAGAAATGGTGTTTCTAACCCTCTTGGCACATGCAAAAACGTGGGGGGCTCTCCTCGTTGAAGAAGCTACACACAAAGGTATTTGCTTATGCATTTATGTTGACATCAAGTGGATGCACATCTAGACAAACAGTCTCTACATATACTAAAGGGTATGTATAGTTCAGTGGACATGATCATTTGCAAAGGTACTTCTGTAGAAAGACCCCTTACGTGGTAGTCAATGTAAAGGCCTTATCTATCATGAAGTGACTCCTCAAGATTCTGAAACCCTTATGCTTTGTTGATTATATTTGATTATGAAAGCCTAAGAGAGAGAGAGAGAGAGAGGGTGAATTTCTCTCTATATAGAGTGTTACATTGAGTCTATTTCATGTCCACATATTGCTGTATTAAATCGGGTGATTTCTCTCTCTCTCTCTCTCTCTCTCTCTCTCTCTCTCTCTCTCACACACACACACACACACACACACATTTTCATAAGATTCTTTTGTTTTATGAGTAGTAAGCGTAGGCTGCAGCATACGTATGCACACATATTTCAAATTGTATTTTGACTTGGAATATCAACATGGTATAGACAAGGCATAAACTGATTGGTTTTAGAGCTTCTCTTTCTTTGAACACATTTAGCTAGTTTTCTTCGCATGATGATAGCCTTAATCCTCAAGTGGGGGTCTCTTATGAGATGGCCGTTATTGAATTTTTTAGAAATGGTCCGAAACACAAACAAAATGCTGTCAATTTTTTTCCAAAAAAAGACTTCTTTTTTTTCCAAAAAAGAAGTCTGCAATAAATTTGATTGACCTTTGTATAGCGGTGAATTTATTTGTAATCTCTGACATGAGTAACAAGGGAAAGGGATCTTTGATACATGTCTTTCCATGTAATGCCAGTACTGATGTGTTTGGATGCATTTTATTATGTTTTTAAATAATATTTTCTTGATCTTTGCTTAGTTGTTAGTTTCTTTGTAATTTCTAAAACCGATAACAAGGGGAAGGGGTCATTGACACCTGTCTTCCGAAGTAATGCCAGTTCTGATGAGCTTGTGTTTCTTGGATGGTGGCAGGTAAGAGATTCTTTCCTTGGGATTACAACGAAAAATGCAACAGTAACAGAAGATCGTCCCATGTACCAGTTAATGTACCAGTTGAATCCTTCTACATGTAGATGTAGTGGAAGCTCATCCCAAAGGATGGGCACATAAGATACTAGTGATCAAAGATCAAATTTTTGATCTAAATGATTGTATTATCCATTAGATACAGAATGTTGTATTGGTGTATATGACATCTTGTTTTCAAATATTGTTAATTAATATATTATCTAATACAATTGTCTAAGTATGGTTCAATTATGATGGGATTTTTCATACTTAAACACACACACACACACACACACACACAACACCTTATTTCATCATTAGGGTTATTAATGATGCAAAGATCCTTCTTCTCGAGAGGAGTCCATTACTAGTCAATTGTTTTGTAGTAAAATGTATTATGAATGTTGTTTTGATGTTTTGAAGAATAGAACTTACTTTATTTTTGTGTCATTCAATTTTGAAACTAGTTTTATATGTATGTTTTAGGTGGACCCCACCTCCATACACCAAAATTCAGCATCCAAAGCTTTGCATGACCATAGAGGACTTTCATGAAGTCTACAACCTCAGCTTGGTTGGGGTTAACACCCCATAGTTAATGGATGTTTTAGAGAAAGATTGGTTGTCTACGTTCACAGTGGTACGAGCAAAAGGGCAGAAGGCAAAGCTTCAAACCATACGGCAACAATCTCACAATAAATTCATGATGCTATATAAGATGGATACCAAGAGATACCTATAAACAATGAGTGTGTTGCTTGGTTTTCAAAAGCATCTGCTTTTGAAAATTTCCAACATGTAGAGTTACCTCTTGACAACTCCTAACACCAGGTTGCTTGGGCTCTGACTAAGAGATCAGTTAGTCGGGTGGGAGTACATAAGTAGTGTCTTTCCCAAAGAAGATGGCAAGAGTAAAGACACATGATTGAGGGGAAATAGTGAGAAAATTTGTATTGGTAGGTGCATCATCAAAGAGCAGTGTGGATACAATAAATAGTCGGCATTTAAAGTTGGCACATGTCATGTTGTGTGATGTACAAGCTAAAGCTAGGCAGCTTAGAGTGATATATGGCAGATTTCCAAAGAAATATATCAAGCACAAGTGGAAATGTAGGTTGAGTCAAAGGCACACATTTTTTTGCATCAGTATTACGAGAAGCACAAAAAGAATGAGCTACACTTGAGGGCTAGTGGCAATGTGCAATTGGAGAGGTCAATGCAGTTGCATGTGATCAATGTAAAGTTACAAGTTCTTGATGTTCTTGGTCTTGAAGAGAGTGGCATTTCAAAAAACAACAATGTTGCATCCATACAAGTTGTTTTGCAAACACTTAACAGATATTGTTGCACCTGAGTGCTTGGCCTATTACCTCTATTCTAGAAATTGTATTGTGTGTTTAAACAATTTTTACTGAATTTATATGTCCTTGGAATAGGCTGCAACAAAAGAATATTCTTTTGGCAAGACTTAAAAATCAGGAGGCTTTTGTTGGCAATGCACTTTTACTATTACAACAAGGCAAAGCACCTGTATTATCTCCATCACCTCCTATGTCAAATGTACCTCAAGGATCCATAACCATTGATAAGCCATGCGCATCAATATGTGGCTAGTATTGCCTAGTTATTAACGACCAATAGCTGCCTATAACTTGTAAGTAGCTAATACATATCCAAAGTTGGCTACAATTGCTTCTCAAATAACTTTGGACTAGTTAGTAATACTTTCTTGACCCACAACAATTATTTGAAGTAGATATTACATATCCAAAGTTGGCTACAATTTCTTCTCAAATAAATTTGGACTAGTTATTAATACCTGCAACACACATCATTTAACTAGCTATTAGGTAGCTATTGTCTCCCAAATCTAGTGGGTGAAAGCTATTTTCTAGGTATAGAGAGCTATTAGCTAGTAATAGCTACTTGATGCTTGTTAAATAGCTTCTAAGTAGACATTGCATATCCAAAGTTGGTTTTAACTGCTTCTTAGACACCTTTTGACTGGCTACTAAAAGAGATCTACTTGAAAAAAAGCTTTTAGCCAGCTATTAGCTATTATCTTCCATAGCTAGTGGGTGATAGCTATTTGCTAGCTATAGAGAGCTATGTAGTTAGTAATAGATACTGCTAATGCTTGTTAAATAGCTCCACAATAGTTGTTGATTGTGTGTAGTATATACTTTCTCATTCACGACGTGGCGAGTATTGCCTAGTTATTAAAACCAATAGCTGTCTAATAGATTGTAAGTAGCTATTACATATCCAAAGTTGCCTATAACTTCTTCTCAAATAGCTTTTGACCAGTTATCAATAGTTGCTTGGTAGATAGCTATTAACCAATTATTAGGTAGCTAGTCTTCCATAGCTAGTGGGTAGAAGTAATTTGCTAAGTATAGAGAGCTATTAATATCTACTTGACAGATAGCTATTAACCAATTATTAGGTAGCTAGTCTTCCATAGCTAGTGGGCAATAGCTATTTGCTAGGTATAGAGAGCAATTAGCTGGTATTAGTTGTATGATGCTTGTTTAGTTATGCACAGATGGATAGAGTTGTGAGATATAAGTGACAATTGTAAATTAGTCTAGAGCCATCAATGTTTGTTGAAAGGTTTGACTTTGTTTGCAAAAAGTTAAGTTCTTTTTTATTTTAAGCTTTGCATCTCTTCATAACAATTGATAGTGTTCCAAGCACCTCTATGTTTACCCCATCAAAGAACTTTGGTGCACTTGGTATGCAATAAGAGGCATTCATACTTGGCTCCAACTACTGGGGTGAATCACTAAAATGATCTTTTTGTAGCCCCTTCAAGATTCAATAGATACCAATAATCCAAAAAAGTAGCACTTGTGATGTTGTTGTCGTATGCTTCATGAATTAAAAGGATGGTCTTGATAGCAAAAGTGAGATCCTAGAGTATCTTGTTGAGATTCAAGTTTTATTTTTCTCCATCCATGCTATGGCTACATGTTTTTGGAAAGGTATTACACAGTTTTATGTAGTGTTAGCAGTTTATTAGCCAGCTACTAGACAATTATTAGTTAGCTTTTAAGATACTTCTAGTTTTTAATCACTTATTCCATTGCAGCTCCAAGGATCCTTGAGTCACCTGAAGATTCTCTAAAGGTAAAAAGAGAAGACACCGAGGACAAGGTAAGCCTGCAAGAGGTGGAAAGCAAAAGCAAAGTATGCCTAGGAGGTTAACAATGTCTATAATTTCACGTAGAGCTGATGATGAAGATGTAGACAATGATATGTTGATGCAAAAAGGTATGCCTTAATGATGTCAATGGGATCATGCTAGTTAAGGTGGGTGATAGACAAACATTGTGCACACAAGTGAGTGTGTGTAGGCTAGATTGTTACTCAAGTGAGTTAGGCTCCAAGATAGATTAACTTGGACTCATAGATATGATCTTGAGTAGATTGCTAACCCATCACAAGCTCACCATAGAAAATATACGTGTAATGCAAACTTGGAATGATTTTTTATTCATGAAAGGAGATTTAAGTAGATCTACAACCTTACACCATTATATGTGGGATAACTCCACCTTTTCTCTCACTCCCTCACACTCTAGTGACTCTAGGACAAAGCCCATACCTTACAATCATCCCGTTGGGGTTTCGACTAGGACAATACACTGAAGATTCTATATCCAGTAAGGATGACACATGATATCCACACAAGATGCCAATACATATCCACAAAGGATGACAAAATGGTATCCACACAGGATGACAAAAGAAAGAGGAATCCTCTCCTTGAATAAAAAGTCTTTGTCTTTGAAATATGCATGCCCTTTTTCTTCATTCCATCCTTGGAGTCCTCTAGCCGCATCTTGTTGGTGCCAATGATGTCGATATCACCATAGCTTTGTCTTGAGCTTTATTGAAAACAAGTACAATGAAAAAAATCATTGATGCAAAACTACTAATGCGGATGTTAATGCTACATTTGCCGATTTTCCCTCCCCTTGAGGTGGAATTCCCAATTCCCAATGCTTTGGAGTGGCCTTTGCTCTTGGAAATTGTTCCAAGGCTAGTGTCTAACTTTCCTTACAATTGCACATATCCTTGATGATATATATAAAATCATACATTTCAAAATTGTTGTGCTTGGCTTCAAGATTTTAATTTAAATGCGAGAGAGAGAGAGAGAGAGAGAGAGAGAGAGAGAGAGAGAGAGAGAGAGAGAGAGAGAGAGAGAGAGAGAGAGAGAATTTTGCCCTTTTGAATTTGCGTGAAGTACCTCTTCACATGAGTGAAGTTAACCTTCACGGTTTTGTTTTACCTTGGTGTATTTGGATTGGAGATGCCTCTCTCAAAGCTCGTGGAGATGCTCAACTTTTGGGGTCTTTGGGTTCAATCCTTGAAGGGCCTTTGAATTTTGAGGTTATTGGATGTTCTTTTGAAGGTTCCCAAAAGAAAAAGGCTTTCAAGAAAACGTACGAATTCCTTTTTTGCTGGCCGAAGCTCCGCAGGACTATAGCCACACGAAGGTGCCCCTAGCAAGGGCTTTCAAAAAAAGGCTAAGCATTGGTTGCACGAATGGCCTCTGTGCACAATGTGCACGATCTAGAGGCATCTGGGAGTGGCCCCCTACGGAGTCAAAGCAGTTATAGGGCCTTTTGGAGAGGCAAGCCGAGGTCTGGATTGGGCTTAGGTACTCATGTGTTCATCTGTGCTTGTGGACCTGACCACTTTTAAAAAATGCAATTTGCCACCCACTTGAGCCAATGCACGCCGGTAGGCAATTGACCCCACGCCCTCAAGCCAAGAATAATGTTCCCAATTTAGGCTAGCCAACAAGCCTCAAGCCACTGATTTTTACTGCCCCTGAAAGTTAAGGATTTTATGTTTGGTTGTACAAGAAGTGCACACACAAAACTCTCTCTCTCTCTCTCTCTCTCTCTCTCTCTCTCTCTCTCTCTCTCTCACACACACACACACACACACACACACACACACACACACACACACACACACACACACACACACACACCTAATTATGGAACATAATTTGGGGTGCAGGTTGAGGGAACTTCGGGGCTCGGATTGCAGAGGTTGGGGGACTCATTGAAGAGAGATCAAGGAATACTTTCTCCACACACCGCTAATGTAATGATTTGACGCTTGGAGAAAGCTCGACTAATTCCATGAATTATGCCAAAATAACAATAAAAAATGCAATCTAAATGCAAGTGTCTATTAATGTTATCACTAATTTTCTCATGCCACTAATCAAGACTTCCTCTCACAGACGAGTGTAGTGGCTCACATGAACATGCCCACAATTTGTGAGAGTCACATCATGATTACGTAGCTTATTTGCCACTCATACTTAATGAAAAAGGAGAGAAATTAAGTGTGTAATTAAGGTAATTAATTAGAGAATGCTAATCACTAACATACAAATGTATAACAACAAGCCTAGCTAGCACACCATGGCTTTGATACCACTTGATGGGATTGGGATCATGCTAGCTAAGGTGGGTGATATACAAACATTGTGCACACAAGTGAGTGTGTGTAGGCTAGATTGTTACTCAAGCAAAATAGGTTCCAAGATAGATTAACTTGGACTCATAAACACAATCTTGAGTAGTTTGCTAACCCATCACAAGCTTACCATAGACAAGAGACATGTAATACAAACTTGGAATGACTGTTTATTCATGAAAGAAGATTTAAGTAGCTCTACGGCCTTACACCATTACATGTGGGATAATTCCACCTTTTCTCTCATTCACTCACACTCTAGTGACTCTAGGACAAAGCCCATACCTTACACTTGACAAAATTAGAGTGAACCCATTTAGATATGTAGTTCGATTTTTTTTTTGCCTCTATTTGGAGCACTTTTTGATGACATAACATCATGTAGAACCTCCTTTCGATAAACATTGCGGAGACACACTAGAGAGCATGTTGGTGGAAGAAAAAAGAGAGAAACACTATTTAGCAAATTCACCATCCAAGAGGATGCAAAAAAATTCTATTCAACAAAAGTCCTCTAGATGTTAGGAATGCTGGTGGAATCCCTACTCCATATGTTGACAATGCAAGGAATGCAAAGGATACTAGTGAAGACCCTGCTCTATAGGTAGTTGACCTAACAATGGATGCTACTGAAGACTGTGCTCTTGATACAATTGCTGATGCAAGTCTAAATTGTGAAGCCCCTTCTCTTGAGATAGTTGATAATGTAGGTATCGATGGTGGTGTGCATGCTCTGTAGCAAGTTGATCAAGAAAGCCCTTTGGTTGGTGACCTTGATGATTCCTCTTATCACACAAATACTATCATGAATATTAATTTGTAACCTCCTAAACTTATTCTCCATCTTAATTAGGCCACTTAAGTCTAGGAAAAATAAAAAGAGAAGAAGTGGAATTGATTAAGTGCTGATGGACCAATCGGTCAAGGCTTGGGATTAAAAGGAGTAAGGTCCACAAAAGAGAAAGGGTAATTTCTAACTAGTTATCTCAGTCATAAGTATCGGTCAAGGAAGATAAATGTATCTCGGGTAGCCTTGATCAAAGGTACGCCTATGGATAAGCAAACTCGTTGGGATGTTAGAGATGTGCAAGCTCATGCATTAATTGCATTATCCGTGAAGCGCACTATTACTCTTCACATTTGCTCAGCTAAATCAACTAAACAGGCTTGGGATATTCTAACTGTTCTTTATGCAAGTCGCAATGAGGCTGAAATTGCATTGTTGCATAAAGTTCTGGAATCAAAGATTATGCATGAGGAAGATGACATAGACACTGTCCTTGCTGGTATCAAGGATAAAAATAAGCAACTCATTTCTACAAGAGAAGTCATTTTTTATAGAACACTTGTGTAGACTATTCTTAATGCATTGCCAAATTCTTACCAAACTTTTGCTAGTACTTGGAGGCTTATGACCCAAGGAAATCATGAGGTTGTCAAGTTTGATGCATTATGCACATTGCTGTTGCAAGAGTCACTTTCAAGAAAGAACAAGGGCAATTGAACATGACTTTCTTGCTGCTCAAAGTGGTAATACCAATGCATTCACTTCTCATGGTTCTTTAGTGAGTGGAATATCACTTGTTCCTAATGCTTCTACTGGTAGCACCTCGTCTGGGAATTCTGGTGAAAAGGGAAAAAAGAAGGTGTGTTGCCATTATTGCAAGGCTAATGATCACTTCATAAAGTAGTTTCCTAAATTGAAGGCAAAAGAGGCCAAGAAGAAAGAGGTCGGTTCCACTGCGACTATTGTAGAATCTTTTGGGAAAGAAGATAGTGATGTTGATATAGATGTAGAGTGAGAGTTTAGTGTAGAGTGCACTTATGATCCTTCTATCCATGATGCATGTATGTGAATTGTTGCATATTTACATATGTGGTACTTTGAGAGTGGTGCTACGAAGAACATTACATCACATCATGACTTGTTTACCTCTCTTGAGGTTGTCCCTAATGGGAATACAATCAGTTGTGCCAACAATGCCTCTTATCAAAAATCAAGGGAGTTTGAAAGATTGTGATGACTACCACAAACGGAAATTCTTTCACAAATATTGATGCACTTTGTGTACCTAGGATAAAAAAGAACCTTTTGTCTATATCTGCACTTGTTGGTAGACTTGGTCTTGTTGTGAAATTTGTGGATGGCAGATGTACAATTTATGATCTTAGTTTTGGTAATAAAATTCTTCCATCTAGCATTTTGTGTCGTGGGAAGTATAAGCTCACTTTGTGTCGTGGGATGTATAAGTTCACTTTGTATAACAAGCGTGGGCAAAATTTTGCACATGTAGTTGTGGATTCAAAGGCTATTTCAGATGCAAAACTTTGGCATGCACATTTTGGGCATGTGAATTTTACTAGTTTGCTACATTTTGCACAAATATGATATGGTTGCTTCTTTGCCATTTCTTAAAGCACCTTCAAAGCATGTTTATGAAGGCTGTATTTTGGGTAATATGCAACGTTCAAAGTTTCCAAAGGATGGTTCCTATACTTCGTGACTTTCAGTGATGATTACTCTTGGCATGCATGGGTGTATTTGCTTAAAGCTAGGAATTCAAAAAACTGGATGGTTGCCATGAAATTAGAATATGATGCACTTATAGAAAATGACACATGGACTTTATGTGATTTGTCTCTTGGAAAAAAGGCTAGTGGTATGAAGTGGTTTCACAAGTTGAAACATGAGCTGGATGGTGAGATTGATTGTTATAAGGCTCAACTTGTTGCAAAAGGTTATGCACAATAGAAAGGAATAGATTATGAAGAGACTTTTTCTCCCACTAGTCATATGACTACTGTTTATTTTATATGTGCATTGGCAACTCACTTTGGATGGGATGTACATAAATTAGACATTGTTACTGCTTCTTCAATGGTGACATATTTGAGAAAGTTTATGTAACACAATCTCGCGGTTTTGTCAAGAAAGGACAAAAATATAAAATGTGAAAATGTAAAAAAGCTTTGTACAAGTTGAAGCAATCTCCCTATGCTTGGTATCAAAAAGCTAACACTCATTTGTTTAAACGAGGCTTTATTAACAATCCAACAAAAAGCACTTTGTATATAAATCATGAGGGTGATGTATTTCTCATCATTGTTCTATATGAGGACGTTTTTTTGATTACTAGCCCAAATGAGAGACACATATTTTTGAATCAATGCTAATTTGAATGGTACTTTCAAGATGAAAGACTTGGGACTTTTGTCGCATTACTTGGGCATACAGTTTTAGCAGTGTGATGGTGGTATTGCCTTGTGTCAAACATGCTACATAGAGACATTGCTATGTAAGTTTGGACTTAAGGACTACAAACCTATTGCTACTCCCATGGAAACAGGTTTGAAGTTAAGACTTCATGATGTTGGTGGTATTGCCTTGTGTCAAACATGATACATAGAGACATTGCTATGTAAGTTTGAAGTTAAGACTTCATGATGTTGGTGGTATTGCCTTGTGTCAAACATGATACATAGAGACATTGCTATGTAAGTTTGGACTTGAGGACTGCAAACCTATTGCTATTGCCATGAAAACATGTTTGAAGTTAATTCTTCATAATTCTTGTGATATTGCCAATGTCACTCTTTACCAAACTATTGTTTGGATGCCTTATTTATGTATACAATATGAGGCCCCAATATTCAGTTTTCACTCTCACAGGTTAGTAGATTTATGCATAGCCTAGGGTATAAGCATTGGCATGTTTTCAAGAGTATTTTACACTACTTGAGTGGCACTTTGCATCTTGGCTTGTTTTATCCCAAGGGGGGTATTATTGCCACCAAATTTACATGCTTTTTCGGGCTCAAATTGGGATGGTTTTTATGACACGCGAGTGTCCACAAGTGGTTTTTGTTTCATGCTTGGCAGCTCATGCATATCATGGTTGAGAAAGAAGCAACCTACTATGGTCACTTCTAGTTGTGAGTCTAAGTACAGGGTAGTCTTCACAGGTATGGTTGAGTGCGTATGGCATCTTATGGTTGCTTTGGGTGTTGGACAGGACACTGCCCACATCATCTACCCTGACAGCTAGAGTTCATTGGAAATTGCGAGGAACACAAATTTTCATGCTTGTACAAAGCACATTGAGGTGCATAATCACTATGTTAGAGAGAGATTCTCAGCAGGAGAGATCAACTTGGCTTATGTGCCAACATAAGAAAACCTTGGAAATTTGTTCACAAAGGAATTGCCTCTTGAGAAGTTTGAACCTTTCTGCAAAGCTTTGGGCTTGCTTCCTTGTGTGGATTGATCATGCACTTAGGGCATGGCAGTTCCCTATACACTATATGTGCCAGCTCTTGTTCACTGCATCACTCCAAGGGGAGGTTCGTTACCATATACATGTGTTAATGATGTGTGTGAACACACTTAATACTGTTGGGGCATTTTTCCCTCACTAGGAGGTTTCTTCCCCCGTGCATTGTATATACGTCCATCACTCTAGGGCTAACTTATCTTTACGTTGTGCACAAAGCAATAGACTTTTTCATTGTGTGCTTTGAGCTTATTCATCTTCTCCAAGGTGTGCGTGTTTCCCTGCAACCTTATCATTCCAATAGTATTGTAACAAAAAATTTCTTTTGAGAGGATTATAATACAAGTCCTTTTGGAGAGGGGGGATGGCTCTAAGAAAATTCGGTCCTTATTGATTTGTCAATCTTAATTTGGTATTCTTTTTGAATTATGTGCATGATTATAGTGTTTTTTATGTGTAATTGTGTAAAGAAATAAACCCGACACAACCTATAATCTCCTTGCTATCTTTCTTTGAAGGAAAAATCTCTCCTTTCATAGTCAATTCCACTAAATCTAAAAGTAAGTATTAGATTCTTTGACATTGGTATCATAGTTGAGGTTTCTCTTTTCTTGCCTAAGAAGAGAAGTCCTTAAGTAATCTATGAAAGGTTGGAGTTGTTCATTACAATTGGGAAGTGGGACTAGATTTATTATATTGGTTGGTATGCATGTTTACAGGGTACGGTGGACACCATTGGAATCTATGGTCTTAATAATGGATTATTTTGGGACTTGTCTTTGGCTTAACCATTATTGAGCTATTAGTCGTCCAATATAAATTGATGCTAGCTCACACTATTAAACCCACTCCACTACTCTTTGCAATTAACAACATTCTAAACCACGGATGTAGTTACTCGCGTGCTAGTTTCAATGGATAAGAGAAGTAGTAGACAAAGTTGTGGAAGCACCAAGGAAAGAGCTAGCATACACATACAAGGAAATTTAATCATGGCACGACATAATCAAGAGAATGAATTAATATTGAAAATTTAGATTTGGCTCATGGTATAGCACTTGACAATGGTTGCAAAGTTTTCAACTACCTTGTTGACAAGTTATAAGAAGCAATGGGAAACCCTATCTTGCAAGCAGAGGTTCAAAGACAAATTCAAGCCCTTCAAGCTCAAGTTCCCAGTGTCCAAGAAGAGATAGTTCTTGTGAGGCCTCCTAGTGAGAACTCCAAAAGATGAATATCTTTTGGTAATGAAGAGGAGATAATGAAGGGACCTCCCAAGTAAATTGTTCAAGAAGAAGAAGGGCAGCATGAACTTTCAAGGGAGAGGTATGAAAGTGACAAACATCCAAACTCTAAAAGTGATGCTACCCCAAGAAGACAGCCAGCACGGTGGACACATACTCCTCTCAAAAAGAAGATAGGGTTATCAAATACTCCCTCCCATGAAAATAAAAATGCTACCGACATTCTTTGAGTTGCACGCCAAAGATGCATGCAAACTTCAAATTTGATATGTGCTCCCTGTCAGTTAGTGCTACCTTCATCTTCGTGCTACACCTCTACACACACACACACACACACACACACACACACACACACACACACACACACACACACACACACACACACACACACACACACACACACACACACACACACACACAAGTGGTGACTCTTTACGCTACATGAATACTATGCTAGAAGAAACTGCATCAACCATACACACACATATGGGTCTTGTTAACCTGAATGGCTGGGCATGCTCACAATCGGTCTGATTTCCAAAAGTCACACACACACACACACACACACACACACACACACACTCACACACACACTCACACATACACACCCAGGTAGTGGCTTGTTGCTCTACATAATTCTATACTAAGCCCGATGGGACCGCATAAACAATACACACACATACACATACACATACACATACACATGCACATACACATACACATACACACATGTGGTTTTCTCGCTACACCGCGTAAAAAAACTATACCTAATGTCTGCAAGATACATCCAACTAATTGCAGGCTTGACCATATTGGATTAAAATATGGGGTGGCTAAGGGCTTAACCGATAGTGTCCCTAGTCAAACCTTTCAACACATGATACTACCCTAGCACATGGACTAATAAAGGTTTTTTTTTAAAAAAGGGGGACGAGTCCTTTAAAGACTTGGCTCTTACTTGTTGGGTAATTTACAGTGAGACTACCCAGTGGTAGCGTGGCTTGCTCTTCACTGAGCCCTGCATTTCTGCGCATGTGGAAATTGCGCCATACAAGGCGATGCCTCCACGGATATTTGATGGGGACTTGTGCCTGCCTATGCCACACCATCTAATTGAGCCTGCGGATTCTACAGGAGGCTTTACTGTGTCGTACAATTGGTCTCGGCGCTCAACATGGCTAGACGTGCCCAGGCCTCGGGGAAATAACGCCTTGAATGCCTCTCAGTAGTTCTACAAGTCCTGCTATGTATAAAGGTGAGAGCCCCTTTGTGCTTCTCACTTAGATTGTTTGCGCTATTGTCTCTTTTTCTGCATTGAGGGATTAAGTGAGGTGAAGGGAGAGATTCTTTCATTAGTAATCATGCCTAAGAAGACAACACCGACTGCTGGGAATGAACTCGAGGCTACGCAGGTTAGCATGCTTCTTGAAGGCTGTGGCTTGAAAACTTTGATTACTTGTCTGTTCTCTGAAGCAACATAATATAATGATTGTTGTCGTACATTTAACTCCTCTTGATTCTGGCTCGGCAATAGCTGCGGGACTCTAGTTAAATGTTTCCTTTTTAGCCATAACCATTGGGCTACTTACTATACATCCTGGCCCTTATGACTCAAGCTTGCTAACTTGTTCATTACGGAACTACATCTGTTAATGGTTGATAGCCCGTATAAACAGTGATTATGTGTTTGGTTCACCTTACTCAGCTCTGGTTCACCGTACTTGGTCTACCGTTGGTTGGATTGAGGTGGGGATTGGTCTATTGCATCTTTAAAGCCCTAATGATACTGGGAATATTTTGAAAAATGTCATAAGGAAAGATCACCTAGTAGTTGACCCTGTTAAGCTCTGTATAGGGCTCAGTATATGCGGGCTAGTAGTTGAGCTGTTAGCTGGCTGTGAATATAAGGCACTTATGGGTTGCTGTATTGTTGCTCCTTCCTCTGACTATATAGTAAAGACACAATTTTTAATTTAGTCCTGTAAGATGGGCTTGCTGTTGAGTCCAGGCTGATGTACATACTACTGGCTTTTGCATGGCATGACTAATCTAGAGTAGCACTGGGAGTAAGATAGAGTGAGCTAGATGGATGTCCATCTGTAAAATAGCATTACATTAAACTGTGGAAATACATCAGGTTGTTAACATAGAATAAATTAACTGCTGGCCGAGTGTGCTTGACTATACTGACATTGGTACTTCTTCAGGGTGTTTTGTTACATTGCCAAACTAAGGGAATCATGAAACTATGACTAACTAGTTGGTTTAACATGGATCATCGGAACGTATATGGTACTGGTAAGGTGCATCCTAACTGCATATGGGTCACAAATTCGTTTGGCTGATTATGGATACTGTATATGACGGTGAATCTTCATCAGTAAGTAACACTAAGGTTTCATAAACTGGTCATTGTCTGAGCTTACTATAATGGTGTTTAAATATACCTACCCTATGGGTGTTTTAAGAGGGGTCTGGCATATGAACATGGATTGAGAGATGGAAGGTATGGTATGTCTGGAATAACTCTGGATGAGAAGGCTGCTGCTGCTGGGAAATCCGGCTTGAATTCTACTTTTTGTAAAAAAACCTATGTAACTTGTGTACAGACTAGACTAAATAAAGGTTTTTTAAAAAAAGATCATAATCGGGTATTTACAACAAAGTATGGCCCTAGGATGGGCCTCTCCGTTCTGCATAATATTCACAAACATTGTTGCTGGATTTAGTTGTTTAATTTTATCACCATCAGTAGGTACCACTCGGCTGATCAGTGATTGATCTACTTTGAGCTCACAGTAAATGAACCACTGGTTTGTATACCCCTTGTTTGTATACACTAAGTTTTGGCCTATGACCATATGATAGGTTTTTAACACTACAAGAGGCTATTCATATTAGCGACGCTCACACAGCGACGCTCAAATTTTTTTTTCCCGACGTCGCTATGAGCGTCGCTCTGAGCGTCGCAAATTTCTTTGTTAATTTGCGACGCTCATAGCGACGCCGGCTGGGCTAAAAAAATAACCGAGCGCGCCCAAAAACTCAGATCTCAGATCTGAGTTTTTCGACGCCCTCAAGCAAGGAGCAGGTAACGCTCTCCCTCTCTCTCTCTCTCTCTCTCTCTCTCTCTCTCTTTTTCTTCTCCACACACACACACACACACACACACACACACACACGAGGAGAGGAAGGAGAGCCAGGTATGCTCCTTCCCTCTCCTCATTCTCATGTTCCCTTCCCCTCTTTCTCTCTCCCTCTCTCTCTCTCTCACACACACACACATACACACACACACATAGTGTTTTTGAGAGAGAGAGAGAGAGAGAGAGAGAGAGAGAGAGAGAGAGAGAGAGAGAGAGAGAGAGAGTACAAACATAAACAAAAACGCACACACACATACATAAACAAAGAATGCACACACACATTGAGAGAGGAAAAGAGAGAGAGAGCATGCATAAATAAAAAACGCACGCATTGAGAGAGGAAAAGAGAGAGAGAACATGCATAAACAAAAAACGCACACATTGAGAGAGGAAAAGAGAGAGAAAACATGCATACGATCCAAAAAAATGCACACACATTGAGAGAGAAACTAATTTAACGTCGTAGGAAACTAATTAAAATTAAAAGACCTAAAGATCTAGCCGACGAGGAGTTGAACTCAAGACCTATTATTCAAGAGGGAAATGGCATAATCAATCTATCATACTTGGCATGGGTGATAGAAAGGTTATACCATTTATCTCTTTTTATTGGCACACACATCCACACACGCGCACACACACAAGAAGAAGAGAGTTATAACGTCGTAGGAAACTATCTTAAAAGACATTAAAGATTAGGTTATATGTAGACTTACATTAAATTAGATTTAGGTTTATTTTTAACTAGATTTACGTTTATTTACGCTAGATTTAGATTTACATTATATTAGATTAGATTTAGGTCTCCATAGACTGCGATGCCTGCATGAAGCGGGTGAAGAAAGCCCTCAATGGAATATAGGGTATTGCTGCCTTCACTCATGGTGGGCTTCGTCGATCCAAAAGTACTGGTGAAATGTCTTCAGAAGATAGGGAAGAAGGTGGATCTTCAGGGCGGCAAGAGTCACTACATCCCCGACACAATGACCATCTAGACAACCTCTAGTCATTCAACAGCAACTTCAAAGTTAGTAACAAGAGCAAGAACGGTCTAAAGGGCCAATTGCTGTCGTCAGATGTGGATGGAGATGAGGCAGCGTCACCGCCGGAAGTTAACTCTCACATCTTTAGTGATGAGAATGCCAACTCTTGCCGAGTTATGTGAAAAATTATGTGTTAAATCAGTTTTAAGGTTCTTATAATCCCTGTTAGTTTAGTTCTTTGTTTTTAATATAACATAATTTACGTTAGATTTAGATTTATGTTATATTAGATTAGACTTAGGTTTATTTAGGGTTACCCACACACACACACACACACACACACACACAAGAAGAAGAGAGTTTTAACGTCGTAGGAAACTATCCCAAAAGACGTTAAAGATTAGGTTAGATGTAGACTTATGTTAAATTAGATTTAGGTTTATTTTTAGTTAGATTTACGTTTATTTAGATTTACGCTTATTTACGTTAGATCGAGTCCACGCAAGAATTACTTACGGTTTAGGGTTTAGGGTTAGACGAACAGTGAAAAGATCTACTGTGAAAAGATGTTAAGATGCTGTGAAGTGCTACAGCTAGAGAAGAGGCAAAGGGGTTTTGTCCACTACATGCAGTATCATGTAGACGTGGGTGTGTAGATTTCTTGTACCCACAAATATAGGTATTGACCAATAAAGACGAGATTATAACCCGGTGGTTCTGATCTCCGTGCACCTCTAGACCGAGGTGTGCGGGGATTGGACATGACTAGAGAATGTGAGGTAAAGAGAGAGAGAGAGAGAGAGAGAGAGAGAGAGAGAGAGAGAGAGAGAGAGAGAGAGAGAGAGAGAGAGAGAGAGATAAGACGAAGACTGCCAATAGAATATTAAATTTGTTGTCCAGGTTATAAGTTTTTTATCCTCATTATGAGTAGTGACGAGGATGTGGGACCGTCCAACCGAAACACCTATCTCTCAACGAGGGTCTTATGTCCTTGTTATCAATGCAAGCATGCTGTGCGACGGACAAGACGTGTTTCTTTGCAGCACGTTCACGAATTTGGCGAGTTTGATCCATCTATTATAGATCGAGTTGTTGCCAATTATAACTCGTCGGACTCTGACGCTGGCCAACAAGCAGCAATCTTGCAACCCAATAGACGTGTTCGCAGGCGCTTTGGTCAAGCAGCATATGTGAGGCCACAAGATGTAGCCTCTGACAGCTCGGGGGATGATCATGCAGAGCACATTCCCAACGAGGCAATGTTTGAGCCCGAGATTGATGAAATGATCGAGACGATCATGGATTCAGAAAGGCTTATCTATGATGATATGAAAAGTGAAGCCGATACGCCATTGTATAATGGAGCACGTATGTCTAGATTGAAAGCACTCCTGGTTCTTCTCAACATGCAGGCAAAGTTTGGATGGAGTGACACTAGCGTCACAGCACTTTTCAGGTGATCTATTACAATTAGTTTACTTTAATAAAACTCTAAATGTATAATGATCTGATAGATTTTTACACGACTGTATCATATTTTTATGTTGTGTAGATTGCTGAAAGAGCACATACTACCAGCTGACAATGTGATGCCAGATTCCCGAGATGAAGCAAGAAAGATTTTGCGAAACTTGGAGATGGATTACAATTCTATCCACGCTTGTCCTAATGACTGCATTCTTTTCAGAGGGGAATACATAGACATGGAGAAGTGTCCGAAATGTGATTCCGAAAGATATCGAGTAGATCTCCACGGGACAAAAATTCCACAAAAGGTTTTGCGACATTTCCCTCTGCTTCCTCGCATCAAGCATTTCTTCGAATGTAAGTCCATGGCCGCCCTAGCATCATGGCATGAGGAGAATAAATCTTCGGATGGTGTCCTACGAATTCCTGCAGATTGCGTAGCGTGGAAACATATAGATGGAACATGGTCGGATTTTGCCAGGGAAGCTCGAAATTTGCGCTTAGGCCTGGCTATGGATGGCGTAAATCCATTTGGTCAAAGATCAACATCTTACAGTGTATGGCCCGTTGTCATCGTCAACTACAACATTCCCCCGTGGTTGACTACGAAGAAGGGGCACCTATGGCTAAGCTTGATTGTGCCAGGGTGATATAAAGTGGGGAATATGGATGTGTATCTTCGTCCACTATTGGAAGAGCTACAAAAATTGTGGATTGGCATAGAGGTGGTGGATATGAGCCGACACACAGGACGACGTAATGCTTTGATCAGAGGCATTCTAATGTGGACCATGCATGACTATCCCGGGTTAACAGAATGCTCAGGTGATCTATTGACACTCCTCACTCAGACACTGTAAATCTTGTTTTTTCCCATAGTTGATCTATTATCATGTGTATACATGCAGGGCTTCAAACAAGCGGATACAGAGCATGTGTCACATGTGGACCTAGACTGAATGCACGTAGGGCACCCTCACTGAAGAAGCAAATCTACGAAGGTCATCAAGCGTATCTTCCAGAGAATCATGTGTTACGCGACGGCTTTTTGGGACGAGAGCCACCAAGGATGTCTGCACAAGCATGGTTAGAGCAGAAGGAGATGTGCGATGACGGATTTCTTCCAGGGATGAAGAGACTATCTCTATGGTACGAGTTACCATACTGGCCCCGACTCATGATCAATCACTTGCTCGATCCAATGCACATATTCAAGAATGTGGGTAATCTACTATGGGACCATCTGACCGGCAAGAAAGATACTTTGGGAGCCAGAGTTGACCTTAGAAATGTGGATCGTATGGAGCAATATTGGCCGCAAACAGCGTCTGATGGATCGATAAAACTCCCCAAAGCACCATGGATTTTCACAGGAGCCCAAGAACGCAAAGTAAAAGAGACCATTCGATCTTTGCGGACACAGCAGCATAAGTCATACACAGCAGCATGGTGTAAAGGTCGACATTTTAGGGTGGAACGAATCGACAAAAAGCGTTTTACTCAAGATTGTGGAATCATGGCAAAATTTGAACAGTCTAGTCGACGACGTTCCTCTGATGCAGATCCTGTGGTGGCGGAACTCACTTATTTTGGCACGCTGCAAGAGATTTTGAGGATCGATTATAGAGGATTTTTTGTCGACTTGTTCGACGTGCAATGGTTCAAGATAATCATGGAGGGTCGCAACGCTACTGTGCATAGAGGAGAGTCTGGTTTTCTTGAGGTGGATTCTACTAAGAAATGGACTGACCTAAGAGACACTTTCGTACTACCCGAGCATTGTGAACAAGTAAGTATGTAAATAGTTAACATCCCCCTTTTACAAGTTATGTGCTTGAAAGCTCTCATGTAAGTTATGTGGCTCTGGCAGGTAATATTTCATCCTACAAAGTCTACATCAAACTGGTGGTACGTCATAGAGGTAGCCCCTCGTAGTGCAAGGACGTATGAAGGCTACCATGTGCCAATCACAAAGGCATCAATGGAGGAGATTAGAGAAGATGCTCAATCAGAAGCCGCTGCGGTGGTGCCAGACGAGCATCAAGATGCTACTACTCTATATGGGGTGCATGCAGAGGAGCTACAAAATGAAACAGAGGATATGTGTTTAAACGGAGAGCTCTATATAGATATAGGAAGTTATGCTGAGTTATGCGAGGATGAGAGAGAGATCTCTTAAAGCCACAAATATTGTATTTGAACAATTTTTCTCCGTGTTGTAAAAGCTCTGGCTCTCTAAGTACCTTCCATGGTGTATAACACTCTTTTCTACTCGCGCTCACATCTTTTGATTGAAAATTCTGAGTTTTCGACTTGCCTCTTCTATCACTCGATTCATTGCGTCATTGTATTTATATGCGTCATTACGTCATTGTATTTAATGGTCTTTGCGTCATTGTCTACTCTATTCATTCAATATTAAGGTTAAATATTCGTGTGTTTAATGCAGGTATGGATGATGAGGAGTTTCTTTCTTCTTTGTCACCGCAGCAGAGACAGTGGTACGTGGAGCGTCATCGCTCTGGCGCATCATCGTGCGTTCCTACTCCATCCGCATCTCCCTCTCTTTCAAAGCATTCGGCGCGCTTCGAAGCTTCGGCGTCGACGAGACGAGCTTCACACTCGTCTAGACACCGGCGCTCTAGTGGTGGCGGTGGCGGTTGTTGTGGGGATTCCGCCACCGATGCCTCCACACCGCCTCGTGTTCGACGAGGCTCTTTACCCTCCCCTTCTTTGCCCGCCCCCACACCAGCCACAACATCGCCATCTACGCCAGGTTTTGCACGGCTGACTGTTCCTAGAAGCTACACACATCTACCTACTCCGCCAGGAGCCACCCCTCTCGACACTCCTCGCTTCGGGGCCCAGACGCCGGTGGAGACACCTGACGTCCGTACCCCCATCGACACGCCGCTAGAGACCCATGCCGGGACACCCAGGTTCACGCGTCACTGGCCAGAGGGCTTGTCTTACTCCTTCGACTTCAGCGGCGGCATCATCATGGATGATGACGGCAAGAAGGTGATCTCGCGCATGCGTGGTCTTTGCTCTCAGCTGTTTAGACACTACATACTAAACAAATGGAGTGAAGTACCAAGTGATTTAAAAAATAGAGTCATCAGCATACTTCATGATGAGTTTCCCGTTCCAACACGGGATCAGCGCTTCAATGAAGACCTGATGAAGATTCGAATGCGCGAATACTGCAAACACAAGCGTTCCGAAGTGCAAAAAGCAATCAAGAATGGGTGGAACAGGCCAGATTGGCTGGCCAAAGAAGATTGGAAGAATGCGAAGAAAGTAGCGCGCAAGAATCCCGACAAGTGGAAGCAACAAAAGGATGCAGCCAGAGCGCGAGTAGAGGCAGGGAGCTCGCACCACTTGGGGAGCGGTGGATGGGCATCATTTGAGGCCGATTTTGTAAGTGTTTTCACATTGCTCTTTATGTTCGATAGTTTAGGGTTTATGAGTTTTTTAATTCTAACATAATGAAATCTTTGTATGTTTTGACAGTGGTCGATGACAGGACGTGATCCCACACCGTACGAGCGCGAGTACGTAGGTAGGAAGGGCTTAAACGCCCTGATGGACATTCTCAGTTCTCGCGGTGGCATGGTTAGTATTAGGGTTTACTCTTTTTTATTTTTTGTATTGTTTTATAAATGTCGTTATATGTTTATACTTACTGAAAGCTGTCTTATTGTCTTTTTTTGCAGAATCTGACAGATACGCCGCTTGGACGCGATGAGACGTCTGACTAGACGACGTCAGTTTAGCCGTAGCTAGATAGCATTAGTTTAGGGTTTCTCATAGCTTACGTCTTTTTGAACCATGTATATTATTACATTTGTCACCGCAGTTCCTTTTGCCAATCAATTCTTTATGCCTATGATGTTGTACAATTGTCATTATTACATTTGCCAATCAATTCATTTTGCCTATGATGTGTACAATTGTCAATTTTGCAAACAATGCGTCTTGTGGGTGACTATTTTGGGTCTATTATCTACCCTTGCACTTTTTTTAAAAAGTGAATCAAGTACAATATGGTTGATGGGTGGCAGGGCATTCAATGCCTTGCCACCAAAAAAAAAATCTCACGGGCGTCGCTATAACCGTCGCTATTTATGGCTCTGTAGCGTCGCTATGAGCGTCGCTATAGTCTTCAGTGTAAACGTCGCTATAACCGTCGCTATGAGCGTCGCTATTAGCGTCGCTATATAGCGACTCTGATAGCGACGCTTATAGCGACGCTCTCGTAGCGACGCTCGTAGCGATGGTTTTAGCGACCCGGGGGTTATAAAAACCCAGTGTATTTCCGTCGCTAACAGCGTCACAAGAGCACACAACCTCTTGTAGTGTAAAACTTATGCATCTGTAGAGGTAGGTATAACATTTTGTGTAGTAAGAGGTGTAGTCCCTCATAATGGCTATGTCAACTCGTGCTAAAGATCCTGTATCACTGATAGCTTCTTCTTGGAAATAGATTTATGGGATTCAGGAGGATGTTTTGGAAAATATTTTGATTTAATTTCAAAGACAAGGTTATGCTACAAATCCTCATGTTGAGGGTCTCCTTGAGAGATGCTGGTTTTTTTTGAAAAATAATCCGTTTTTCAAACAAAACTCTGGATTTTTTTTTTTTAACATACTCGTCGTTATGGTTGGGAAATATGAGGATAAGCTATATACTATATCGTATACACTAAATTACACTCGAATTTTCATTAGACACAACTCAGTAAAAACATTGGGTGTTATGCACGAATTGGGTGATTGTAAAACACCACCACTTGGCCACGTGCACTCTATGCATGTTTGAAAAGCTTGCATTGTTTTTAGGTAACCTGACTTGTTAATGATACTTTGACGTGGGGAGATTTCGTAAATATTTGGATTAGGCACTTCACTGGCCTCCCCTAGGATGTCATGACCTATGGGAAAAATATGGCCTATATACTTAGACCTTATGGTCTGCACTATTAGGTGTAGCAGTAATTTAAGTTTTCAGTAGATTGACATGGATAACAACTGACTAGACCTGATGATACCTGTCTATACGCAGCCAGATCTAACGAAATGTTGCTCTGTTTGTATGGATGCAGGTAAGGGCCTATCTTGTTTGCTGTTGCTTTGTTTACTGCTATCCGGCTCAGATGGGTGATTGTATCATCCCCCCATTTACGATGTTCCAAGCTTGATGGATTTTGTATACTGTAATAATGCAAAATGTCTGTAATAACAAGGGATGTTTTGTATTATCTTTTGTGAGAATCAGGAGTCTGGAGTATATTGAATATGTAAGTATTCAGTTGTGGTTATTGTAGCCCTAGAATAAATGAAACACACACACTTTTAAACACAATATTATCGCAATTTTTGCGATAGTCAGGGCTCGGACTCCTGGGTACACTAAGCCTGAAAACTAGTTAACACCCACTACTGTAAACCCTGAAAAAGGTTGGTAGGTGTTAGGTGGT
The DNA here is from genome assembly GCF_014529385.1 of Adiantum capillus-veneris. NCBI lineage: Eukaryota > Viridiplantae > Streptophyta > Polypodiopsida > Polypodiales > Pteridaceae > Adiantum > Adiantum capillus-veneris. The sequence goes on along the minus strand of NC_140951.1, from coordinate 138,320,849 downwards.
GTTGTACTAGCCTAGGGTGGGGTTCCTCCTCCTGGTCATGATATCCTCTACGGGATGACCGGTAGTTAAGAAGGAGGAACTACCAATGACTTTTTTATCCACACCCATCTTGTCATGCTTCAATTCACTTACTTTTCTCATGAAAAGCAATACAGACTAACCTCTCGTAGGAGGGAAATTGCTTTAATCATATACCTTGTGAACCTCTTAACCCATACTTGGCTATGGACACATTATTAAACTGCCTGGCAGATCTTACTACAACACTCCAACTGGAGTCAGAAGTCCTTCAGGACTGAGCTCAATATGTCAAAATCAATTTTCTAAAGAAAATTAGTTCTCTTCCCATAAAATGGCTTAGCACTGACACTAGTTGGTTAACACCTGCTCTTGCGATCAATTGTCAAGAAGTGGCCAACAAGTGGTTCATTGTCGGCTTAGACAAATATGCAAACAATGCTAGTATCATGTGTAAAAAACTTGCTTGGGATGCAGCCAAAGAACGACTTAGTGGAAATGAATTTTACTCATCTAACCATACTCCTTTTGTGCTTACAAATAATATCCTAATTGAACTACAAGCATTAGGATATGGTAACACTTGCAGGAAACTACCTATTTTATTTCCTACATATAAGAGCCATAAGCATAAGTTTCGATGGATCTCAGATGCATCCAAATGTATATATACTGATATCACACAGAACATTACAATATGCCTTAATCTTATTTTACTCGAATTTGAAGCGGTTTGTGAAAGAAAGAAGACACTATGCAAGAACTTCTTTGGCCTTGACATCTGCCCGTTCTGGATTATAAAAAATTATGCAGATGTATTATTAAATCTAACAGATAAGATATATAGCATCTTTACAGTTGACATTTCTCAATGTTATGAGAATATACCTTTATCAGGAGACTTTGGCCTGATTAACACTCTTGAAAAGATAATTGAGCTGACCTTCAACTCCAAAAATAAGCAAGGATACCATATGATTTCCCTTGTAAAGAAACCGAAATGGGTAAAGACCACTGCGCTTAAAACGCCACTTCATTTTGATCGATATAAGCTATTTCAATATATTATCTGGGTTCTCAATAATTGTTTCGTACGTATTGGAAACTCATGTTTTAGACAGGTACTTGGCATCCCTATGGGTTTCTCTTGCTCACCGGTTATGTGTAATTTGTACTTAGGCTACTTTGAATACTCTTGGATATTAAAACAACTGGCGTGTCATCATATGATGCTACCTAGCTTTATGCATACTTTTCGGTTTATGGATGATATCTTTAGTATTAATAACCATGCCAACATTGACTCCTTCCAAAACATTTATCCCTCAGTACTCTCAGTGGTTCCCACTGCTGCTCATAACATTGATATCAATTCAAAATCATTTGCAATAAGTACAAATTATCTCAATATTGGGATAACTCTTGTCTCACCATTCTCTGGGGATTTTGTAACAAGATTTAGTTGGAAGCGCGATAAGGTGGAGATCCTACCCTCTGAGTTTGTGAAAAGGAAAAGTAACCGACCACATAAAACTGCGATTAACTCTTCCCTTGGCATGCTGCATTTAATCATGTACTCTTCAACTAATACATATGTAGCTTTTGAAGAAATCACAAAATTGCTTAGAAAATATCAAGGAAATGGTTTTCAGAAAACTGAGCTGCTGAGCTTATTGTTTAGGACGAGCTGCTGAGCTTATTGTCTAGGACGATTGAAGAAAAAGATTGGCCTGGATGTAAATTAAATAAAACTTTGCTCATCTCTATGATGAGGTAGTAGGCCCATACTCTATGGGCGTGCTACCTCTTAGAGTATGGTGCCTGGGATTGGGAGGGCACACACACACACACACACACACACACACACACACACACACACACACACACACACACACACACACACACACACACACACACACACACACACACACACACACACACACACACACACACACACACACACACACACACATGATCTTTAAAACTTTGTATCCTTAGTTAAGTCGCAAACATTTTATGACCTACCGCATCAAAATAACTGAGTAGTATGTCTTCTGAAGCATTTTGCAAATCTTTGTTATGGTTTTTTAACAAAGAAGCTCATTTCCTAGTGTCAGTAAGTATCTTTTTACATCAAAACCTTTCTGTATATAATAAATACAAGGTCTAGAAATTTTTTCAATCTGAATGGCTTAACCATAAAGCCGTACTTACAAAATGTGTTGAAGCGAGTAATATGGTCGTCGAGCTGTCTCAACGATGTTGGTAGTTTTGAATATCATGGATGGGAAGCACTAAAACATTACTATGTGTTAGTGATAAATAATCTTCGAGGAAGAGTAAAGTTCATACTGCAATCAAATCAGTGATGAGTGAGATACTATCTTTAACATATAAGAAGAGAAAGGTAAGGCATAGAATTTTATAGGAAGGAATACACGAGCAATAGATATACGACAAACAGATCAATTATGGTAGACACAGAATGGCACTAGATGCTTACAATATTATCTCCTATTGAGCACAAATTGGGCGCAAGCTCTCTCTCTCTCTCTCTCTCTCATACATAGTATATACTAGAGATAGAGATAGAAGATGTAAGGAAAGAAGCCTTGGAATGGGATCAGCGTATTCTACATACAGTTAAAGTTGCTCAGATCACTCCAAAGCAGATCATGGAAACATGGTATCAACAATCCCTCCCATTTTCCTTGGTAAAATATGAAATCCACTGCAAGCAGACATAATATTTGTTTTTAAAAAATCACTAGAATTTAATTCACCATTTTTTCATGAAGAACTCCAAGTAACAAGTTTATTTAAGGTGAAATTAATATTAGAATCCTTGCAACCATTGTTAGCCTTGGTACACAAGGCACCACTTGTCTAAACTACAATCTATTGTGGCAAACTTGTCAAGCCTACGCTCTATTAAATGTCAGTGCTTAAGTGAATATTAAAAGACAAAACTTGTTCAAAAACACACGGGCACAAGGTCCACCACATGTCCAATCTAGGCTACAAGAAAAAATTAGAGCTTTGGCTAAGATTTGGATTCAAGGGGCACAACTTTTTTAAGCTAGCTACCTTCAAACTGCACCAAAATGTTACAAAGATGTGCTTCATATTCAAGCTAAAATTTATCAAAAGAAGAAAATAATATTAGAGACCCTACCACTTTTCCAACCTAGGTATCATTAAATTTTGATAAGATTTGCTAAAAATCTTGAGTAGAGTCACGATTCTATGTTCAAGGTAATCAAATAACTTAGAGAACAAATAACGCATAAGAGCACTCTAGATTCTAGCTGAACATAAAGTAAACAATCATATACACTTAAGTGATGAGATTCTGTCAATAAAAAATAAAAATTTTAGATGTGTTTAAGATTTCCATCTGCATACAATACTTGAAAATATCAAGTAATGTCATAGTAAGCAAACAACTCTTCTCCTGCTTCAACTCAACAAATAGTCTTATGGCATACATATCCATACTCTTCTGATTTGATATGCAAAGATGGGCATTTGTGCCAAGGTGGAAAATTTGGATCAAATGTATAGCGTACATTTGGATGGACACTTGTACCATGAGACTATTTATATAGCCCGACACATTTCCTTCTTCTACGCAACCAAGAATGTATGCTTGATCTGTCTCTTCTCCTACATTTGGATCTTTTAGAAGAAAATATTTAGAGGCTCTTGGAAATATTATGCATATCCTTTTCCACTCTTGAAATCTATACTTATGCCCTCCATAGTTTAGAATAGCCACACCACTTTCAAGGGTAGTATGCACAAATAGCCCATAATCAACTCCTTGAATACATGAAAGTCTCACTTCAAAAGCCACACCATTAATATAAAAAAGTACATTATTGGGAATAGGAAAATTTGGTGTCCCAAAAGGATCTTCTTTATAATCATAGTGTGAAATATACCTCATTTTTATCTCACTTAACTACTTTTTATCTGCCAAATAAATGGAAAAACATTATGCATAAATATAAGGACTAGATCAAGGATGATAGTACTATTGGGATTTCCATCATATGGAAGACTTAGAGTGCTTACACGGGGCCTCAAAAGGTTTCAAAAAATAAAATCTTTGAGAAACATAGCACACAATGTCTCCAATGTATTGCCCATTTGAAGCATAGAGAGGACCAAGGTCCACCACTTGTCCAAGCTAGACATTGAGCATTGATACAAGGTCCAGAAACTTATAGTATGTGATGCATTGATTAAACAAAGGTAGCCTAACCTCTTAGTCCATATATGTTTACTTGTAGACTAAGGGGATTAGTTTCAAAGTCATAACTGGTCAAAAATTAGGCATAGGACATTGAAACAATGCTTCACCACATGTGAAAATTATCCTCTCTAGTAGCATGGGTGATTTGATCTCAAATTTCACCACATCTTCAACATATACTCTATTTTAGCGTTAATTTTTGGTTTGTAGGTCAACCACTTGTTCAAGCTAGGATTATTGGCGTATGGAGATTATCAAGGGTCCACCCATTCACCAAGCTAGGCTTATGACACAAGTTTTCAAGGCCTACCATGTGCACAACATATGAGGGGCTATAGCATGCAAGGTCTTACTTCAAGGTCTACCATCTCCTCTCCAACGCTTGTCCAGCCCAGTTCCCATTGAAGCATGGAGAGAAGCAAGGTCCACCACCCAAGCTAGTACTTTTTTCCATCACTTCAAAAATCCATGATATGTTGGCCATGGGGTTTGTGTTTCAAGGTCCACCACTTGCCCAAGGTAGGTGCTCCACTAAAACATGGAAAGAAAAAAATCTCCACCACTTGTCTAAGCTTTGAAACATGGAGAGAGCGAGCTCTACCACTTGTTCAAGCTAGGCTCCACTGAAACATGAAAAGCCCATGCTATGTTGCGCATGGGTGGTTATGTTTCAAGGTGCACCACTTGATTAATCTAGGATACTTTGCAACATTAGAGAGGTCGAGCATCCGAGTTAGGATCCACCAAAGCATGGAGAGAACCAAGCTTCACCACTTGTCCAACCTTGGCTTGGTGTATGGAGATAATCAAGGTTCCACACTTCTCCAAGATAGGTATATGAAATAATTGCAAGGTCCACCATGTGTACATTCTATGATGGTTGTAACAAGAGAGGTTTCATTTCAAGGTTGAACACTTATCCACCTCCACTTGTCTAACCTCAACTCCATTGAAGCATAGAGAAAAGAAAGTTCCACCACCAATCTAAGCTAGGATTCTTTGAAGCATGAAGACAAGAAACACTAGCTTTCCTAAATATGCATGGGGGAACCTCCACAAACCCCATTATTTGTCAACATATTCTATGTTGCAATGTGTGGAGTTTGATTTTGAATGTCCACTCTATTTTTGAGCTAGAATCCATTTAAGCAAAGGATAGAAGTAAGATGTAGGATGCAATGAAACATGAGAGAAGAAAGGTTTACCACTTGTCCAAGCTATGCGTGGCCCAGTTTGGTTTCAAGGTACTTCGCTTGTCTAAGGTGCACTTCATTGAAACATGGAGAGAAGGAAGCTATACCACGTGTCTAAAACATGCTCCATTGAAACATAAATAGAAGCAAGGTTCACCACATGTCTAAGCTAATGTAACAAATTGGTGTTGTTTCAAAGTCTACCACAATTGTTTGAATTAGACTCCATGATAGGTCCACCACTTGTCCAAGCTAGGCTCTAATGTATCATATGAAGGGGCTATTAATACAAGATCTAAAACTTATGAAAGTCAAGCTCTTAAGTCATTAAGTTTAGGTTAGTCTTATATTTTTAATATAAGGATTCACCATTCAAACATTAAATACTTGATATGAAAAAGATAGACTCAAGCAATACTTTATAAAACAAAATCTAACATTAAGAGTATCAAATTGCCAAAAAAAAACATTAATATGTACAATAAGTTCAAAACGTACGTCTCTCCATTTCCAAATAGTCCTCCAATGATAAATGACGCTCTTCTTTTTCTTCTTCTTGTGGGGAAATCTCCTTTTCAATACGCACATTATCATCCGGTTGCAACTAGATTGTTGGGTTTGAAGGCTAGCCCACTCTTCTATAACACCATGGGCCTTAGTAAAGTCTATGTTACCAATATACATGTGGTAGTGATGTGTGTGAACACACTTAGGACCGCCGGGGCATTTTTTCCCTCTTTAGGAGGTTTTTTCCCTCGTGCATTGTATATACGCCCATTCATTCTAGGGATGTCTATCTTTACATTGCACACTAAGTAATACACTCTCTGTTGTGTGCCTTGAGCTTCCTTTGTCTTCTCCAAGCTGTGTCGTTTCCTTGCAACCCTAATTCCAACAATTTGTTTCAGAGCAGGTTGTGTCCTCTCGGGCTTAGTCACCAATAGCTCCAGCACATGCCTATTAACTTTCTCTGATTTTAGTGAGCTTTGGTGAGTGTTTGCAGGTTGACAAAAATTTCGGGGGATCTAGTAGAGCTCAGTCTACATAGATTTTTGATTCGGGCTCATTTCGGCTTCCGTTTCCACTACAGACAGTGCTGCACATGCTATTTTGTCATTTTGTGCAGAATTTTGTTAGTGCCGTTTTTTGCATAACAAGTCCCTTATAGTCCTCTATGATTTATGCTATTTAGAACGTGTTGTTAGTGCTTAATTTCTCCTCTTTTTGGGTAGATTTCACATCAGGTGCAAGCATTTACAATGGCCGACAACAACACAGATGTGTTTAAGATGTTTGCTGCTGAGGACAGATTGGATGGGGACAATTACCCTATGCAGGCTTACATGATGCAACATGTTCTTGTGTCAAAGGGAATCTCAAATATTGTGTAGGGCATTGATGTACGTCTTGGTTCTGAGGATGTAGGCGATGTTGAGGATGTTGCAGGTCTTGCGGCAAGCATTGCTGCTGTTAGAGTTGTTTTTCCTATGGAAGAACAAGCTCATTGGGATGTAAAGGATGTGCAAGCTCATGTGTTGATTGCATTATCCGTGAAGCACACCATTACTCCTCACATTCTTTTAGCAAAATCTACAAAACAGGTTTGGGATATATTGGCTTGTCTTTATGCAAGCCGCAATGAGGCTAAAATTGCTTTGCTGCGTAAAGAGCTAGAGTCGAAGATTATGCATGAGGAGGATAATATGGACACTTTCCTTGCTGGTGTTAAGGATATCAATGAGCAACATATTTCTGCAGGTGAAGTCATTTCAGATAGTTCCCTTGTGCAGATTGTTCTTGATGCATTACCAGTTTCTTACCAGACTTTTGCTAGTACTTATGACCCAAGGAAATCCTGAAGTTGTCAAGTTTGATGCATTATGCACATTACTGTTGCAAGAGTCATTTTCCAAAAAAACAGGACTACACAACATGCAATTAAACATGCTTTTATTTCTGCTCAAAGAAAGGCTGTTAATAGCAATGAAGCCACTTCTTATAGTTCTTCTACGAGTGGAAAATCACATGTTCCTAATGCTTCTACTGGCAGTAATTTGTCTAGAAATTCTGGTGATAAGGGAAAAAAGAAGATGCATTGCCATTATTGTAAAGCTAATGATCCCTTGATTGAGTAGTGTCCTAAGTTGAAGGCCAAAGAGGCTAAGAAGAAAGAGGGTGGTTCCACTGCAAATGCTACTTTCACTACAAATGCAGCCATTGTTGAGTCTTCTGTGAAAGGAGACTGTGATGCTGATGTTGATGCAGAATGGGCTTTTAGCACAGAGTGCACTTACAATCTCCCTATCCATGATGCATGCATGTCAGTTGTTGCAGATTCATGTGTGTGGTATTTCGATAGGTGGTGCTACGAAGCACATTACCTCACATCGTGGATTGTTCACGTCTCTCGAGTTTGTCCCTCATGGGAATTCAGTCACTTGTGCCAACAATGCCTCTTATCCGGTTCAGGGAGTTGGAAAGATTGTGCTTACTGTTGCAAATGGAATTTCTTTCACACTTGTTGATGCGCTTTTATGTACCTGGGATCAAGAAGAATCTTTTGTCTGTATCTGCACTTGCTAGACTTGGACTTGTAATCAAATTTGTGGATGACAGATGTACAGTTCAAGATCTCAGTTTTGGTGATGAAATTGTTACATCTGGCCTTTTGTGCCGTGGGCTGTATAAGCTCACTTTCTATGACAAGTGTGGAATTTTTTTTGCAAATACAGTTGCAGATTCAAGGGCAGAAATCTAATATGGTTTCTTCTTTGCCACCTCTTGAAGCAACTGTCAAACATGCTTAGGAAGGCTGCATTTTGGGTAAAATGCAGCGTTCTAAGTTTCCGAAGGATGGTTTGGCTAGGGCCACATGCAAGTTGCAGCTTGTGCATAGTGATGTTTGTGGGCCCATGCAAACTCCGTCCTTGGGAAATTACCTGTACTTCGTGACTCTCATTGATGATTACTCCAAGCATGCATGGGTATTTCCGCTTAAAGTGAAGTCCAAAGCTTTCATGTGCTTCAAACAACTTCTGGCTATGGCTAAAAATGTCTCAAAATGTACTATGGGCACCCTCCATTCCGATTGACTGGGGGAGTATACGTCTCATGAATTTAATGCATTTCTGGCTAGTCGTGGGATAAAACACCAATCTATAGTGTCTTATACAACTCAACAAAATGGTGTTGCTGAGAGGAAAAACAGGTCACTTACAAAAATGGCATGATGTAATGTTAAAAGTCAAGCTTTGCCGCATTCTTTTTGGCTTGATGCCATCATGTGTGCCACTTATGTATTAAACAGGTGTTCTACAAAAGCTTTGCAGTCAATTACTCTATATGAAGCATGGCATGATAGAAAGCCTTCTATTGAGCACATGCGTGTTTTTGGATGTTTGGCATATGCTTTGGTGCCACAAACACATTGGTGGAGAAAATTGTTTGATAAGGTTGTCAAATGTATTTTTGTTGGTTATAATGCTAAAAGCAAAGGTTACAGGTTATATCATCCACAAACAAAGTGTATTCTAGTTTCATGAAATGTTGTGTTTGTGGAAGATTTTGTTTAGCCCTTGCTGTCATCTACTAGAGACAGTTATGTAAGCTCACAGGACATTTATGACACTTTGTTGCCTCTTTTCAGTGGTGGAAATACGAATGTAAATTTCAATGAGAAAAATGTACAGCCTGTGGGGGTTTCTGAAAATGTTATAGATCAGCCTATTATACTGATGTAGATGTACATGATGTACTTGATGAGGAAAAGGCTGAAAATGAGCAGGCTAGAGGTATGCCAAAATGGCTGGTGTATATATTGTGTGACAGTAAATTGGATGCACCTTTGTCTAGTCGTACTCGTTCAGGTTCTTGCCATGCATCTTATGCATCAGATTGTTATGCTTTGGCTATGTCTAGCGTACATGATGTTGAGGAACCTCTATCTTTTGATGAAGCACAAAATTCAAAAAATTGGATGGCTACCATGCAATCAGGATATGATGCACTTATAGAAAATGACACATGGACTTTATGTGATTTGACTCTTGGCAAACAGGCCATTGGTACAAAGTGGGTTTACAAGTTGAAATGCAAGCCGGATGGTGAGGTTGATCACTAACTTGTTTGCAACTTCTTCCCAATTTGTACATGGCGACGCCAAATTTAAAGCATTGAAGCACTCAAGAAGTGCACCTTGAATCAATTTGTCTTGCTTGAGTTACTTGATCGATCATACATGTCAATTACATCACCATCTTTTGCACTCTTTAACAACAAAATCTTCTCAACTTTGATGTCTTGCTGTGTAAGGTCCCTCCCTACACCCTAGAGCCATTCAAAACTTTTTCAGCCTAGAAAATAATTTAGAAAAAGCAAGACCAACAAAGAAGTCATGTAGACAACGAGACTTTACTCCAAAATGAAAAGACAAGGATATTTCAAATAAGAAATTACGTCATCCCTATATTTTTCCAAAAAGATTAAGATTATTTTTATACTTCTTTGTCAAAAGCCGTGTGGGAACTGATTTAGATCCAGAACTGGGAGAAAAAGGGACTAACTTGATTGAAAGATAAAGTTAAGATATAAGAATTAAGAAGAAAATTGGGGTCAATAGGAATGAATAAAAGAATTGGGGTCCAATAGCATTTGAGAAGAGAATTGGGGTCCAATAGCAATTGAGGAGAGAATTAGGGTCCAATAGGATTTGAGAAAAGAATTGGGGTCCAATAGGAATTAAGAAGAGAATTGGGCTCCAATAGGAATTGAGAAGAGAATATCCACCATTCCTATATAAGCACCCCCTCTCCTTTGTAATTTTACACACATTATTGCTAAGCTACTTGCATACTTGTCATGCTCAAGATTATGCTTAAGTAAATCAAGGTTTCCATTAAACCTTGCTCTTGCTCTCTCCCTCTCTTGAAGGCCAAACCCTTGAGGGTTTTGTGAAGAAGCTCCTCTCTCCTTCCTTTTCATCCTAAATCCCTTTCCTTCATCCTTGAGCCTCACATCTCTTCAAGAAGGACTTCGACCCCACTTCCCTCTTGTTTAGAGGAGGCAATCGTCATTTCTAGTAGGATTAATTAACCTACATCATGTGTTTTAATACCAAAAAGGTTTATGTGCATCATATTAAGTTAAGCTTTAATGGTAGCTTTGCACTTAGGTATAAGCTTTAGTGACTACTTTGTATTTTAGGTTTAAGCTTTAATGGTGACCTTGGAATTAGGGTTAAGTATTAATGGTAGTTATGCATCATTAAGTTAGCTTTCAAAGGTAGACTTGCACTCTTAAGCTAAGCTTTAATGGTAGCTTTGCACTTAGGTATAAGCTTTAGTGACTACCTTGTATTTTAGGTTTAAGCTTTAATGGTGACCTTGGAATTAGGGTTAAGTATTAATGGTAGTTATGCATCATTAAGTTAGCTTTCAAAGGTAGACTTGCACTCTTAAGCTAAGCTTTAATGGTAGCTTTGCACTTAGGTATAAGCTTTAGTGACTACCCTGTAGTTTAGGTTTAAGCTTTAATGGGGACCTTGGAATTAGGGTTAAGTATTAATGGTAGTTATGCATTAGACTTTCACTCGTAAGCTAAGCTTTAATGGTAAATTTTCACTTATGTGTAAGCTTTAGTGACTACCTTGTATTTTTAGGTTTAAGCTTTAATGGAAACCTCGCAATTAGGGTTGAGTGATAAGAGTATCTATGCATCATAAAGTTAAGCTTCAAAGGTAGATTTGCACTCGTAAGCTAAGATTTATTGGTAACTTTGCACTTAGATGTAAGCTTTAGTGATTACCTTGTTTTTTTAGGTTTAAGCTTTAATGGAAACCTCGTACTTTGGTTGAGGAAAGAGATCGCTCTAAGAACTGTCTTTTAATTGCCTCATCTGCACTCTGCAAGTGAGAGATGCATACACGAAGAACCAAGTCTTCTTGCCAAGACGCCATTAGATAAGAAAATGACTAAGTTACAAGCGAGTGAAGATCACAAAAATAAGAGGATAACAAGTGCTGATAAAGAAGGGATTACCAGTAGCTTATAAAGAAGAAGTAGCGTATCGCAGAAGCCACAAATGCGATGACTTATTCAAGAAGATAGCTTATTAAGAAAGATTTTCCATGACTCCAATATTATATTAGAAGATTTTTTGGGGATGAAGAAGTGTAAGAGAGAAGTCAAATTGAAAGCGTTAAGAAGAAGTTAAGTCACAAGACGTATCCAAGAAGGTTCATCAATTACGTATTTTATTCGAGTTGAGGACATCTCTTTCTTTTTTTATTGGGGAGAGATGCTGCCTTCAATAGACTCAAAGACCTCTTGACCAGCAGTCTTGTCCTCATCAACCTTGACTAATTTTACTCCTTAGCTCTTCTTTACCCGAGGGAGTTCAACAAGAAATTCAGGTAGACCCCTATTTTAGACCTCTTCTCCAAGAGATTCAAGCCTTAACTGACTATACCTTAGCATATGGTCTTCTTTATTACCTGGAAAGCTTCAGCTCCTAGATATTCCTCAGATGAAGTGGGAATGTCTGAGTATGGACTTTGTTACAAGTCTTTCAAAGACAACTGGAAACTATGATTCTATTTTTGTCATAGTAGATAAGCTCACTAAGGTGGCTCATCTAATTCCAGTCAAGCTGGCAGCCACCGCCATCGACATAGCCCAAGTATTTGTCAAAGAGGTAGTAAGATTACATGGAATCCCTGCAAGAATCATCATTGATCGGGTTGCCAAATTTACTTCTAAGTTTTGGCAAGCCATGTTTCGATCTCTGCGTACCCAAATGAATCTCAGCTCAGCATATCATCCGGAGACTTAATGGTCAAACTGAGTGAGTGAATCAAGTCATTGAAGATATGCTTTGAGCATACTGCAACCAGTAGCCCCATCAATGGATCAAGTTTCTTCCCCTAGGTGAGTTTGCTTATAGCTCTTCTCAGCATCGCAGCCTCGGAATGTCACCCTTTAAAGCCTTGTATGGTCAGGAATGTTTAGTCCCTCTTTGATTAGCCGACCCAGCTCTTCATGTTCCTCTCGCTAAGTCTACCATGTAAGAGATGGATCATCAACTTCTAGTCATTAGAGACAACCTGAAGAGAGCTAGTGATAGACATAAGAGTTACACTAATCTTCACCGCTCTGCTAGAAGCTTTAGTGAAGGCGAACAAGTTTTCTTCAGAGTCAAACCCAAACGAATCTCCTTAAAGCTAGGGAAATTTCGTAAGTTTGCATTCAGATATTGTGGACCTTTTGGAATCAAATCAATATCTCCTTTTTGTCCAAACCCTTGATCATATTTTTAGTTGGTTCTTCGGAATAACTTATAATTATTCTTCAAGATATCGATGGCACTTTTGATGTAATTTTTATGCGGATGTAATCAATCGTCAATTTATGGAATTCAGGCATCTCTAGTCAGTCAATTCTTTTGAGATTCAAATCGTCTATGGTGTTTTACAAATCTAACTGTTATGATACGTGAAATATCTGATTACCAAGTGAAAGATGAGGCAGTAAGATATAGACATAAGAGAAATAAGGATGGAGAAAATAAATTGGGTACACAAGGGAGGAGATATTGAAAGATTTAATTGAAAGATCAGTATGGAATCCTTAACTATCAAGAACATGGTATCAGTTGGATGATATTAATAGAGAAACGAGTCAACGCTCAAAACGGAAAAAGTTAAAGTTTAGGTAAGAATGATAAGGTTTTTACAAAGCGTATTAAGGCTAGATAGAGAGCGACGAGAAGAAATGATCTTCAAATCTCACAAGAGAAACACAATCCGGTCACACCAAAGGAAAAATACCTAGTAAAATAAGATCACATTCAACAATTAAAGTAACCCCGAGTCATTAAGACTTCTTTATGATTAAGACTTTTGAGTCAGTGCTAAAAATGGGAGAGAAGTGTATTATTCAAGGTCCATACCAGTTTCACTGTCCTTTAATCTAAATACCCTAAAGTTACTGACCATCTTCAATCATAAGTTGACCAAAGATTGAGTCTGTCTACTCTCTAAAGCATGTCCCAAGCTGAGGACAACTCTTTCTTTTTGTTGGGGAGTTTGTAAGGTCCCTCCCTAAACCTTAGAGACATTCAGAACTTTTTCAGCCTAGAAAATAATTTAGAGAAAACAAAACCGACAAAGAAATCATGCGGACAACGAGACTCTACTCCAGAATGAAAAGACAAGGATATTTCGGATAAGAAATTACGTCATTCCTATATTCTTCCAAAAAGATTAAGATTATTTTTATACTTCTTCGTTAAAAGCCGCATGGGAACTGATCTAAATCGAGAACTAGGAGAAAAAGGGACTAACTTGATCGAAAGATAAAGTTAAGAGATAAGAATTAAGAAGAAAATTGGGGTCCAATAGGAATGAAGAACATAATTGGGGTCCAATAGCAATTGAGAAGAGAATTGGGATCCAATAGGATTTGAGAAGAGAATTGGGGTCCAATAGGAATTGAGAAGAGAATACCCACCATTCCTATATAAGCAACCCCTCTCCTTTGTAATTTTACACACATTATCGCTAAGCTACTTGCATACTTGCCATGCTCAAGATTATGCTTAAGTAAATCAAGGTTTCTATTAAACCTTGCTCTTGCTCTCTCCCTCTCTTGAAGAACAAACCCTTGAGGGTTTTGTGAAGAAGCTCCTCTCTCCTTTCTCTTTATCCTAAATCACTTTCCTTCATCCTTGAGCCTCACATCTCTTCAAGAAGGACTTCAACCCCACTTCCCTCTTGTTTAGAGGAGGTAAACTTCATTTCTAGTAGGATTAATTGACCTAAATCATGTGTTTTAATACTAGGAAGGTTTATGTGCATCATATTAAGTTAAGCTTTAATGGTAGCTTTGCACTTAGGTATAAGCTTTAGTGACTACCTTGTATTTTAGGTTTAAGCTTTAATGGTGACCTTGGAATTAGGGTTAAGTATTAATGGTAGTTATGCATCAATAAGTTAGCTTTCAAAGGTAGAATTTCACTCTTAAGCTAAGCTTTAATGGTAGCTTTGCACTGAGGTATAAGCTTTAGTGACTACCTTGTATTTTAGGTTTAAGCTTTAATGGTGACTTTGGAATTAAGATTAAGTATTAATGGTAGTTATGCATCATTAAGTTAGCTTTCAAAGGTAGACTTGGACTCTTAAGCTAAGCTTTAATGGTAGCTTTGCACTTAGGTATAAGCTTTAGTGACTACCCTGTATTTTAGGTTTAAGCTTTAATGGTGACCTTGGAATTAGGGTTAAATATTAATGGTAGTTATGCATTATTAAGTTAGCTTTCAAAGGTAGACTTGCACTCATAAGCTAAGCTTTAATGGTAACTTTGCACTTAGGTGTAAGCTTTAGTGACTACCTTGGATTTTTAAGTTTAAGCTTTAATGGAAACCTCGTAGTTAGGGTTAAGTGATAAGAGTATTTATGCATCATAAAGTTAAGCTTCAAAGGTAGATTTGCACTCGTAAGCTAAGCTTTAATGGTAACTTTGCACTTAGGTGTATGCTTTAGTGACTACGTTGTATTTTTAGGTTTAAGCTTTAATGAAAACCTCGCAATTAGGGTTAAGTGCTAAGAGTATCTATGCATCATTAAGTTAAGCTTCAAAGGTAGATTTGCACTCTTAAGCTAAGCATTAATGGTAACTTTACACTTAGATGTAATCTTTAGTTACTACCTTGTATTTTAGGTTTAAGCTTTAATGGGAACCTCGTAATTATGATTAAGTGCTAAGAGTATGCATCATTAAGTTAAGCTTCAAAGGTAGATTTGCACTCTTAAGCTAAGCATTAATGGTAACTTTCCACTTAGGTGTAAGCTTTAGTGACTACCTTGTATTTTAGGTTTTAGCTTTAATGGAAACCTCGCAATTAGGGTTAAGTGCTAAGAGTACCTATGCATCATTAAGTTAAGCTTCAAAGGTAGGTTTTCACTCTTAAGCTAAGCTTTAATGGTAACTTTCCACTTAGGAAAAGCTTTGAAAGACCAGCTTGCAATTTAGGGTTTAGCTTCCATGGTGACCTTGTGTGATTAGGGTTAAGCTGCCATGAAAACCTTGTCTCATTAAAGAGAGAAAGGTTTAGTCTCATTATGGTAATTAAGCTTAGGTTTTACATGTCTCTTTACGATAGGAAGAATGTATGGTTATAATCCTCTCTTTTCAAGCTTTAATGGAAAGCTCTAGATTCCCATTTTATCCCCAAAGTGAGCTTTAATGGAAAGTTCGAAGACCCATAAATTATAGGACGACCTTCCAACTTCCTAAAATGGAAAGCTAGGCACCATAAGAAAAGAGTAGTTGTCTAAACTCGATAGAAGTAGTTCAATTTTTGGTACTGAAGAGTATTTCTAAAGTTGTCAATTTTAAGTTTGTTTGCAAATACGGGATGGGGGAGATAGGGGATAACTTCACGGAATTGATCTCCGTGTTGTTTGAACCGAAAACTCTACAAGCTTCCATGGAGATGCCCCATGGATGGCAAAGGATTGCAAAAACCTGGGAATTGTACAAAACGGGAATTGAACTTAAAAAGTTGGCATTTTCCAAAGAGATATTAACCATCAAATGCCTATGGAAAAAACTTGCTTGTGTTTTCTAAATAAACTTGGTTGGTAGATAATTAATGAAAGTAGGAATTAAAGCTGATAAATGAATGAACCTGGAAATTACCAACTAGGAGTTAAAAAGGAATCTCGAGAGGTGATAGGGATAGCCCATTGCAAAACATAGATTTAACTAGGAGTTTTGAAGATTGTTTGAAAATGATCGGAAACCAAGATAGATCTTCTTGGGGTCAATTTTTGAAAGGCCGGCCCATTGAGAGGATTCTCTTGGGGAACTTGACGGAAATTGCCCCTTTTCGGCTAGGGCAGCATAACCGAAAAGTTGTTATACCTAGGTCATTCATGCCTGAGGGATAAGGGATGAATGGGTTTGTTTTATTTTTGCCCGGACGGGTGAGGTACCCGCGGTTTCTTATTGGAAAACGGCCATAATCCGGGTTTGGCCTGATGCCAATAGTTGGATGAGAAGGTCATACTCAGGGAGGATGATGTGAATTTAATTAAGGAAATTTTTTCGACTTGGTTGCTTAAAAAGAAACTGGAAAGGCTAGGAATATAGAGGCTATCTTGTGCATCTTTCACCAGATGGTGCTATACCTCTCAAAATAAAATGCTTAGGAAAGAATGATTAAATTACTTGATGAGCCTTTCCCAAACACTTAATTCTGGAAAATATTGTGAAGGTGCTGCCATTTTGATGGCTTGTAATCGATTATCTTGGTCCTAAATGGGGAGGCAAGATGAATTGGTTGAAACTAAATATGTTGCATGATTAGTTAGGAAACTAGTTACAAGCTAATTATAGCAGATAAAGGAAAGGAAATGAATTAAAAGTTTCTAAATAAAGATCTGGTGGGAACAACCAGATGAATTTCCATGAACGAGGGTATGCAACAGATTGCATGCTGCTTGTTGTCTGATGATGTTTTATAGACTGCTGTCTTCCTGATTTTGTAGTAGTTAATTACTACCTCGGGAAGGCATTTTCATGAAATGGTTCGGTGGGTGGGCGGATCCGGAGGGTCAGATGGCCGGATGTTGATTTTAAATTTTTATATTAAATGCTAGGACTACGTGGGATAAAAATGGGTAATCTGGGACGAGCGAGACCAGGTAGGATTGCAAGATCCCTCTTCTTAGGGGAAAGTGATAACTGCCGTGCCTGCTTGTCAGGGAAAAGGGGTTATCTCCATGAACCAAGGGAGAACAAGAAAGGAAGAGCAGATCCTCAAGTTAAAGATCAAGAGAATCAAGACTAAGGACCACGCTTTTGGGTGTGGAAAGCTGTCAAGGATAGATTGATTATGAGAAGCGGATAGAATCGTTGAATGAAGGGATGTACCCCCTTGGGTTGGAATTCAAGATAGACCGGAGTCCTATCTAAGTGTCGGTCCCAAGTGGGAGGCATGCCTGTAAATAGATCTACGTCATTCCATGGAACGGTCGGAAGGACAGAGGGAGGTGAGTAGGGTCGAGTCTAGGTATGGCCCTCACATGTTGAATAGTCTTTACCTCTGATTTGTCAAGACTACAAAGGAATCTAAATAAAGTTGTTGGGGGTTTCCTGTTCTTCTCCTCTAGCCTTTCAATGATTTCTAGCAAGAATCATAAACTTCATTAGAATAGGTCACCATGTGTGCTTGTTTAGCAATCCAACTTGCTCCCGCACTCATTTTTGCCAATCAAAGAAAGCTTGAAAAGAAATATAGCCATAAATTAAAAGATTGAACACCATTTCAAATATAAAGACCATAAGAAAGGATAAAAGCCACTTACATCCCATCCAACACGAGATACATGTCCCTCTACAACTCCACTTGCTACCTTTGGTGGTCGTCCTGAGAAGATCCATTGATTTTGCAAGTGTCTCAATATTTGACTAGAAAGTTGAAATTTGAGATATGAAGAGGGTCACCGTTTGATGTGCCTTAATAGTATTTTTGACAAGTATAAAGTGTGCTTGTTTGCTAAACCGATCGACTATTGTCCATATTCCCATTCTTATGGATAGACTTGGGTAATCCAAAGATAAAATCCATGGATATGCTCTCCCATGGTGAATTAGGAATTGGAAATGGATGGAGTAATCAAGGTTGCTTCCTTCTATCATACTTGGTCTTTTGGCATACCACACAGTTTGAAATATACTCTTGTATGTCTACTTTCATGGTAGGCCAATATAAATACGTCTCTACTCCTTGAAGAGTAGGTTGAATCCCTCTATGCCGCACATAGGGGGGATCATGGGATTCATACATTACTTTATCACGAAGGGATTTAGTCTCTACTCTTGTATGTCTACTTTCATGGTAGGCCAATAGAAATACGTCTCTACTCCTTGAAGAGTAGGTTGAATCCCTCTATGCCACACATAGGGGGGATCATGGGATTCATACATTACTTTCTCATGAATGGAATTAGTAACACATAGCCTATTTCCATGGAGAAGATAACCATCCTGCAAGGTGAACGGTTCTTCTTTCTTCCCTAAGGTAAGGTCTAAAATTATATCCTTGAAATCAGGATCAGTAGCATACTCATCTATCATAGAAGATAGATCATTGTGAGTTGCTATAGACACTCCATTTACTCTTGGCCATCGTGCTAGTGCATCAACCACTTGATTGTGCTTACCAACAATTTGAGCAGTATGAAAATTAAATTGTGAAAGAAAATTTTCCCACCTTATTTGTTTGTGCGAAAGCTTGGTTTGCATCATGAAGTACTTAAAAATTTGGTGATCCGTTCGTAGGATGAATGGAGTCCCCAAAAGATAGTGCTTCCATGTGTCAAGGGCATGTAGAATAGCTAGTAGCTCCTTTTTGTAGATGCCCTACACTCTCTCATCGGAATTGATTTTTTGACTTTTGTATGATATGGCATGTAGTTAATGAAGCAAGACTGCTCCAAGGCAATCTCCACGAGCATCACATTGGACCTCAAATGGTTTTGAGAGATCCGGTAAAGTAAGCATAGGTTGAGAGGAGGTAAGCTTTTCTTTGAGCTTCTCAAAAGAATTTTGAGAAGCTCTCTTTTGCATTCCATGTATATTTAACGTTCTTTTTTATTAAGTCATGTAATGGTCCTACTATTTGCGAGAAGCATCTATAGTATGCACACGTACCAATAAAGCTTCATAGCTCATGTAGGTTACTTGGATTAGGCCGTCCTTTTATTACCTCTACCTTTGTTGGATCCATACGGATACCATTTTGAGAGATAATGTGACCTAAGTATTGAATTTCTTGAAGGAAAAATCTACTCTTCTTTTGATTAATGAAAAGTTTATTCTCCCTCAAAGCTTGAAAGATTACGTGGAGATGTTGCCTATGCTCCTCAAGAGAATTGGAGTAGATGATGATATCATAAAAAAATACTTCAATGAACTTGTGATACGGCCTAAAAAATTTCTCCATTAAGTGGTTGAATGTGGCCGGAGCATCTCTCAAGCCAAAAGGCATGACAAGATATAAAGACCAAATGTTGTACGAAATGCGGTCTTTACAATATCTTCATACACTATCTGTATTTGATGATAGCCACTTTTTAAGTCAATCCTACTGAAGTAGGCAGAGCCTTGTAGCTTATCAGATAGATCTTCTACCCACGGTACGGGAAATTTTTTCTTGATAGTAATCTTATTTAGTGCTCTATAGTCAACACACATACGGTATGTGTCGTCTTTATTTTTCACTAATAGAACGGGTGAACAAAAGGGAGAGGAACTAGGCTTGCTGACCATCCCCTTATCCACTAGGTTTTTACTTGCCTCATAATCTCCTCTTGTTGAGATTGAGAAACTTGATAAGGAGTTTTATTAGGTGGTGAGCTCCCAGGTAGAAGCTCTATTTTATGGTCATCATCCCGTCGTTTTGGAGGTAACTCTCCAAGGATGTCATCGATAAAAACATCTTGGAATCCATTTAGGAAGACAAGTCTAATTTCTCTTGATTCCTACCATTTTCATTGGATAAAACATTAGGATCATTTATGGATAGCTTACCTTGCACCTCTCTCATAAGGTTGGACCTTTGAACTAGAGGAACTACTATCTATGAAGCCTAGGCTGGAGAAGTGGTGGAGCTTTGCTTCACACCATGTTTCAATAGAGCCTAGCTTAGATAATTGGTAGACCTTAAACAAAACTCCTCATGTACAACATATATATGGATTTTTCATGTCTCAATAGATCCTAGCTTAGACAATTGGTGGACCTTAAACAAAACTCCTCATGTACAATATATATATGGGTTTTTCACGTTTCAATCAAGCTTAGCTTGGAAAAATGGTGAAGCTTTCTTCTCTCCGTGTTTTAATGAAGCCTAGCTTGGACAATTGGTGGACCTTATAAAATACCCCCAATTAATAACATACCATGGGTTTTCGAGGTGGTGAAAAAAATAATGCTCAAGATATAACCTTATAGGGTGTATAGGTGGCCGACCTTAAAACAAAATTTATTTTAACATAATGACATATACGTCAAACATTTAGTGAATCTTGAGAGAAAACCATCCATGCTACTAGGGATAATATGCTAGACAAGTTGTTTGAACCTTGTATCATTTTCCCATGCCTAGCTTAGACAACAGTTACATCTTGCATCTCTAAAGGTTGGTGGACCTTGAGATTGAACCACCTACTATCTATGTATCATAGCTTGGACAAATGGTGGAGCCTAGATTGGTGGAGTAGTGGTGTACCTCAAAACAAAACCCTCTATATACAATACATTATGTGATTTTTATATTTCACGATATACTAGCTTGGACAAGTGGTGAAGCTTGCTTCTCTCGATGTTTCAATCCTAGTTTGGACAAGTGGATTTTTATCATACAATGATGTATAGGTTGAACACATGGCTAATTGTAGGGCCAAAGGTTTTGTTTTTCTAAAAAAGATAGGTTAGAGAAGGGTCAATCTTCTATGATTTCCACATGCCTACATTAGACAACCAGTGCCCTCCCTGCTCTCCATGTTGTTTAGAGTTGAGCATGGAAAAGTGGTGGAGCTTTCTTCTCTCTTCCCCTTTGGAGTTAGCTAGTTTACATACTTACTATATGTACTTGCTTGGATCATCTAGCTTGAACTAGTGGTGGAATATGTGCTATAATAAGAATTAATTTTTGCTTTTGTTTTAGGAAGAGATGGCTCCAAAAGAAATGTTACAAGGATTGTTGTTTCAATTGACTATACTTGCAATGATCTTAGGAATTTGTATTCATATATACATGGTCTAGAGGGTGCACAATTTCATAAGGTGCATCTTTTTATTTCAAAAAAGGAGAATGATAGTCTATTTGAAGGTGTTGGGGAAGAATTCGTCTCTGTAGTTGATAGTCATCAAGAGGTGGAGTGCATTGACATTGTAGTTCCAAAGAATCAATAATTCCAACTATCTCCAAGAGAATATGCATTTGCGTGCATGTCTCAAAATAAAGAAGAGACCATGTACTCTTGAGGATGAAAGATTGAAGAATCAATTGCAGATCTCACAATAGATCAACTTCAAAGCTTCATCATTGCTACACTACAAGGAAAAAAGGTGAAAGCTTTGTGACCACCTACAAAAAAGCAAGACAAAGTGCAAAAAGTGGCACCTAAGGGAACCGGTTCCATTTTGGATGTAGACAATGCATCTTTGACATCCTCAAAATAGGGTTCAACATCAAAGATGAAAATTGTGGATCCAAATGTTTTAGAAGCTGAGGCCATGAAAGGACAAGAAAAAAGACACAGGTGGAATAAATAAGTACAAAAACTATTTTCCTTTCCAATAAAAGGAGTTTGATGTCCCTGTTCAAAATTGTTGGCTTGCTCCGGATCACTACAATGCATGTATTTTGGATAAAAACATGTTGAAATCATGTTAATTGGATTTTCACGCAGTACAACTAAGCATGCTGCATGTGTATACTTGATGCCCGTGCAGAATGCAAAACAAAGGAGGGTCCTCCTTTGGCAGTGGAAGAGGTAGAAGGGAGCAAGTTACAAGACTATCATTATTGGATTCTTGATGGGCAACATTCAATCTATGCTGCAAATGTATTGCTCCACAATCAACAAAAAAATAAAGAGATATTTCAAAGGCTGATTGACGTGTATAAATTTAGAAAAATATCACATTGTTGTGAATGCTTCTCCCTTTGTTGCAAGTGGTATAACTCAAACACCATGGCTTTCCAACATCCATAGTGTCAGATAGAGATCCTAGAATGACCAGTAATTTTTGGAAAGGTATCTTTGAAAATCTAGGAAGAATTTCTCTTTGGCCTATCACCCACAAACGGATGGCCAAAGTGAAATAGCTAACCTTATGATTCTAGATCTACTCAAGACCTATGTTACATAAGTATATCAACACTCACAATTGGAGAAGTACCTTCCTCTTGTGGAGTATGCGTACAATAACACTGTCCATACTACTACAAGGAAGGCACCTTTTGAGATCATTGAGGGAATACCTAAAATTCCCTTACTACTTAAGGTACAAGGGAAGATCTTTGTTGCTGATGAGTATAGCCGAGACCTACAAGAATCTTTTCAAAAGATTAAGGAGGCTATATCCATCTCATAGAAAAGGCAAAAAGCTGTTGTTAACAAGCACAAAAGGGACTTAATTTTCAAGGAAAATGATTGGGTCCTACTAAAATTTCCCAAGGCTTGATTGTGAAAACTACGAGGAAAAATACTACAGGCCACCAAAAGTATTATGCTAAGCTAGCAAAAAGATACTATGGTCCTTTTCAAATCTTAAAACCAATCAATGAGATGGCCTATCAACTAAAGTTGCCCGACCATTGGCTCATACACAATGCTTTTCATGTGAGCTTACTTAAGCCTTACAAAGGAGAGCCACCAAGAGAACCAATAATTGAGGACGTGCTACCCGAGATCGAAGATCAAGAAGAGGTGCTATAGCCCAAGTCCATCCTTCAACATGAAGAGAAGGTACTAAGACATGGTAAGATTATCCGACGATATTTTATTGAATTCAAAAATTATCCTTTTGAAGATGCTAAATGGATGCAAGGAACACAGCTTAAGGATGATATGAACCTTGTCAATGCTTACAATGCTACACTAGAGTAAGCAAATGTAAATGCTTTTTAAATGAACAATGCTTTTGTCTTATAGGACTAGTTCTCTGCACAAATTTAAATAATATGCATGCTTAGAATCATGTTTGTGATGATGACGTCTCCCAAACACCAAGTAGAATTTGTCACTCTACTTTGGGAGTATGATATGTACTAAAGAGCAGACATGCTTGCGGCAGCTTAATGGACTAGTCATCCATTATGGAATGATGTGTAGGGTAAAAAGGGATCCTCTACCTCCACTAAGGAACATAGACTAATGACTAAAAAATTATCTTCTCTACCTCATAGTCGAGGTTGACTATGGTTTCAAGAGAGAGATAATGTCATAAAATCTAATATCTACCTATCCAAATGATTTTCTCATATTGAGCTAATCATTTAATGTGGGAAAATGAATGGGAACAAGAGTTAGTGGTGAGGTTGTAGCTATGGGGGTGCCACCAAGTAACCATGGCCGCTGTGGAGCAGCATGCACAAATGAAGAGAGAGAGAGAGAGAGAGAGAGAGAGAGAGAGAGAGAGAGAGAGAGAGATGATTCGACGCCAATAAAAAAAATACATGCTACTCTTTGTATATTTCTTTTGTAAACACCTTACAATATATATCTTTCAACCATGCAAAGCTCTACTTAAACTGGACTTGCCTCTGCATGCTATAAGGGGAGTTTTCCACGGGCTGGCACCAACAGTTGAATGAGGGTTTGAACCCAACAAACCCCCCCTCAAGCCCGAACTAGACAAACCACTCATGATACCTCGAGTTTTTGGTGTACTCGTCAATTGTGAGTTTTAGGTTCTCTCACAACCAAGGATTTCTGGTGTATCCATAACCTGATGCCATGATAATAAACCCCCCTTGAACAGATAGGGTGTATGTTAAAAAATTAGCTACCAATGAGTGGAGTTTTTGGTTCACTGCCAAACCTTGGGTTTAAGGTGTACCCAATAACCTCACGAGAAGCAGAACAAAAATGGAACAAATGTGTTTGGGAGGTCTTACCACTTATGTATGTGTGGCAGTGTCTAACCCGTATAAATTTTTATCATGGAAAAAAGAGACTTTGAATAAAACAATGTATGATTGTTTTGACAATAGACAAAAGATGATAAATCTATGACACTGAACTGGTGAAAATAGTTTGTGATCTTTTACCACAATCTTGAAACAAACCTTCATGTGTTGCATCTGTTGATGTACCAAGTGCTTGAAGCAAGTCTTTGTGCATGAGAGTAGGTGATTTAGGGCTCCAAAATCTACTCTGCTTCATGTTCCACAACTCATATATAACCCAATTAAGTTTTGGAACAACCTTTAGCATATGGCATGTTGTCTTTGCCAATATTTGAAGTCTTGCCAGATATTTGAAATCTCCAAATCCTCCTTTACAACCATGCCATGGCAAAGTTTTGAGTTGTCCTAAGTAATTGACAATACTTGTGATGTGGTACCCATAAGCATCTTGAGATGTTGTGAAAATTTCCAAAGAAATGGTCCTTGACTACTTGCCTTTTGAGATGTTGAAAAATAGTGAACCTTGGTTGTTGAAGGTATTTTGAGATGCCTTTGCTGATAGGGCTATCATCACTATGAGCGTTTTGATATGCACACAAAACTGTGTAACAACAGCGTTTCAAGATACTCATACAAAGTTGACAATAAGCCTTTGATATAGGCAACGTTTTGAGATGCAGTGTGCATCACAATTGTCTCCAAGAACAGCACTTGCGTTTTGAGATGCTTGCGAAACTGCCCTCTATGGATGCCGAGTCACCTCAGCGCTTAGGAAGTAGCATTTTGAGAGGCCTGTCTACCTGTGATGCGGTCCATCTTGCTGAGGGCAGGCACTGAGCATCTTGAGATGCAGCCGGATCACCTCGCCTGCAACTTCAATACCAAGTGTTGATGTTGTAGCTATGGTGGGTGCCACCGAGGAGCCATGCTAGCTATGGAGTAGCGTGCAGAGATGAAGAGAGAGAGAGAGAGAGAGAGAGAGAGAGAGAGAGAGAGAGAGAGAGAGAGAGAGAGAGAGAGAGAGAGAGAGAGAGAGAGAGAGAGAGAGAGAGAGATGATTCGACACCAACCAAAAAAACACACGCTATTGTTTGCATATTTCTTTTGTAAACACCTTACAATATATAGCTTTTAACCATGCAAAGCTCTACTTAAACTAGACTTGCCTCTGCATGCTATAAGGGGAGTTTCCCACGGGCTGAACCAAGATTCAAACAAGGGCTTGAATCCAAAAATTAGAACATAGATATGTGCTTTTAGACTTAACTCAACACAATACCAAAGGGAGAGAAAGCTACAATCTCATTGAGGGTCCAAAAAGGAGATGGTCTATCAAAGAGCAATATGCAGATAATGGATCTTTAAATGACTTTAGGGTTAGCTACATTAAAGACCTCCAAAGGTCAATGTTAAAAGTCATTAGACCTTGGACCTTTAGGTACTTTAGACCTTACGCAAGCTAGGCCTGTTCTTCAAGTGTTCAAGTCAAAGATGAGACCTAAAGGTAGGGGCATGAGAGAGAACACTCACACACACACTCAAGGCAAGCCCAAGGCTCAAGAGGCATTAAGGCCACATGTCAGGCCCCTAGCAATATTGCTCTCAGAATGTGTTTGAACCCTATTGGATGACCTATAGGAAGGTCCAGTGAGACAATTTATATTCAATTAAAAAGTTAAGGTCTTTCTCTTAAAAGGGAAAAAAGAGGACATTTGTCCAAATGCTACAATTTGAAAATTTAAGGTTTTTCTCTTAAAAGGGGAAAAGGAGGACATTTGTCCAAATGCTACAATTTAAGAAATTAAGGTTTTTCTCTTAAAAGGGGAAAAGAAGGACACTTGTCCGAATGCTACAATTTAAGAAATTAAGGTCTTTCTCTTAAAAGGGGAAAAGGAGGACATTTGTCCCAATGCTACAATTAAGTAATTAAGGTCTTTCTCTTAAAGAGGGAAAGGAGGGCGCTTGTCCAAATACTACAATTAAATTAAGATCTTTTTCTCAAAAGGGAAAAGGAGGACACTTATCCAAATGCTACACCCCTTGCTTATTATGACTAGAGCCATTCATTGGCTAGCCCAAAAGCTTGAGCTAATAGGCTTGTAGCAAGAGTAAAGTAGCAAAATCAAATTCTCTCTCTCTCATATACTCCACAAGCCACACATACTCCCCCATTGTCTGTTGTGCACACAAGTCATCTCATTCTCCAAGCTCGAGAAGTGGAGAGCCTACACCAACACCCTTGGCTATGGAATGCAAATCCTTCAAAGAAATGCTTATCATTTTCTTCATCTTCATTACTATGCTATGCTATACTCTATGAGTAATGATATGAGAGGAAACTAATTCTTTCTTGTGTGCTACTTCTTCTTCCTCTTCCCTTCCCTTACTCCCTGCCAGCTCTCTCCACCTTTGAAGTTGTTTGAGGTCTTAGGATTGAGGCTGGGGACAAGTTAATTTTTTTGCAAGGTAGTTACGGGCATAACTTTGGTGCATGAAGTTTACCATATTCATTGCATCGACAAGGCCTCAAGGAACACAAAGCATGTATTGTACCAAGTTTCTCTTGATGAGAGAATCTATAACACAAAAGCCTTTTGGAGGGGGGATGGCTCCAGTAAATCCGGTCCTCAACTATTGTCAATTTCTCTAACTTTCTCTCTCTTTTACAAGTATTGTTTGTGCCAAGCTAATGAGGTATAATGTTCATTTTGCTACCTTTAATCAAGTTCTCTCCTTATGCTACTCAAGAATTATCTTAAGGAAATGCTTACTATTATTACTTTAATTCCACTACAATCAATGTATTAGCTATATTCTGTTATAGTTTACATAACCTAGAGAGGATAGATAAGCATCCTCTTGGTGATCTAGTAACAAATGGACTTCCAAGAAGCAGTCTTTCGCTACTACATACTACTCAAGGGATGCTTTGGACTACCACAAATCGTGTGATAGAAAAGAGCCCATTGTGGAACTATGAGAAGTTGTAGAAGAGGAATTAAGGTCAACATTTTGAAAGCTACCAGAGAACTTGCTACTATAGCTAGATAATTATGCAGGTAAAAACAAAAATTGATATCAATTTGCCTATTTGTCAATGCTTGTTGCAAGAGGGGTTTTCAAAACCATCCAGCTAGGATTTTTTATGGTTGGGCATACACATGAGGACATAGATGCCATGTTCACTAGGATGTCAAAGAAGTTGAGAGCTACCCAAATATATACTTTGCTGCATTGATGAATACATTAAGAAATAGCTCATCTTCATCTCTAGCTCCATTTTTGCTTACAAAGGTCCCTAATTTCAAGCAATATTGTGATGGTTATCTTTGAGATGGAAAAGACATGTTGGCCATTCTAAACCACTTCAATTTAGGTTTTCTATGCAAGATGAGACACCAGTGATGCAATATAAAGCACATGTAAGTGTGTCAAGTTGGAGTGGAAGTATTCATCTTTGGAAAACAGATACAGAAGGCAAACCAATGTTACACCATGGAGATCCACCTTTGGTACCAATGGCGGAGTATGTCAAGGCTCATAAAGAAGTGATTCAAGGCTAAAGTATTATATAAGATTTTGGCAAAATTTAGGGAATGGTTCAAGTGTGCCACAATATTACAGACCTGTGATAGATTATTGGAGTAAAGTAATTAATGAGATTGGAAAAGAAATTATATAAGAGGGAGTCTTGTATGAAAATTTTTTGCCCAAACTCAAGAATATTGTCTCCTACAAAGCACTACAATGAGTCTACAATAAGAAGCAAAAAGATTCCTTAGCCTTGCAGAGTTGAATGATCACTTTTTTGGTCCTGAAAAAGACAGACCAAGGACGAGTTTGACCGTATGACTAATGTGCACTAAAGTGACTTTGTTATGTTAGTTCCAAGTGACACAAAAATCTATCCGGTTTGGATTGCAATGGTTTTATCGGACATTGATAATGAGCCTTCATCACCAAACTACATAAAAAATTTGATTCAATATTTGGCACCTTGTGCTTGAAAGAGTGGGATGACAGATGCTCAAGCTTACACTAACTATTGGAAAGGTTTTTGCTATAAGGACCCACAAGTGTGGGAAACTGTAGATGCAATTGTTTGGTTCTAGAGACCCAGCAAAGAAGGACCATTTTCTAGACTTAAGATCCCAAAAAGGCATGCTTTATGTGAAAGAAAATTTCTTTGTAAGCGAAACTAAATATAGAAATTTGTGTTAGTCAAATGTGTAACATTTGTGAGTTCAATTAACAACCACATAAACATTTAGGAGTAATCTTAATTTTTAATACCTGATGTTGCATATATACTAGATCTATAACTTCATTGCTTAAGGTGATACTATTTGGTGGTTATGCAAGCCATATTGATTCATGTCATATCCCAAAAATTATGGATGCTAAATTCTTAGTTTTTATTTACGAAAGATTAGCCTTAAAATAAAGTCCACTTTTGGATTTGTTCATACATCTCATTATTTGTATATAAATGCCACATATGGACACAATTGTGGAATATATATGCAAACTTTCATTAGTTTTTCATAGCAATGTTTTGTTTTGTAAGAAATTACGTATCATAAATTTTCTTAAATGAGCTTAAAATATAATATGCTTGTGAGTTTGAAGCCTTGAAAAATGCTTACTTGATAAGTGCTGGACTATAGATACATTATAGACCTTATATTTTGCCCCATAACCTCATCATCTATACTATATACAAAGCATCTTAAATTTTTCAAGGAAGGAGAGACCCTCCATGTGTCACTCACTGCTTCACTTCAAAGAAAACCTCTCTAAAATGCAAAAGGGAGAGCAAGATAGTAAGAAATAACAAGCTTCTTTTAAGCTTTTGTAATGTAAAATCAAAAGAATTTCCTTTTCTTTAGTGGTAGTGAGGCGGTCCGGGGCGGGCGACAAGAAGAGCAACCTCTAGACACCCTTCAAGGCTCCCATGTTGCTCAATGGGGCTGGGGCACAACACAATACAAACCAAAACAACAAACCCACAGCCAAATCCCAACTACACAAGGGGCACCACCTAATTTAAGAGCGAACTAGGACGCAAAAGAGGAGAATCGTTGGAGCAACCCACAAACAAGCAAGGAATTTACACTAACCCTAACACCAATGGAACACTCTCACACACTAAAACACGAGAGAGAGAGAGAGAGAGAGAGAGAGAGAGAGAGAGAGAGAGAGAGAGAGAGAGAGAGAGAGAGATAGTGCTCGGGCTGCTTTGAAATGTATCGGCAATGATCAAGCAAACACAACTATATATTTAAGAAAGAGAGAGACAGGGAGAGGGGGTGCTTGTTGCATTAATACCTTCTTACAAATCTGTCATGACAAATCAAAGTGAGATTAGTATTTGTTCAACATAGCTTGCGTAAATTTCACCACAACACATCACAAGAAAAGCCACCCCAATCACTGTCTTAAGGCCAGGGGAGTCTTCTCCACCCTGTCGCCCTCTTACAGTATGTGGGATTTATGGCTAGATTGATGACAACACCAGAGACAAGCTATCAAGAACTTAACAAAAAACACCAAGACACTTACGCATCATTGTTGTCCATTACTTCACGTTGGAAGGGAGACAAAGTATCCAAGCTTAGTCCAAATCCACCCTCCTTGATTCAGCAATTTTTTGGGCTTACACTAGTAGGAGAAATGATAGATTTCCTACTCTCAATTGAATGATCACTCTCTCTCTTACAATGGCATAGAGTTCCCTTGCTAATCCCCTATTACAACACATGCACATGCATAAGACAATGAGCTTCCACTCAAGAGCTCCTTCTAGAGAGGTTGAGCTTTGCTTCTCAAGCTATAGCATAGTGCTCTTGCTTATGGCTCCCCTTTTTGTGCTAGCTACACCCTCCTTTTATAGCAATTTTGAAGGCTAGGGTTACTCCTCTAACCATGGTTGGGTTAGATTTTCAGCAATTTATCTAATTTTTTTTTGCTTGGAATTATCAAGAATTTTGTGGGGAAAGAGAGAGGAGAGAAATGGAGGTGATAGGACTTTTCATAGTGGGTTAGTGTTAGTAGAGTTAGTATTAATTTACAAATGGAATTGGATATTTACAATGGGAGTATCCATGTAGGATACAAATAAGGAAGAAAAACTCTTAAGAGGTAAGAAAAGGTGGATTTCTTACAAGGTTGATGCTCCAAGTGTCTTGAGTAGGGCCAATTTTGACGCTTGTTGGCGGTCCACTAGCTTTGACGGTACATTTTTTCTCCACTCTTGACCTTCCTTGAGAGACAAGGTAATTGAAGCTGAGTAATCAACCACCATGATGCTGTCTTTTAAGAGAAGAGGCTGAATTTTGTGGTTTTTTGATAGATATGGGTAATTTGGAGGAGGAAAAATGAGACTAGGTGGTCAATTTTGGAATGGAATTGTATGTGGGAGGTATGAGTTCACCATGGTTTCTCTTATTATTCAAGGTTGAGGAGAAGGTGAGTAGTGTGCAGAGAGGAGTGGTGAGAGAGATGGGGATGATGAGTGGAGAAGTGTGTGTGAAAGAGGAAAATGATAAAGTGGAAGAGAGAGTGTGGCTGCATAGCATGGGAAAACTGGGGTCCACTAAAAAAATCATAGCTCACAGCTCGTAGCTCAAAAAAATATGAAAAAATTTGAGGCAAAAGTTCAGCCCACGAGCTACAACTTTTGTTTGTATCACCTTTTCAAATTCGGAGAGCAAGTGAACTTTAAAAATTCAGTAAAACCGATCGTTTTTTTCCACTGCAAAGGTCCTTGTGGGGTCCTTCTTTGGATGATTCTTTTGAATACTTCCAAGAGTGAGCCCTCCATAGTGCATGTATGCATGCCACCTACCCTTGACCTTATTTGGTAGGTCTATAATTGAAGATATTGTTGAGATTAGGATATAAGTGAATAGTACAACTAAGAAAATCAAATATTGAGGGGTCTAAAAAATATGTACATGTCAAATATAAATAATATAAGTGGAAAAAATATAAAGGGGTCAAAAGAAATCTCTCTCATTATGAGGCTACCATAAAAAGATAAATATTTTTGGTGTTCTATTTTTTTAGAAAAAAACAAAATAGATGTAGGAAGGGAAAAATCAAATTAGTGAAAAAATATACACATAAATAAAACTAGTTTTTTTGGATTTTTGTTGGGGTGGAGTGACACCAAATATAAGAGAAGCTTACATGAAAATATTTCTATATGGAATAAAGAGTATGAAAAATGGTAAGAAAAAATTGTGGTAATGGTGAGGCAATGTACAGAGCATAAATAACACACACCTAGGTAGAAATATTTAAATAAATACCAAAATAATTATGAAAAAATCTTTTATTTAGGTCCTATATATAAAGAAATATTTACATACGCATGGGCCATAATATACTTATATTTTTTTTAATATTTTTTTAAAATTTTTTTTTTGGCTCAACTAGCCCAATGACTAGCTAATTGAGGGTTTTTTAAAGAAGATATGGGAAAAGTCCCGTGACTCACGCACGCCTATGTACAGTGAAATGGTAGGGATAGCCACAGTGTTTGGGTGATTTTGGTAGGGTGAGGTAACTCACTGTGGTAATTACAAAGAGCCGAAAAACGGCTATCAGTAGAAAGGGTTTTAGCAATAGAAAGCTAAAGACTTTCTACTCTACATAGAATAAATGTTTTGGTTTAAATGCACATAACAAAAAGGAGATAAATTTAGTGGAGATTTTATTATTTAATGAGAATTTAATTTTTGAAGATATGTTTGGCTTTATCTTTTCAAGAGGTTGTTTTCAAGACCAATATTGATATTCTTTAAAAAAAATTGAAAGTTTTTATTTCTTTAAAGAGATTGAAAAAAGAAAGAAAAAAGCTCATGTGGTGTCGGCTTGGGATAGTTTCGCTTTGAGAAAATACATGCAAATAAAGGAGTAGTTATCTATGCTATTGACCATGAATGTGTGTGTGTGTGTGTGTGTGTGTGTGTGTGTGTGTGTGAGAGAGAGAGAGAGAGAGAGAGAGAGAGAGAGAGAGAGAGATTTTCCTTTTGAGCTTATTGGGCTCTGTCTCACCAAGGACACCTTTCAAATTTCTCGGGGGGGGGGGGGGGGGGGGGGGGGGGGGTCACTTAATATTTATGCGACTATCACATACATCAAAAGGGGTTATTATTATTTTTTTCTCACATTTCACATACAAAAGGGTGCCATAAAATGTAATTGGAAAAAAACATTACAGATTGAATTATTTGTTAAAAATTCACGGATAAAGAGTTCAAAAATAATCCTTGAACGCACGTGATATAAAAAAATTATATATAGTGACCCCTCAGTCAAATTTCCAAAATAATATGGTTTTCTTTGAGTAATATTGTATTTTTAGAAGGGTAACTAACATTTTTCACCCATAGAAAATAAATAAAATGCCCAATAAAAATCAACTCTCACATTGGCACCCCAAATAGGGATAGAGATTGCCCAATTAACGTACCTTTTACCAGTTCTTGGAGATTTTTTCCTTTTTATTTTTAAGAGTTAAACCATGGGCCATGCTTAAAAATCAATAGATTCTCTAAATTTTGATAGGGAAGGTGCCTATCAAAAATCAACCCCACCCACACACACACACACATAGAGGAAAATGTTTTAGTGTCCAACGAATGATGCTGCAAGTAGAAGGGATAGGAGGAGAAAGAGACAATAAAATGTTTAAGGATGTAAGAACAATATAAAAAGACGTTAAAGTTACACAACAAGTCTTTAACATTTGAATATCTATGAGAGAGAGAGAGAGAGAGGGAGAGAGAGAGAGAGAGAAGAAGAAGAAGAAGAAGAAGAAGAAGAAGAAGAAGAAAAAGATTAAAATTTTTAATCCCATATGACTAATCCCATAAGATATATCTGGCAACTTGGGTGAGAATAAAGTTATTTTTGTTTCATCTTCTCTCTCTCTCTCTCTCTCTCTCTCTCTCTCTCACACACACACACACACACACACACACACACACACACACACACACACACACACACCCACACACATGAGTTATTTCACTTGACTCGACTCTTAAAATTAAAAAAAAGCTTGGCTATTTTTTTAAAAAATAAACACGATCCCTTCATCTACATCTCAATTAAGCCGTCCATTACATGATCACACAAACGGCTATCACAATAAAAACATGTGTTTGGACGCTCGGCTAAAGGTAGGATACGAGTCGCCAAGACTACCCCATACTCCCGGGTGAGTGGTGTACACACACACACACAACATTACATGATGTCTTTCACTTGACTCATCTCTTAAATTTCACAAAAAAAAGCCTGTTGATAAGTATTTTGGGATCCCTTCATCTACATCTCTATCAAGCCGCCCATTACATGGTCACACAAACAGTTGTCGCAGTAAAAGCATGTGTTTGGACGCTCAGATAAAGGTAAGATACGAGTCGCCAAGACTACCCCATACTCTCAGGTGCGTGGTGTACGGTTAAAATATCCTCTTAGGAGATGACCATAACTACGATACAACAAAATCTTATGAGGGGGAAGGAACTGAGCTAGCACGTATACACGCTCAGAAAAACCTGGCTTCAGTGAATGTTCTATGTAATAATACTGTGGCCCTAGGCCCAGAGCCTCAGTTACCATCGCCAATCTGATATTGTTCCTAAAATGCTCGCAACCCCAAAGGGTTACACGCGTCACTCGGTACTGATATGTCCACCATTTAGTTTGAGATACAGAGGTTCCTAATTGTGGAAATAAATGAAGTTCATAACGGAGTAAAGTCGCTCTCCGAGTAGATTCACTTGACTGATAAAGATGAGCTGTTGCTATGGCAAAAACCAGTTCTTGACGGTCAGCCATATTAGGATAGATACACCTGAGGAGCAAATAGGCTGGGTATAGTAACTCAGGAAAAGTTACTCCATACCAATACTATGGACTTGGTTGTGTAAAAATGTCATCTATCTTTTATAGAACCACCTTTTGACTTCAAGACAAAATTGGAAATAATAAATGATTACTTAAAATCACCGTCTCTATGTAGAGTAACTCACACCGTTAAGATCGGGGCATGGATACTTTACCCTAGTGGAGTACTGTATGACATAAAACTCAGTGTAGGTTCGGTAGTATGGATAACGGGTTGTGTATCATCAACCTGGGGGTTTGGTACAATAATCACATAATGGATTTCGGACCGTATATCGACCATGTGAGTGGTGTTTTATTGGTTGCCAGGGTGTAACTGAGGAGAAGGGGACTGGACCTTGCATTTAACTTAACAAAAATCTCAGCTTTATACACAATAGAGATTTATACACAATAGAGTACTGTGTAGCGTTTAAACTCTTCTCTCCATTTAGTAGTCGTGCTTCGTGCTGCACGCTACCGCATGTAGGCTAGGGTTTGGTCGGCATGAGATAGTAGCAGCGAATGTGGTGCGAGACTGTCTGGAGCATCTGGATCTCTAGCTGATGACAATCCCTGAGTATATGGCCCGTATGGGCAACCTCGAGTGGCGGAAGCCTGTCCGAGTCTGGCGTATCTTCTTCTGATGGACATCAACAGATATAAAAGCCTTTTAAAGGTGAGTATTCATACTCATTTAGCATCGTTCTTTGTATTCACTTGTGTGAGCATTCTATACTGTGTGAGTTAGAAGCTATTTTACTACTGTGTGCTCAACATGCCAAAAAAGAATGGGAAGGACATCGTGGAGGCGTCTGCGTCTCCTAATCTACAGGTCAAACAGAAAATATTTCTTGCTCTAGAGACTGTCAATTGATATTATGAAGCTTTGCTGAAAAAGTTTTGAAAGGCTTCGAAAAACCAGTAATATAGATTTTTTTAGGAAAAATGTTCCGGAAACTGTTCTTACTAGTTTATGGGAGAAATATGAGTGGGAGTATATGTCTGCTCTGGGACAGATGGGAAATTGTGATTCTCTTTGACTAATGGTGTTTGTTTTTGTTAAAAAAAAAAAAAAAAACCTGGTTCTGGAAACTGACTCTTACTGGTTATGAGAAGAAGTGTGAATGGCTCATTTAAAACTAAGATCTACCTAGTTTTTTTGAATGATGGTAGTAATAAGTCTGGTTTCCATAAAATGTGCTGTAAAACCGGTTTTTTCAGGAAAAACCTATAATTTTTGGGGAGACTGCCAGGTATGAGGGATTATGGCTGCTGAGAAAAGAGGATGGTATGGTACTTAAAGGAAAGGATTTGTATATATGGGTGATGATGTTATGTTCTGTAAAAAAGATACTCAATAGATGTAATGTACTCTTGAAAGGGATACTGCAGATCCGAAAAAAAACCAGAATTTCACAAAAATGAGCTGTAATGATCTTATAAGATTTGAAAGATATTTTGGTTTATTGTAACACTACATTGCTGAGGTACTTTTGAGTAAGAGGACAATTCCTAGATCGATTCATTTTCTAGTTCTGGTGCCTATTCTATTGAATCGGCTGAAGATTATTCTGAGGGCACTAAATACAGGTTTTTGAAATGGTGTCCTGTCTTCTCATATTAGGTAGGTAGTATGTGGTATCACATACCCAATTGTAGGAGTAAATATTGTTTTTACAAATTGACTCAACCTTTTTTACCATATTACATCACTACTAGTAAGATTGAATTGTTTTTTAGAGCAGATGCCTATCTCACTGAATCGGCTAAAAGTTATTTTGTATTTACTAAGTACTAGCTTCTGATATGTTGCCCTTTCTCTGATTTTTTATAGAGCTAAGAGTGGCAACACATACTGGATTGAGTTAAAAAAGTTGGTTTCAAATTTACTTGATCTTTTTTACATCACATACTATGAAGTTTAGTGATAGTGTTCCGTAACTTATCACTACTTCAACATAGTGACGGAGTTCTGAAGGTCTTGGTTGGTTTGACCCTCGGATATTCAATAAAATTTGCTTATCATCATCTGCTCGCTTCCTAATTTCACTCAAGTATATATGAACTGATCTTTACCTACCATCTTGCAGTATATACAAAAAAGCTTCTAGAAGGTTGGTTTAAAAGGTTCTCGGTATTATAAGGAAAGTCATATATTTCCCTTTAGCTGATCTTTGCTGGTTAATCTTTTGTCGTATCTTTCTCGGACAAGGTCTGAGTTGGATCTAGGGATTGACTCATCTAGGGTTTTATGATATGAAAAACAGGTTATAACTGGCTTGGGCTACAGTATGTCAGACATGACATAATAAACATAGATATTTCTTGAGAAATAAAGTTTTTTAAAATTTTTTTAAAAAAGGGGGGAGCTCAGGTTTATAAATTTGTAAAATCTTAGAAGTTTCTTTGAAGATATCTCAGCGTGTTTGTAAAA
The DNA here is from genome assembly GCF_014529385.1 of Adiantum capillus-veneris. NCBI lineage: Eukaryota > Viridiplantae > Streptophyta > Polypodiopsida > Polypodiales > Pteridaceae > Adiantum > Adiantum capillus-veneris. Next base: position 138,284,338 of record NC_140951.1, on the reverse strand, counting down.
GGGTTCTTGAAGTAGGATCTGTTCCAAAAGATTGTTTTTTTTTATACTTCAAACCACAAGGAAGAGGTGGTCCTTAATAGAACTGTGATCTGGCTTGAGATTAACTATGCCTACCGCTATAGAGTGAAATTATCTCCAGCCATATTAAAAAAGAAGTTTTCTTTTTTCTTAAGTGTAGCAAAGAAAGTTTTTTTTAAAAAAAAATATATGTAAAATCGAGGAATAACCAGATACATAGCTGCTTTATGGGTTTTCACTTTCCTTTATCAGATTGGCAAAAATGCCAAGGAACTTTTTTTCAAAAAAGAACAATATACTAGTTAAGAACCATGTTTTTTTAAGGTGACATGGATAACAACTGGGATGCCCAGCATCACCTGCGTACAGTCACGTGCTAACGAATAGTTTTCTTGTGTCTATGGGTGCAGGTGAGGGCTACCTTCTTTGATTAAAACATTCTGTTCTTAACTTATGGTGGATCTCTTACCATGATGCAAAATTTCCCAGACTGTGGGACTGCGGGCTCCCGCACTATATTCTGTTATCTTCATTACCTTGTACAAAGTTTATTTTCAACTGCAACTAAATTATTGTACAGATCCATTGTATTATTCTAGAAATTTTGGTCTGTGAACAGGTAGTGTTCATTTGCGTATATTTATAGATTTAAAATTGCTACACACATACACACACACATGTCTTGAAAAAAGAAGGATTTAAAATGTTGCAGGAGTGATCCAATGAGATCTCAAAGATCTATTTGATGGTCTCAAGTTCAAGACCTTAGAGAGAGAGAGAGAGAGAGAGAGAGAGAGAGAGAGAGAGAGAGAGAGAGAGAGAGAGAGAGACCAATCATAGCCATCTATACTTTTCTTTACAGAGATTGAGAAAAAGGAGTTTGTTCATCCTTTTCATGCATTGATTTGAGGTCATCACTTCAATTGCAATGCCAATTTGTCAACTACTATACCGCGATGACAAGTTATATGTGTATGCACACATGAGCTCCATGAAAACTGCTATCCATCTAATACGTGTGTGTGTGTGTGTGTGTGTGTGAGAGAGAGAGAGAGAGAGAGAGAGAGAGAGAGAGAGAGAGAGAGAGAGAGAGAGAGAGAGAGAGAGAGAGAGAGAGAGAGAGAGAGATTTCTGGGGAAGGGGGGGGGGGGGGGGGGGGGGGGGCACGAAGGGAGCATAAAAGTTTTGAATGTCATAGTTATTGTACTATAACAACAACAAGAGGATTCACAAACCTATGTGACAAATATTCCACACACACACACACACACACACACACACACACACACACACACACACACACACACACACACACACACACACACACACACACACACACACACATTAGGGTTGCAGAGAAACGCACACAGCTTGGAGAAGACGAAGGAAGCTCAAGGCACACAATAGAGAGTGTATTACTTAGTGTGCAATGGAAAGATAGATAGCCCTAGAGTGATGGGCGTATATACAATGTACGGAGGGAAAAACCTTGTAAAGAGGAAAAAAATGCCCCGGCGGTCCTAGTGTGTTCACACACATCACTACCACATGTATATGGTAACAAATCCCCCCTGGAGTGATGCGGTGAACGAGAGCTGGCACATGAGTAAAGGAAAGTGCCATGCCCTGAGGGCATGATCAATCCACAAAGGGGAGTAAGCCCAAAGCTTTGTGGAAATCTTCGAGCTTCTCACAAGACAATGCCTTTGTGAAAAGATCTGCAAGGTTGTCATGTGTTGGTACATAAGCAAAGCTGACACCTCCTGCTGAGAGCCTCTCCCTAACATAGTGGTAATGCACCTCAATGTGCTTTGTGCAAGCATGAAAAATTGGGTTCCTCGCAACTGCTAATGCGCTCTGACTGTCAGTGTAGATAGTGTTGGCAGTGTCATGTCCAACACCCAAATCAGCCATAAGGCATCTGAGCCATACACACTCAACCGTAGCTGTGAAGGTTGCCCTGTACTGAGCCTCACAACTCGAAAGTGGCCATAGTAGGTTACTTCTTGCTCAACCATGATATAAATGAACTGCCAAGCATGAAACAAAAACCACTTGTGGACTCTCGCGTGTCAAAACAACCAGCCCAATTTGAGTCCAAAAAAGCATGTAAGTCTGGCGGCAATGATCCCCCCTTGGGATAAAACAAGCCAAGATGTAAAGTGCCACTAAGGTAGTGGAAAATCCTCTTGACAGTCTGCCAATGCTTAGACCCTGGGCTATGCATAAATCTGCTGACCTATGAGATTGCAAACTGAATATCGGGCCTCGTGTTGCATACATAAATGAGGCAGCTAATAGCAATTTGGTGAAGAGTGACATCAGTAGGATTGCCAGCATCATGTAAACTCAACTTCAAACCTGTTTCGATGGGAGTGGCAATAGGTTTGCAATCCTCAAGTCCAAACTTACATAGAAATGTCTTTATGTAACTTTTTTGACATAAGGCAATACCACCATCACACTGATTAAACTGTATGCCCAAGTAATGATGCAACATGCCCAAATATTTCATCTTGATAGTAGCAAACAAATCAGCCTTAAATTCAAAAATATGTCTCTTATTTGGTCCAGTGATCAGCAAATCATCTACATAAAGAACCGCAAGGAGAAGTACATCCCCCTCACGCTTTACATAGAATGTGCTTTCTGTTGGACTGTTACGAAAGCCTTGTTTGACCAAATGAGTGTCAGCTTTCTCATACCAAGCATGAGGAGATTGCTTATACCCATACAAAGCCTTGTTACATTTGCACACTTTATCCTCTTGTCCTTTCTTGCCAAAACCACGAGGCTGTGTTACATAAACTTCCTCAAATATGTCACCATTCAACAAAGTAGCAACAATGTATGATTGATGTACATCCCAACCAAAATGAGATGCTAATGCACATAGAAAATGCACAGTAGTCATACAACAAGTGGGAGCAAAAGTCTCTTCATAATCTATGCCTTTTTGCTGTGCATAAACCTTTGCAACAAGTCAAGCCTTATGGTGCGGAAAACGGTCACTTAACAGGACATAAAAGTGTCCCATTACCAACCTAGTGTTAAGGTGGTTTTTAGGCCATAGGTCCACTATATGAAGCTAAAGAGGTTGACTTTGCAAGGTGTACCAATTAATGGAATCAAGTAGCAAAGCATGGTCTTCAAAGTGTTCTTTGAGTGGGTCCAGGCCTCTCCTCAACCGGAAATATGGAGTGAAAGATATTACAATTTGAAGGTGGAGTGCTTTGCAAATCCTTGCTAGATTAGAAAGACGTGACAGAGCCTTAGAGTGCATGTTATGGTGTTAGTCCTAAAGTTCTTGGTTTATAGTGCATAATGATCTTTTCAGATCATCAATCGGAGTACAGATGGCCAAGTTATGAGCTGATGAATTTTTGTAGGGGTCCAATTCCGAGATGATTTGACTAACTTAGTAGGCATGGCTTCAGGAATCCTTTTTTGAGTCTGCCAAGGTTCTTAGCGGTAGTATTGAACATGTGGGGTTGATCCAAAGTGGTGGCTTGTCAATCAAAATCTCGAGCACCAAGGCATGCCTAGTTGAAGTTGGAGGATTATAGCAGGGGAGAGAAAATTTGGTGTTTTTTTTTCATTTTGCAGCTCATAATTTGGGGCCACGGTAAGGTTGGTATTCAAAGAGGATAGACGGAATTGAAGTCCAGAATACCCAATTTTGGTAGCATTTTACGTCTTGAGCATTGGATCCATGACCAGGTACTAGGAGCATGCCCAAGTGGGTGACATAAAATCGGATGTTGGTGGAGCTATATGCGGTGGATTTTCCAATTCCCAAGGGAAGAGGAGATCAAAGGACTCCATGTGGCCTGCTTAGAAATCCACATGCATGCATGCAAGGAAAAAGTGGGGGCTATATATAGTGCAAGTGGTCTCTATATATTTCTTGAAGCATAGCGATGCTTCCTTCACTCTCTCATCCTCTTTTTGTTGAAATGCATAAATTTGAGAGACTGTGTTATGCTTGATTCCCCTTTTAGAGAACTCCTTGACAAATTCTTGCAAGAGTTGCTCAATGGTTGAAAAGGCATTTTTGTTCAATGGTTGGAACCAAGTCAATGCTATCCCTTCCAAGGTTAAGCCAAATCCCTCATATTGCATATGAAAGTCAAATACTTGTTCAGCTCTTGTCATAAAATCTAATTTCTAACTTAACCAAATTATTTTCTCATGTTAAACTGATCATTTAATATGGGGAGATAAAAGGGGAAACAAGTGTTAGAATACATATTTGTGCTTATAGATATATCTTTGTATTAGGCCTAAATGAGAGATAGGGTTCTCTCTACCTAAGGCCAAAAAGTAAGATAATATATCAAAGAGCTAGGTGCCATAAAAGCTTTAAGCTCACTTCACCATGGGACCATAATGAGAGATGATTACATCTCAGTACGGGTCCATAATGGAGGCAGCTTAATAAAAGGCAATGTGCACTTAATGAATCTCTAAAAGACCTTAGGGTTTGCTTCAATAAAGCCTCCAAAGGTAAGTGTTAAAAGCCTTAAGCAATAGCTTTTAATTTTCATCTTTGTGGTATTAAGGTCCAAGCAAGCAGGGACTGTGCTTAAGCAGGGGCTGTGCTTAAGCAGGGGCTATGCTTAAGCAAGGGGCCTACCTGCTTAGCAAGATCAAAAATATGGCTACAAAGGAGGGGGAGAGCTCTACAAAGGGGGGAGATAGGTAAGCTGTGTGCACCTCATCAAGGGCCCATGCCCTCCCAAGGGGCAAGAGGCCACATGTCAGGTGTAGAGGCAAGTTGCTCAAAAAAGCAGGGGATGTGCTTAAGCAAGGGAGGGTGCTAGCTTACCTTCACAAAGAGGGAAATAAGGACACTTGTCAAGAGGCTACACCCATTGCCCCAAAGGGAGCTAAGCCCTCATTGGCCAAGGGTCTACGTGGACCAATAGCCATGCAAGGAGGCCAAAAGAAGGGGGTCGACCCACACATCTCTCTCTCTCTCTCTCTCTCTCTCTCTCTCTCTCTCTCTCCTCCCACGAGCCCTCTCTCTCATTCTTCTCTTCACACACTCTTGTGAACCAAGAACTCCATCTCCTTCTCCAAGCTTGAGAAGTTGAGTGCCTACAACAACAAACTCTTGGCTATGGATGCAAATCCACACAAGACAATGCTAATGCTTGCTTAGCAATCTCTCTAGTCTCCATTATTGCTATGCTAAGCTATGCTACAAGAGCTATGAGTGATTATGTGCAAGGGGGTATTGCTTTCTTGTAGAGCTACTTCTACTTCTCTTTTCTTCCTCACTCTCTGCCAGCTCTCCTCACCTTTCATGGTTTTTGAGGTCTTGGGATTGAGGCAGGGCATTTTTCAAGTTCATGCTAATCATGTTTATTGTTGTTGTTATGCTAATGCTTGGTGAGTGAATCTTACCATCTTCACCTCATCAAGAAGGTCTCAAGGAACACAATAAGTTGTATTGTAAACAAGTCTCCCGCCATGGGAGAATCTATAATACAAATACCTATTGGAGGGGGGACTGGCTCCAACTAATCCGGTCCTCTATTGGTGTCAATTTCTCTAAACTCTCACTCTCTTTTACAAGTATTGTTCATGCCATGTTAATGAAGTAATGTGTTAGTTTTGCTCTCTCCATCCAAGCACTTTCTCTATCTCTTTCTCCATCTACTCACAAAGGAATGCTCAAGGAAATGCTTTCTATGTTATTCCCTTTCCGCTCCAACTCAAGTTAAAGGAAAATTCCATTACATTGGTATCAAAGCATTAGGTTTCTCTTTTTTTGCTTACGAAGAGAGATTCTTAAGTAGCCTATGAATGGTTAATTTAATTAATTATATTAGGGTAAGTGGGACTGGGATCTATTAATGGTTTGCTTGAGCCCACTATGTGAGACATGGTGCACACCCGAGGAACTTTGGAATTAATAATGGAGTCTTTCGAGTCTTGCCTACGGCTTTACCATTATTGAGCCATAAGAAGTCCGAAAGGAGCTATCCCTCGGCAATTCTACAATGTTAGACCCACTTCACTACTCTTTATAATTAATTAAAATGAGCCGTAGGTGTAGATTCTTAGGAACTAATTTTCAAAAGCTAAGAGTAGCAACTAAGGCTTTGAGTTATCTAAATCATAAATTAAGTACACACATAAAGCTTAATTAACATGGCTGACAATAATAAAGAGAATAAGATGAGTATAGATGATTTTGATTTTGCTCATGAATATGCTAATGATGACACTCCTATGTTGGTAAATTACTTGGTTACTAGGCTTCAACAAGTCATGGGTAATCCCGCTCTTCAAGGTGAAGTACAACAACAACTCCATCCCTATGGGATTATTCCACCTTTCCAACAAGAGAGAGGTCCTGAGAAGTCTCATGGTGAGACCTCCAAAAGAGGACTCTCTATGGAGAAAGGAGTGGAGAACCCCTATCAAGAGCTCAAACAACTCCTTAAAGGCAAGTTATCATCTAACAAGAAAGGCCATGCTCCACATGAAGGGTCACCTTCAAAGGAGAGAGAAGGGAGCGAGTCTCAAGATGAATCCATGGAAGATGTAGCTCAAGGAGAAGAAGAGCTCAAAGATCTCCACCCCCCCAAAGCAAAAGAGGTCTCCACATAGTCCTCACCTCCGTGAATCAAAAAGAGAAGACAAGAGCTCAAGGAAGAAGAAGGAGAGAAAGAGGTCACCCTCTTCTCCATCTTCATCACCCTCTTCCTCTTCTGATGAAAGTAGCGGGTATTCTTCTCAAGAAAAGAAAAGGAGAGGACACCGAAGGTCATACGCTGCTTGGAAGAGGTCTAGCAAGCTGAAGAAGTTCAAGGAGGGAGGAAAGAACATCTCTTTCCTCACTTATGATGGTACTTTTAGTGCCACAGATAAGGTGCTAGCTTTCATCCAACATTTTGATGCCGCTTTTGGAGATGAGGGCTTCACAGAGTCCTCAAAGCTACGTCACATAGCTATGCATTTTCAAAAGTCCGCTAGGCAATGGTGGGCTAGCCTATGGGCTAATGGAGAGGCGCAAAAGACATGGAAGGCTTTAAGAGCCTCCATCATGAAGCAATTCTTGGCAAGCGACGCTAAGGATAAGGTCCTAACCAAATGGAGAAGCCTAAAGCTCACTCCTTATGAGTCTATTCACAAATATGTAGAAAAGTTTTGGGATTTGTATCTTGAAGCCACTGTCTACAAAAAGATAGACTTTGAGGAACAAAACCAACAATTTTGTGCAGGGCTTCTAGAGGATATGAATGAATATGTGACCTCCCAAAGGCCTAAATCAATTTGGTGGTTATTCATCATACTATTGTAGCCACAAGGATCAACTTTCAACAAGGGGCTAAGAGGAATCTTAAGCCCATGGAAGCAAAGGACAAGCAAGAGTACAAACGGAAGAATTCTTCTCAAAATTCTTCCAAAGGCAACTCCAACAATAACAAAGCCAAAGAGAAGGGAGTTTTCAAAGGAAAGAACAAGATCACTCCAGAGGAGCTAGAGTGTTATTGTAAAGAAAACAAGTGCTTTAAGTGTGGAGAGCAAGGGCACTCATATTGCTCTTGGCCTCAAAGAAACACTCGCAATGAACAACCTAGAGCTTCTATGGTTGAAGCTCCAAAAGAGGAGGTTCATTGTAAAGGCTCTCCTCTCTCCTATGCTTGGGGGAAAGTGAGAGAGCATGATGCCTTCATACTTTTTGACCCTGGCTCAACTCATAACTTCATCTCTCTTGGGTTGGCCGCCAAGCTAGGAGTGCAAGATTTCGAGATGGGGGATGTAATGAAGGTGGATGGGGCCTTCATTGGTCAAGATGTGTCTATTACTCCCTTAGTTGGGAAATTAAGGCTCCACATCCAAGGGTATGTGGACAAAGAAGACTTTTTCATCTCCCCTCTCAAGCATGAAGATGTCATCTTAGGGGCACCATGGTTTGACTGCCTAGACGCCTCTATCAAGTTCCTTGAAAGGAGAATCTCCTTCAAGTTTAGGGAAAAGGATATGTACATAAATGCATAGGAGTCGGGTAGTACTATACCCCTTGTAAATGACAAAGCTTTTGACAAGTCAATAAAGAGTTCCGTTTCCACGTACATCTTTAAATGGTGTTAATGAAACACAAGTAAATGAAAGTGGAATACAAGAAGATTTAGAGTTGTCTAATTTTCTAAATGAATTCCAAGATGTGTTCATAGATGACATTCCTGGAGAGTTACCTCCAAAACGAGGGGATGATGACCACATGAATGAGCTTATACTAGGAAGCTCACCGCCTAATAAACCTCCTTATAGAGTCTCACACGCTACAAAGGAGATTATGAGGCAAGTGAATGAATTGGTAGAGAAAGGAATGGTGAGGCCTAGCTCCTCTCCATTTTGCTCACCAGTTCTATTAGTGCAAAAGAAAGACGTCACATATCGTATGTGGGTTGACTATAGAGTACTAATTAGGATTACCATTAAGAATAAGTTTCTAGTGCCTGTTCTGTTTCCACGTACATGATTTTTGTTAAAGACTCTTTAAATGGTGTTAATGAAACACAAGTAAATGAAAGTGGAATGCAAGAAGATTTAGAGTTGTCTAATTTTCTAAATGAATTCCAAGATGTGTTCATAGATGACATTCCTGGAGAGTTACCTCCAAAACGAGGGGATGATGACCACATGAATGAGCTTATACTAGGAAGCTCACCGCCTAATAAACCTCCTTATAGAGTCTCACACGCTCAACAAAGGAGATTATGAGGCAAGTGAACGAATTGGTAGAGAAAGGCATGGTGAGACCTAGCTCCTCTCCATTTTGCTCACCAGTTCTATTAGTGCAAAAGAAAGACGTCACATATCGTATGTGGGTTGACTATAGAGTACTAATTAGGATTACCATTAAGAATAAGTTTCTAGTGCCTGTTCTGTTTCCACGTACATGATTTTTGTTAAAGACTCTTTAAATGGTGTTAATGAAACACAAGTAAATGAAAGTGGAATGCAAGAAGATTTAGAGTTGTCTAATTTTCTAAATGAATTCCAAGATGTGCTCATAGATGACATTCCTGGAGAGTTACCTCCAAAACGAGGGGATGATGACCACATGAATGAGCTTATACTAGGAAGATCACCGCCTAATAAACCTCCTTATAGAGTCTCACACGCTCAACAAAGGAGATTATGAGGCAAGTGAACGAATTGGTAGAGAAAGGCATGGTGAGACCTAGCTCCTCTCCATTTTGCTCACCAGTTTTATTGGTGCAAAAGAAAGAAGTCACATATCATATGTGTGTTGACTATAGAGTACTAAATAGGATTACCATTAAGAATAAGTTTCTAGTGCCTCGAGTAGAGGATCTATTTGATAAGCTACAAGGCTCTACCTAATCTAGTAGGATAGACCTTAAAAGTGTCTATCATCAAATAAGAATAGTCGATGAAGACATAGTAAAGACCGCATTTCGCACAACTTTGGTCTTTATGAATATCTTGTTATGCCTTTTGGTTTAACAAATGCTCCAGCTACCTTTAATTGCATGATGGAGAGGATCTTCAGACCTCATCGCAATCTCACTGGAGTCTTCTTCGATGATGTGATCATCTACTCCAAGACCATTGAGGAGCACAAAGCACATCTAAAGGTAATCTTTCAAGCATTGAGAGATAATAAGCTTTATGTTAATCAAAAGAAGACTGAATTTTTCTTGCAAGAAATTCAATACTTAGGTCCTATTATCTCTAAGAATGGAATCTGTATGTATCCAACCAAGTTAAAGATAATAAAATATTGGCCTAATCCAAGGAATTTGCATGAATTAAGAAGCTTTATTGGTATGTATGCATACTATAGACGCTTCATAGCAAAGTTCTCTCTAATTGCTGGTCCACTCCATGACTTAACCAAGAAGAACGTTAAGTATGTGTGGATTGAAAAGAAACAAAAAGCTTTTGATACACTTAAGAAAAAGCTTATCTCTCGTGCTTGCACTACTGGATCTCTCAAAGCCATTTGAGGTCCAATGTGATGCTTGTGGTGATTGCCTTAAAGCCGTTTTTCTCCAAGAAGAGCATCCCATAGCACATGAGAGTCGTTGACTCAACTCCTCAGATGAGCAAATATTGGGCATATATGAGAAAGAGCTACTAGCTGTTCTTCATGCCCTAGACTCACGGAAGCATTATCTCTTGGGGACTCCATTCATCCTACGAACTGATCATCAAAGCCTCAAGTATTTCATGACACAAACCAAGCTTTTCGATAAGCAAATGAGGTGGGAAAATTTCCTTTCAAGGCTCAATTTTCATATTTCTCACATTTCTTGTAAGCATAACCAAGTGGCCCATGCACTTTCAAGACGGCCAAAGGTAAATGGGGTTTCAATAGCCACTCACAATGATCTATCTTCAATGATAGATGAGTATGCTATTGATCCGGATTTCAAGGATGTGATCTCAGCCATTGCATTAGGGAAGAAAGAAGAACCATTCACCTTGGAGGATGGTTACCTTCTCCATGGCAATAGGTTATGTATCACACGCTCACTCCGTGAGAAGGTAATGTTTGGATCACATGCTCTTCCATATGCGGGGCATAGAGGGATTTAAACTACATTAAAAGAAATAGAGACATACTTCTATTGGCCTACTATGAAAGAAGACATAAAAGACTATGTCTCAAAATGTGTAGTATGCCAAAAGACAAATTACGATAGAGGGAACCAATCTGGCTTGCTCCAGCCATTGCCAATCCCTGATTCACCATGGGAGAGCATATCCATGGATTTTATCTTTGGATTGACAAAGTCTATCCATGGGAATACAAGAATATGGACAATAATCGACAGGTTTAGCAAACAAGCTATACCTGTCAAAAAGACTATTAAGGCACACCAAATGGCAACCCTCATTATCTTTCAAATATTCAAGTACCATGGCTTGTCAACATCAATAGTGTTGGATAGAGATCCTAGAATGATCAATAATTTTTGGAAGGGTCTACTTGAAAATCTAGGTACTAGATTAAACGTCTCCTTGGCCTATCACCCACAAACGGATGAGAAAAATGAGATAGCTAATCTAACAATTTTAGATCTATTAAAAGCCTATGTAACAAAAGTAGATCAATTCTCTCAATGGGAGAAGTACCTACCTCTTGTAGAGTACGCGTATAACAATATCGTACATACATCTACAGGAAAAGCACTTTTTTAGGTGATTGAGGGAAGACCAAAAAGTCCCTTGCTACTTAAGGTACATGGGAAGATCTTGGCCGCCGATAAATATAGCCGAGACTTAAAAGAATCTTTTCAAAAGATTAAAGAGGCTATATCTATTGCATAGCAAAAGCAAAAGGCTGCTGCTAACAAGCACAGAAGAGCCTAAGCTTTTAAGGAAAATGATTGGGTCTTATTGAAATTTCCTAAGGCTCATCTAAGACACACTACGGGAAAAACCCAACGGGACATCAAAAGTACTATGCCAAATTGGCAAAGAGGTACTATTGTCCATTTAAAATTCTTAAGCTAATCAATGAGATGGCTTATCAATTGAAATTTCCCAATCACTAGCTCATACACAATGCATTTCATGTGAGCCTACTTAAGCCTTACAAAGGAGAGCCATCAAGAGAGGCAATAACGGAAGACCCTCCTGAAGTTGAAGGTCCGGAAGAACTGCTACACCCATTGCCCGAAAGGGAGCTAAGCCCTCATTAGCCAAGGGTCTACTTGGACCAATAGCCATGCTAGGAGGCCAAAAGAAGGGGGTCGACCCACACATCTCTCTCTCTCTCTCTCTCTCTCTCTCTCTCTCTCTCTCTCTCTCTCTCTCTCCCTCTTTCATTCTTCTCTTCACACACTCTTGTGAACCAAGAACTCCATCTCCTTCTCCAACTTGAGAAGTTGAGTGCCTACTACAACAAACTCTTGGCTATGGATGCAAATCCACACAAGACAATGCCAATGCTTGCTTATCAATCTCTCTAATCTCCATTATCACTATGCTAAGCTATGCTACAAGAGCTATGAGTGATTATGTGCAAGGGGGTATTTCTTTCTTGTAGAGCTACTTCTAGTTCTTTTTTCTTCCTCACTCCCTGCAAGCTCTCCTCACCTTTCATGGTGTTTGAGGTCTTGGGATTGACGCTGGGCATTTTTCAAGTTCATGCTAATCATGTTTATTCTTGTTGTTATGCTATTGCTTGGTCAGTGAAGCTTACCATCTTCACCTCATCAAGAAGGTCGCAAGGAACACAATAAGTTGAATTGTAAACAAGTCTCCTGCTATGGGAGAATTTATAATACAAATGCCTATTGGAGGGGGGACCGGCTCCAACTAATCCGGTCCTCTATTGATGTCAATTTCTCTAAACTCTCACTCTCTTTTACAAGTATTGTTCATGCCATGTTAATGAAGTAATTTGTTATTGTTGCTCTCTCCATCCAAGCACTCTCTCTATCTCTTTCTCCACCTACACACAAAGGAATGCTCAAGGAAATTCTTTCTATGTTATTCTCTTTTTGCTCCAACTCAAGTTAAAGGCAAATTCCATTATAGCTCTTAACACTTGTTTGAATAGTGATACATGTATATAAGGATCCCCTAATCCATTGTACTTTTTCTTGACACATTTGGCCACCTGAATGGTCTTGGTGGTTCTGGTTCAACTACATATCTTATCCTATTGGGGTCTCTTACAAAAACATCTCTCGTTCCTTCTTCTTGTCTTGGAGGAAATCTTGGTGGATTAATTCCCCTTGAGACATGTTTTGGAGCTATTTTTGGACTTCTAAGTCTAATTGGTGGTCTCTCGGTTCCACTCAATGAAGTAGGAGCTACACTGCCTCGGATAGCTACCTTGGATATTTGAGGTCCAATTGATCCCATAGTTTGAGTGTCTGCTTCTTGCAAATTAGTCTCAAAGAACCTGGTGTGCTTATACTTGATTGAAAGTAGTAAGCTAAGATTGAAGTACCCATGTACGTGTATTTTTCTAACTCAATTGGTTGATAAGTTTGTACTCTCTTCCATGCTTATCTATCAATAGAGCTTGCACTCCCTGGGCATCTGTGTATGTGAAGGCATAGAGGTTCTTGTAGTCTATCAACTCTTTAATGATGGGATTCAAACATCTATATAAGTTATTTTGATCCCCAATTGGTAACCTATAAAGGCCATCATAAGCGTATACCGTTAGAACTCTCATGGCTTCATTGGTTTTGATGAATCTCACAATGGGTTTGTTAATCAGAGGATGGTTCTCCTCTAATTTTGTAGCAATTTCCACTTTTGGTCTTCCAAACTCTCGTATTTTAGTTGATTGAATTGGTACATGGTTTGGCTTTGAGTGAGCTACATGACTACTTGATAAAAGTCCATGAGCCATGCCTTCAGGTTTGGCTTGATATGATTGAGAAGTCTCTTGATTTTGACTCAAATCTACCCTCAAGGGTGATGCGACATTTCTAGCAGTTTGCATAGGCATCATGCCTCTGACTTGAGTGGGAAACCCTAATGCTGGATGAGTGATCATGATTAAGGCTTACTCAATATTCTAAAGATGGTCCTTGACAAGCACACCTTGGCTTAGTGCAAACAATCCCTTTTTGCCCCTGGTAAGGTCTCTAAAAAGTCAGGTCTTGGTGACTGTTCGACCTCTGGATATTGGTTTCGGGCTCCCTAAAAGTTTGTAATTGGAAATCCGACAAAATTTCACTCTAAAAGAGAAACTCCAATATCTCACAAGCTTTCTTCCTAGCTATAGTAGACTCAAATTGGAGTTGTGTGTCAAAAGTTAGAGTAATTTTGGTGAACTGCACTTGAACACCCTCAAAAAAGTTTTAGGATCACGACACAGAGAAAAATTTCTTGTATCTTGGTTCCTAGAGGGTATTTTTCACTCAAACTTGAGATTTAGGATGTACTCAAGTAGGTTAACTAACTCATCAAGTCAAAATACCCCACTATGTAGAGGTACATGGATCTTGATCCATGTCCCCATGTCACAGATTTGGAAGTTTTTTGCATAGGAGCTAGCCCTTGATGTCTTGATACCAAATGTCTTTGAATTTTTGGATCTGGAGATGTTTTGACCAATGAACCGAAATCTTAGGTTTGCTTTTTGGTTTTTGCCCTGATTTAATATCTAGGACTTTTGACCACTTTCTTTTGCTTTTTTCACCTTGATCCTTTTGGAAAATATGTTGCACTAGATAACAACTATCTACTCATCAATTTTAAGCTCAAAATGTCATTGGGGGACATGGATCGCGACCCATGTTCCAGGTCCGTTTTGGATGAAACTTTGTGAGTTGATAGACAAGGGAATGATTATCTATTTCCAAACCCAGTTGGCAATTGAATCACAAAAACTTGAATTTTCTCTAAATTCTGGTCTGAAGAATTAGTCTTTGCCCTATTTGACAATCTTTTTGTGGTTTTTTGACCTTGGTTCTTTTGGGAAATTTGTTTGTCTAGTTATCAGCTACTTCCTCATCAAGTTTCAACTCAAAATGTTACTGGGAGACATGGATCGCGATCCATGTTCCTTTTCAAGCGAAACTTGTGGATATGATAGACAATGGTATGTACAGTCTACTCCCCAAATATTCTAAATTTGAACAACAAAAAGTCAAGTTTTCACCAAATCTTGGTCTGCTTTAGCGACCTTTTGTCAGTCTACTGTTTTTGGCCCTTTTCATCCCTTTTTAGAAGGTTTTTTGTTACGAGTTCTTTTAAGAAATATATTTATTTTGATCCCCACTACAAGCTCAACAAGTTTCAGCCAAAAAATTCTCTGGGGGACATGGATCGTGATCCATGTTCCACCTCCATTTTCAATGAAACTTGGTGAATTGATAGATCTTCATGTATACAAGCTATTCACAATCCCTTTATTGGTTTGGATAACAAAAAGTTGAAAAACTCTAAAATCTTGACTGACCTTGTCTTTGAATGTCTTTTGCCATATTTTGACCCAATTCTTCAAGTTTTTTGGTATGGTTCCCTTTACAAGAGTCTTCCCAAATGTTGTCAGCTACTCACATGTCAAATCTCAACTCCAGTTGACTCTAGGGGACATGCATCGCGATCCATGTACCTGGGCCAAATTGGAGTATAGTAGACTCAATTTGGAGTTGTGTGTCAAAAGTTAGAGTACTTTTGGTGAACTGCACTTGAAACAGCCTCAAAACAGTTTTAGGATCAGGACACAGAGAATCATTGCTTGTATCTTGGTTTCTAGAGGATATTTTTCACTCAAACTTGAGATTTAGGATGTACTCAAGTAGTTCTACTAACTCATCACGTCAAAATACCCCACTATGTAGAGGTACATGGATCTTGATCCATGTCCCCATGTCACAGATTTGGAAGATTTTTGCATACGAGCTGGCCCTTGATGTCTTGATACCAGATGTCTTTGAATTTTTGAATTTGGAGATGTTTTGACCAATGAAAACCCAAATCTTAGGTTTTCTTTTTGGTTTTTGCCCTAATGCAGTATCTAGGACTTTTGACCACTTTCTTTTGCTTTTTTGACCTTGCTCCTTTTGGAAAATATGTTGCACTAGATAACAACTATCTACTCATCAATTTCAAGCTCAAAATGTCACTGGGGGACATGGATCGCGATGCATGTTCCAGGTCCTTTTTGGATGAAACTTTGTGAGTTGATAGACAAGGGAATGATTATCTATTTCCAAACCCTGTTTGCATTTGAATCACAAAAACTTAAATTTTCTCAAAATTCTGGTATGAAGGATTCGTCTTTGCCCTATTTGACAATCTTTTTCAGGTTTTTTGACCTTGGTTCTTTTGGGAAAGTTGTTTGTCTAGTTATCAGCTACTTTCTCATCAAGTTTCAACTCAAAATGTTACTGGGAGACATGGATCACGATCCATATTCCTTTTCCAGCGAAACTAGTGGATATGATAGACAATGATATGTACAATATACTCCCCAAATATGTCTAAATTTGGACAAGAAAAAGTCAAATTTTCACCAAAATCTTAGTCTGCTTTAGGGACCTTTTGTAAGTCTACTATTTTTGGCCCTTTTGGTCACTTTTTAAAAGCTTTTTTATTACGAGTTCTTTTGGCAAATATGCTTATTTTGATCCCCACTACAAGCTCAAGAAATTTCATTTAAAAATTTCACGGGGGGACATGGATCGCGATTCATGTTACACCTCTATTTTCAGTAAACTTGGTGAACTGATATATCTTGTTGTATACAAGCTATTCACAATCCCTTTTTGATTTGGATATCAAAAAGCTGAAAACCCTAAAATCTTGACTGACCTTGGCTTTGAATGTCTTTTGCCCTTTTTTGACCCAATTCTTGAAGTTTTTTGGTATGGTTCCCTTTACAAAAGTCTTCCCAAATGCTGTTAACTACTCACCTCTCAAATCTCAAATCTAATTGACTCTAGCGAGCCTGGATCGCGACCCATGTACCTGGGCCAAATTGGAGTATAGTAAACTCAATTTAATGTTGTGTGTCAAAAGTTAGAGTAATTTTGGTGAACTGCACTTGAAACAGCCTCAAAACAATTTTAGGATCAGGACACATAGAGAAATTTGCTTGTATCTTGGTTTCTAGAGGGTATTTTTCACTCAAACTTGAGATTTAGGATGTACTCAAGTAGGTCTACTAACTCATGAGGTCAAAATACCCCACTATGTAAAGGTACATGGATCTTGATCCATGTCACATATTTGGATGATTTTTGAATAGGAGCTAGCTCTTGATGTCTTGATACCAGATGTCTTTGAATTTTTGAATTTGGAAATGTTTTGACCAATAAAAACCCAAATCTTAGGTTTGATTTTTGGTTTTTGCTTTGATTTCATAGGACTTTTGACCACTTTCTTTTTCTTTTTTGACCTTGCTCCTTTGGAAGACATGTTGCACTAGATAACAACCATCTATTCATCAATTTTAAGCTCAAAAAGTCAGTGGGGGACATGGATCGTGATCCATGTTCTAGGTACTTTTTGGATGAAACTTTGTGAGTTGATAGACAAGGGAATGATTATCTATTTCCAAACCCTGTTTGCAATTAAATCACAAAAACTTGAATTTTCTCAAAATTCTGGTGTGAAGGATTAGTCTTTGCCCTATTTGACAATCTTTTTGTGGTTTTTTGACCTTGGTTCTTTTGGGAAAGTTGTTTGTCTAGTTATCAGCTACTTTCTCATCAAATTTCAACTCAAAATGTACTGGGAGACATGGATCGTGATCCATGTTCCTTTTCACGCGAAACTTGTGGATATGATAGAAAATGGTATGTGCAGTCTACTCCCCAAATATGTGTGAATTTGGACAAGAAAAAGTCAAGTTTTTACCGAATCTTGGTTTGCTTTAGCGATCATTTGACAGTCTACTGTTTTTGGCCCTATTGGTCACTTTTTAGAAGGTTTTTTGTTACGAGTTTTCTTGGGAAATATGCTTATTTTGATCTCCACTGCAAGCTCAAGAAGTTTTAGCTAAAAATTTCTCGGGGGGACATGGATTGCGATCCATGTTCCACCTTCATTTTCAGTGAAACTTGGTGAACTGATAGATCTTAATGTATACAAGCTATTCACAATCCCTGTTTTGATTTGGATATCAAAAAGTTGAAAAACTCTAAAATCTTGACTGACCTTGGCTTTGAATGTCTTTTGCCCTATTTTGACCCAATTCTTGAAGGTTTTTGGTATCGTTCTCTTTACAAAAGTCTTCCCAAATGTTGTCAGCTACTCACATCTCAAATCTCAACTCCAATTGACTCTAGGGGACATGGATCGCTATTCATGTACCTGGGCCAAATTGGAGTATAGTAGACTCAATTTGGAGTTGTGCGTCAAAAGTTAGAGTAATTTTGGTGAACTGCACTTGAAACAGCCTCAAAACAGTTTTAGGATCAGGAGACAGAGAAAAATTGCTTGTATCTTGGTTTCTAGAGGGTATTTTTCACTCAAACTTGATGTCTTGATACGAGATGTCTTTAAATTTTTGAATTTGGAGATGTTTTGACTAATGAAAACCCAAATCTTAGTTTTGGTTTTTGGTTTTTGCCTTGATTTAGTATCTAGGAATTTTGACCACTTTCTTTTGCTTTTTTGACCTTGCTCCTTTTGAAAAATATGTCGCACTAGATAACAACTATCTACTCATCAATTTTAGGCTCAAAGTGTCAATGGGGAACATGGATTGCGATCCATGTTCCAGATCCTTTTTGGATGAAACTTTGTGAGTTGATAGACAAGGGAATGATTATCTATTTCCAAACCCTGTTTGCATTTGAATCACAAAAACTTGAAATTTCTCAACATTCTGGTATGAAGGATTAGTCTTTTCCCTATTTGACAATCTTTTTGTGGTTTTTTGACCTTGGCTCTTTTGCGAAAGTTGTTTGTCTACTTATCAACTACTTTCTCATCAAGTTTTAACTCAAAATGTTACTGGGACACATGGATCGCGATCCA
Source organism: Adiantum capillus-veneris (assembly GCF_014529385.1). Taxonomy (NCBI): domain Eukaryota; kingdom Viridiplantae; phylum Streptophyta; class Polypodiopsida; order Polypodiales; family Pteridaceae; genus Adiantum; species Adiantum capillus-veneris. Next base: position 138,265,867 of record NC_140951.1, on the reverse strand, counting down.
TGTTCCTTGTCAAGCAAAAATTGTAGATATGATAGACAATGGTATGTATAGTCTACTCCCGAAATATGTCTGAATTTGGACAAGAAAAAGTCAAATTTTCACCAAATCTTGATCTGCTTTCGCGATCTTTTGTGAATCTACTGTTTTTGGCCCTTTTGGTCTCTTTTTAGAAGGTCTTTTGTTACGAGTTCTTTTCGGAAATATGCTTATTTTGGTCCCCACTACAAGCTCAAGAAGTTTCAGCCAAAAATTTCACGGGGGATCCATGTTCCACCTCCTTTTTCAGTGAGACTCGGCGAACTGATAGATCTTGATGTATGCAAGCTATACACAATCCCTTTTTTTATTTGGATATCAAAAAGTTGAAAAACTCTAAAATCTTGATTGACCTTGGCTTTGAATGTCTTTTGCACTATTTTGATCCAATTCTTGAAGTTTTTTGGTATGGTTCCCTTTACAAAAGTCTTCCCAAATGCTGTTATCTACTCATATCTCAAATCTCAACTCCATTTGACTCTAGGGGACATGGATTGCGATCCATGTACCTGGGCCAAATTGGAGTATAGTAGACTCAAATTGGAGTTGTGTGTCAAAAGTTAGAGTAATTTTGGTGAACTGCACTTGAAACAACCTCCAAACAGTTTTAGGATGAGGACACAAAGAAAAATTTGCTTGTATTTTGGTTTCTAGATGGTATTTTTCATTCAAACTTGAGATTTAGGATGTACTCAAGTAGGTACTCATCAAGTCAAAATACCCCACTATGCAGAGGTACATGGATCTTGATCCATGTCCCCATGTCAAAGATTTGGAAGATTTTTGAACCCAAATCTTAGGTTTGATTTTTGGTTTTTGCCCTGATTTCATATCTAGGACTTTTGACCACTTTCTTTTTCTTTGTTGACCTTGCTCCTTCTGGAAAATATGTTGCACTAGATAACAACTATCTATTCATCAATTTTAAGCTCAAAATGTCACTGGGGGACATTGTGATCCATGTTCGGTTCGTTTTGAATGAAACTTTGTGAGTTGATAGACGAGGGAATGATTATCTATTTCCAAACCCTGTTTGCAATTGAATCACAAAAACTTGAATTTTCTCAAAATTCTAGTCTGAAGAATTAGTCTTTGCCCTATTTGAAAATCTTTTTGTGGTTTTTTGACCTTGGTTCTTTTGGGAAAGTTGTTTGTCTAGTTATCAGCTACTTTCTCATCAAGTTTCAACTCAAAATGTTACTGGGAGATATGGATCACGATCCATGTTCCTTTTCAATCAAAACTTGTGGATATGATAGACAATGGTATGTACAGTCTACTCCCCAAATATGTCTACATTTGGACAAGAAAAAGTCAAGTTTTCACCAAATCTTGGTCTGCTTTAGCGATCTTTTGTGAGTCTATTGTTTTTGGCCCTTTTGCTCACTTTTTAGAAGGTTTTTTGTTACGAGTTCTTTTGAGAAATATGCTTATTTTGAGCCAAAAATTTCACGGGGGGACATGGATCGCGATCCATGTTCCACCTCCATTTTCAATGAAACTTGGTGAACTGATAGATCTTGATGTAGACAAGCTATTCACAATCCCTTTTTTTGATTTGGATATAAAAAAGTTGAAAAACTCTAAAATATTGACTGACCTTAGCTTTGAATGTCTATATCCCTATTTTGACCCAATTCTTGAAGTTTTTTTGGCATGGTTCCCTTTACAAAAGTCTTCCCAAATGCTGTCAGCTACTCAAATCTCAAATCTCACTTCCAGTTGACTCTAGGGGACATGGACCGCTATCCATGTACTTGGGCCAAATTGGAGTATAGTAGACTCAATTTGGAGTTGTGTGTCAAAAGTTAGAGTAATTTTGGTGAACTGCACTTGAAACAGCCTCAACACAGTTTTAGGATCAGGACACAGAGAAACATTTACTTGTATCTTGGTTTCTAGAGGGTATTTTTCACTGAAACTTGAGATTTAGGATATACTCAAGTAGGTCTACTAACTCATCAAGTCAAAATACTCCACTATGTAGAGGTACATGGATCTTGATCCATGTCCCCATGGTCACAGATTTGGAAGATTTTTGCATACGAGCTAGCCCTTGATGTCTCGATACCAGATGTCTTTGAAGTTTTGAATTTGGAGATGTTTTGACCAAGGAAAACCCAAATCTTAGGTTTGTTTTTTGGTTTTTGCCCTGATTTAGCATCTAGGACTTTTGACCACTTTCTTTTGCTTTTTTGACCTTGCTCCTTGTGGAAAATATGTTGCAGTTGATAACAACTATCTACTCATCAATTTTAAGCTCAAAATGTCACTGGGGGACAGGGATCGTGATCCATGTTCCAGGTCCGTTTTGGATGAAACTTTGTGAGTTGATAGACAAGGGAATGATTATCGATTTCCAAACCGTGTTTGCAATTGAATCACAAAAACTTGAATTTTCTCTAAATTCTGGTTTGAAGGATTAGTCTTTGCCCTATTTGACAATCTTTTTGTGGTTTTTTGACCTTGGTTCTTTTGGGAAATTTGTTTGTCTAGTTATCAGCTACTTCCTCATCAAGTTTCAACTCAAAATGTTACTGGAAGACATGGATCGCGATCCATGTTCCTTTTCAAGCGAAACTTGTGGATATGATAGACAATGGTATGTACAGTCTACTCCCCAAATATGTATTACTTTGGAGTCTACTTTATCGATCTTTTGTCAATCTGCTGTGTTTGGCCATTTTTATCACTTTTAAAAAGGTTTTTTGTTACGAGTTCTTTTCGGAAATATGCTTATTTTGATCCCCACTACAAGCTCAAAAAGCTTCAGCCAAAATTTTCTCGAGGGCACATGGATTGCGATCCATGTTCCACCTCCATTTTCAGTGAAACTTGGTGAACTGATAGATCTTGATGTAGACAAGCTATTCATAATCCCTTTTTTTATTTGGATATAAAAAAGTTGAAAAACTCTAAAATCTTGAATGAGAATGTCTATTGCCCTATTTTGACCCAATTCTTGAAGTTTTTTGGTATGGTTCTCTTTACAAAAGTCTTCCCAAATGCTGTCAGCTACTCACATGTCAAATCTCAATTCCAGTTGACTCTAGGGGACATCGATCGCTATTCATGTACCTGGGCCAAATTCGAGTATAGTAGACTCAATTTGGAGTTGTGTGTCAAAAGTTAGAGTAATTTTGGTGAACTGCACTTGACACAGCCTCAAAACAATTTTAGGATCAGGACACAAAGAAAAATTTGCTTCTACCTTAGTTTCTAGAGGGTATTTTTCACTTGAGCTTGAGATTTAGGATGTACTCAAGTAGGTCTACTAACTCATCAATTCAAAATACCCCACTATGTAGAGGTACATGAATTTTGATCCATGTCCCCATGTCACAGATTTGAAAGATTTTTGCAAATGAGCTAGCCCTTGATGTCTTGATACCAGATGTCTTTGAATTTTTGAATTTGGAGATGTTTTGACCAATGAAAACCCAAATCGTAGGTTTGCTTTTTGGTTTTTGCCATAATATCTAGGACTTTTGACCTCTTTCTTTTGCTTTTTTGACCTTGCTCCTTTTGGAAAATATGTTGCACTCGATAAAAACTATCTAATCATCAATTTTAAGCTCAAAATGTCACTGGGGGACATGGATCGTGATTCATGTTATAGGCCATTTTTGGATAAAACTTTGTGAGTTGATAGACAAGGGAATGATTATCTATTTCCAAACCCTCTTTGCAATTGAATCACAACAACTTGAATTTTCTCAAAATTCTGGGCTGAAGGATTAGTCTTTGCCCTATTTGACAATCTTTTTGTGGCTTTTTGACCTTGGTTCTTTTGGGAAAGTTGTTTCTTTAGCTATCAACTACTTTCTCATCAAGTTTCAACTCAAAACGTTACTGGGAGACATGGATCGCGATCCATGTTCCTTTCAAGCAAAACTTGTGGATATGATAGACAATGGTATGTACAGACTACTCCCCAAATGGGTCTTAATTTGGACTCTGCTTTAGCGATCTTTTTTCAGTCTGCTGTTTTTGGCCTTTTTGATCACTTTTTAGAAGGTTTTTTGTTACGAGTTTTGTTGGGAAATATGCTTATTTTGATCCCCACTACAAGCTCAAGAAGTTTCAGCCAAAATTTTCTTGGGGGGACATGGATCGCGATCCACGTTCCACCTCCATTTTCAGTGAAACTTGGTGAACTGATAGATCTTGATGTAGACAAGCTATTCATAATCCCTTTTTTGATTTGGATATCAAAAAGTTGAAAAACGACTGGCCTTGGCTTTGAATGTCTATTGCCCTATTTTGACCCAATTCTTGAAGTTTTTTGGCATGGTTCCCTTTACAAAAGTCTTCCCAAATGCTGTCAGCTACTCACATCTCAAATCTCACCTCCAGTTGATTTTAGGGGACATGGACCACTATCCATGTACTTGGGCCAAATTGGAGTATAGTAGACTCAATTTGGAGTCGTGTGTCAAAAGTTAGAGTAATTTTGGTGAACTGCACTTGAAACAGCCTCAAAACAATTTTAGGATCAGGACACAGAGAAAAATTTGCTTGTATCTTGGTTTCTAGAGGGTATTTTTCACTCAAACTTGAGATTTAGGATGTACTCAAGTAGGTCTACTAACTCATCAAGTCAAAATACCCCACTATGTAGAGGTACATGGATCTTGATCCATGTCCCCATGTCACCGATTTGGAAGATTTTTGCATACGAGCTAGCCCTTGATTTCTTGATACCAGATGTCTTTGAATCTTTGAATTTGAAGATGTTTTGACCAATAAAAACCCAAATCTTAGGTTTGCTTTTTGTTTTTTGCCCTGATTTAGTATCTAGGACTTTCGACCACTTTCTTTTGCTTTTTTGACCTTGCTCCTTTTGAAAAATATGTTGCACTAGATAACAACTATCTACTCATCAATTTTAAGCTCAAAATGTCAACGTGGGACATGGATCGCGATCCATGTTCCATGTCCTTTTTGGATGAAACTTTGTGAGTTGATAGACAAGCGAATGATTATCTATTTTCAAACCCTGTTTGCATTTGAATCACAAAAACTTGAATTTTCTCAAAATTATGGTCTGAAGGATTCGTCTTTGCCCTATTTGACAATCTTTTTGACCTTGGTTCTTTTGGGAAAGTTGTTTGTCTAGTTATCAGCTACTTTCTCATCAAGTTTCAACTTAGAATGTTACTGGGAGACATGGATTGCGATCCATGTTCCTTTTCAAGTGAAACTAGTGGATATGATAGACAATGGTATGTACAATGTACTCCCCAAATATGTCTGAATTTGGACAAGAAAAAGTAAATGTTTCACCAAAATCTTGGTCTGCTTTAGCGACCTTTTGTAAGTCTACTGTTTTTGGCCCTTTTGGTCACTTTTTAGAAGCTTTTTTGTTACGAGTTCTTTTTGAAATTATGCTTATTTTGATCCCCACTACAAGCTGAAGAAGTTTCATCCAAAAATTTCACGGGGGAACATGGATCGCGATCCATGTTACACCTCTATTTTAAGTAAACTTGGTTGAATTGAAAGATCTTCATGTATACAAGCTATTCACAATCCTTTTTTGATTTAGATATCAAAAAGTTGAAAAACTCTAAAATCTTGACTGACCTTGGCTTTGAATGTCTTTTGCCCTTTTTTGACCCAATTCTTGATGTTTTTTGGTATGGTTTCCTTTACAAAAGTCTTCCCAAATGCTGTCAGCTACTCACCTCTCAAATCTCAAATCTAGTTGACTCTAGTAGACATGGATCGCGATCCATGCATCTGGGCCAAATTGGAGTATAATAAGCTCAATTTAAAGTTGTGTGTCAATAGTTAGAGTAATTTTGGTGAACTGCACTTGAAACAGCCTCAAAACAATTTCAGGATCAGGACACAGAGGGAAATTTGCTTGTATCTTGGTTTCTAGAGGGTATTTTTCACTCAAACTTGAGATTTAGGATGTACTCAAGTAGGTCTACTAATTCATCAAGTCAAAATACACCACTATGTAGAGGTATATGGATCTTGATCCATGTCCCCATGTCACAGATTTGGAAGACTTTTGAATAGGAGCTAGCCCTTGATGTCTTGATACCAGATGTCTTTGAATTTTCAAATTTGGAGATTTTTTGACCAATAAAAACCCATATCTTAGGTTTGATTTTTGGTTTTCTCCCTGATATCTAGGACTTTTGACCACTTTCTTTTGCTTTTTTGACCTTGCTCCTTTGCAAAATATGTTGTACTAGATAACAACTATCTATTCATCAATTTTAAGCTCAGAAAGTCACTAGGGATGAAACTTTGTGAGTTGATAGACAAGGGAATGATTATCTATTTCCAAACCCTGCTTGCAATTAAATCACAAAAACTTGAATTTTCTCTAAATTCTGGTGTGAAGGATTAGTCTTTGCCCTTTTTGACAATCTTTTTGTGGTTTTTTGACCTTGGTGCTTTTGGGAAAGTTGTTTGTCTAGTTATCAGCTACTTTCTCATCAAGTTTCAACTCAAAATGTTACTGGGAGACATGGATCACGATCCATGTTCCTTTTCACGCGAAACTTGTGGATATGATAGACAATGGTATGTACAGTCTACTCCCCAAATATGTATGAATCTGGAAAAGAAAAAGTCAAGTTTTTACCGAATCTTAGTCTGCTTTAGTGATCATTTGTCAGTCTACTGTTTTTGGCCCTTTTGGTCACTTTTTAGAAGGTTTTTTGTTACGAGTTTTCTTGGGAAATATACTTAATTTGATCTCCACTGCAAGCTCAAGAAGTTCCAGCCAAAAATTTCTCGGGGGGACATGGATCGCGATCCTTGTTCCACCTCCATTTTCAGTGAAACTTGGTGAACTGATAGATCTTGATGTATACAAGCTATTCACAATCCCTTTTTTGATTTGGATATCAAAAAGTTGAAAAAATCTAAATTCTTGACTGACCTTGGCTTTGAATGTCTTTTGCCCTATTTTGACCCAATTCTTGAAGGTTTTTGGTGACGTTCTCTTTACAAAAGTCTTCCCAAATGCTATCAGCTACTCACATCTCAAATCTCAACTGCAGTTGACTCTAGGGGACATGGATTGCGATACATGTATATGGGCCAAATTGAAGTATAGTAGACTCAATTTCGAGTTGTGTGTCAAAAGTTAGAGTAATTTTGGTGAACTGCACTTGAAACAGCCTCAAAACAATTTTAGGACCAGGACATAGAGAAAAATTTTATTGTATCTTGGTTTCTAGAGGGTATTTTTCACTCAAGCTTGAGATTTAGGATGTACTCAAGTAGGTCTACTAACTCATCAAGTCAAAATACCCCACTATGTAGAGGTACATGGATCTTGATCCACGTCCCCATGTCACAGATTTGGAAGATTTTTGCATAGGAGCTAGCCCTTGATGTCTCGATACCAGATGTCTTTGAATTTTTGAATTTGGAGATGTTTTGACTAATGAAAACCCAAATCTTAGGTTTGTTTTTTGGTTTTTTCCCTGACTTAGTATCTAGGTTTTTTAACCACTTTCTTTTGCTTTTTTGACCTTGCTACTTTGAAAAATATGTTGCACTAGATAACAACTATCTACTCATCGATTTTAAGCTTAAAATGTCAACGTGGGACATGGATCGCAATCCATGTTCCAGGTCCTTTTTGGATGAAACTTTGTGAGTTGATAGACAAGGGAATGATTATCTATTTCCAAACCCTGTTTGCAATTAAATCATAAAAACTTGATTTTTCTCTAAATTCTGGTGTGAAGGATTAGTCTTTGCCCTATTTGACAATCTTTTTGTGGTTTTTTGACCTTGGTTCTATTGGGAAAGTTGTTTTTCTAGTTATCAACTACTAGGAGACATGGATCGCGATCCATGTTCCTTTTCACGTTGTGAGCGGGATGGAAACACACAGAACGCCTCTATAATGACCCGACAAATATTCTTGGGATGATACACATGGACACTATGGGGCACCACTTGTCTTACACAACCCGCCTGCTGGCCGAGACAGGAAACACACAGATGGAGTGAGAGGAGAGAGACTATCCAATTACCAACTCCACACAGAGAGACACATACACACACACCCAAAAAAAACTCAGCGAAAAAGAGGAGAATTTTTTATGTTTAGATACTACTGAGCTTGGGCCAACACCAAAGGGGCAAATAACTCACACAATATGTTAAAATATGCCAGATACAATCACAAATTGGAGCAGAAGCTTCGCTCATAGGAGAAACTCACACAACCAAAACAACAGAAAAATAGTGAGGAATTTGGCAAAATGGACAGTTCCATCGCGTCCGGAACGGCCGACCTCGGATGTCAAAGTGCTCAAATCCGACCTCGGATGAGCAGTTTATGGCCAAAACAGGTTCCAAAAATAGCAAAAACACAATTGCGCCTGTTCCTCCTCTTCTCTCCATGTTTTTTCTGGTCTTTTCTCAGGTTTTTCAGTTCCCACACTTAGCTTTATTACTTGGGCACCTTTGGCCTTTTAGTTGACCTCAAACGGATCCCGAACAGGCCAAAAAGTGGCATCGCAGTACATAGTTATCACCTTTTTGCATCCATCCACACACCTGGCACTCAGCTTTTTCCAATAATGCACCCGCCACCATGTGAAGTGTCCCCAAAAGATGATCCTCATGATGAACTTTCTGCATAATTATCACAAGAAAACACCCACGTTGTGTCTATACTTATCCACGTGCAAATATTGACCCCATTCGACCTCCTGATGCACCTGCTTACCTCATGTCGTCGGCCCGCGGATAGCTTCCTCGAGAAGTTTTACGCGCTACCAACTCCTCATTATTATAGAAAATACAAATTGATACTAGTGATAGTGAAAATCGATGCACTATGTACATGTTGTCCTACCTGTACACATGTGGGCCCCACGCAACCACCTGGCTCTGGAAAATGGGCAATCCTTTATTTGATGCACCATGCATGTGTATGTACATATGCACAATCCCTTGCTCCAAAAAACTCCTGACATAATTTTCCCATCCCCTAGCCTGCTAGATCATTCATGCTCAGCAGCAGCAACAAGAGATATGAGACTCGCCGCTTGGATCCCACACAAAAACACTTGGCATCCCTTGCATCAAAATCTTAATCAAGGTTCCACCTGTTTCCCAAGGAAAACCTGTAGAGATGCCATATATCAACTTTGCACCAAGAAATCCATCAATTACTTTGGCATAGACCTGCATGTGCCAATATATCTCCTTCTCCATAGCTGAGAGGTCTCCCACTGATCATTTGTGTCATCAATTCCTACTTTTTTGACAATTCAACCTTGGTTTGCATCAGCCCTTCAATCACTTCATAAGGCCCTTCACTTTCATCTTCAACCTCATTTGCAAATGCAACTAAACCAGACTCCTGGATTTCTTTGTCCATCAAAAGAAATGTAACATCAGCATCCTCATCACTGCCGGTAGTACCTTCACTATCCTCATCAGTCACTATGGAATAGTCTTCATCACTAGACTCATCCTCATCTTCATAAAGCTCCTCCAATCGTTTCCTTGTGTCCATATTATAAAGCTTATTGGCACCTGTATTTCCATAGAGGCTAATCGTACCACGTCTCCAATCTTGAACAGCTCCCACTGCATGTAACCATGGTCTGCCCAATATAATAGGATATGCTCCCAACCCCGCTGGCATCACATGAAAATCAACCACCGCCTTTGCATCATACGCCTCCACTTCTAAGATCTTTACAACACCCAAACATTTTACTGTTTGATGGTTTGCCAATCTAATCCAGAAGCCTAACACCCCAATCACTATAAGACCCATCTTCTCAACGCATGAGTGTGTTATGACACATATTTGGGCTCCGCCATCCACATAACCTTGTCCCAGATTTTTTCTTTTGTGCCACACATCTACTATTGGACAAATTTCTGGTAGCTCGTTCATCGCCAACACCATCACTGAACCTCTCTCTGGTTCTTTCTCCATTGGGTTAATGTGCGCTCCTTGCCGCACTGTCGAAGCAAGGGACTTGCCAATACACCGTATGCGAGCCACAAACGGCTCCAAGCACACAACAAGCCTAAACTAGCAAGCTCAAGAAAACAAAGGGTGTGTCACTCACCGCTCTACGCTCGCCTTCGTGGTGGATTCCTCGCCGCGATGAAGAAGAAGCTGCAGTTGTGCCGCGCTCAACCGCTTCGCTGCCGTCGTGCCTTCGCAATGCTCGATCGCACACACACTCTCCCTCTCTCTCTCTCTCACACACACACACAAGGAGGTGAAGAAGAAGAAGAAGATGGAGATGGAGCAAGAGCACTCTTCAATTGCACAAATGAGAGAATGAGTAAAAATTAGGTTTAGTTGGCTTTTATAGGAGCTCACCCCATTCACACTTGGGCGCCCATGCTTAACCAACTAATCCCTTGAATGTCCAAGTTAAAGTGCACCTCTCATCGGCGATCACTCTACCTTTCCCTATTGGTCCGACAAGCCCGGTACCTGACTCTATCAAATACATAATACACGTCCGTCGTAGGTGATGGGGTGTCCGTGTGCCGTGAGGGTTAACATGCCCCCCTTCCTGATGTAGATTCCGTCCTCGGAAGCTATTGAGTTGAAGCTGGTTCGTCGAGGTGGAAGAGCATTTGAGATGAATGTCCTTAGCCTTCTTTAGTCACTGCAAAATCAAACAACATTGGCACAGTAATGGCATTCTCTTAAAAAGCATATGCAGTTTTAGACAGACAAATTGATTGGTCAAAGAATTTCAAACAATTTGTTAGCAATGAACATTAAATTGCAATGTAATCAAATGCATAAACAGATGTAAAGGCAAAAAATTAAACAAGTCTGGGGTCACTAATTTGACGGTCGAAAAGCACTAGAGATCGAATATTAATACCATGGGTAAGCTTCTTAATTTTCTGTGGTCAATTAAGTTGTTTAATCGCGAGAGCCAAGTATTGATGTTCGAGGGCTGACTAGAGGCTATATCTAGAAAACCTTGTAGTTAAGCTACCATAAAAGGAATTTCTCATGAAATCATCGCCTGGCTGATTACTTTTTCTTTGACCCCCCAAGTCTTTTCACAGTGATTCAATTATGATGTGTGTGCTTATTTTGTATGCCTTGGGTTTTTTGCTTTTCAAGGAAAAGCGCCCACGCTGGGAACCTCTAGGGCTCTAGTACCATAGGCAATACATGTGAGTGAAGTACCAAATCAAGCTGAGATTTCTCTTCCAGCTTAAAATTTTACATTGTGGCACTTTGATTTTTTGTTTGTTCATTTTCATCATTTTAATTTTGTAACTTTGGGGGGTCATATAACACTGTTACCCTCCCCAGGTTCATCACATTAGTAAACTCCCTTTATAATACTTAAGCTAAAGGTCGATAGGGTTAAGCCCACTAGAAAGCCCTAGTACATTTCATACAATGCTGCCTAAATCGGATTAAGAACCTAAGTAACCATTGCTTATTAGGAAGGCATTCCCCATGGTATTAAGAGAAGATTTCTAATACCTAGCTTGGTCAAACTAGCTTAGTCGGACTGCTTGATTTTTAAACCTAGACAAGTGATTATGACAAAACATTACATTGAATTAAATGTTTGATACTAAGCCAATGCGTTGAGTATTATGCTACCAATCACAATCAAAGCAGACAAACATGGATGCAAAAAAGATAAGGGCAATGCTAATGGATAAGAAACACCTGTTTGTGTCGATGGTCGCGCTTGATTTGAAGGTTCCATGAAGGTCCAAATCCTATCAATAGCAACACGCTCCTGTACACACTATGAAACACAAACAATACCTCTAGGAGGCACATCAGTGGGAAAAGAGAACTTTGCTAATCACTCAACTCTAAAACAGAAACACTCCTATCGTACTAATCTTACCTACCCTCCATCACTCAAGTGATGAGGATCAAAGGTGTTTTATGGCATAGGTTTCTGTTTCACTGTACCAGATGTGACATGTGTAGGTCTGAGTCAATGTTTTGACTTTAATGTGCATACTCGTTTGCTAATTGCTCTTGCTCTTTATTTTATTTTTTTTGTGAGTATAAAGCTTTATATGTACATTCCCTAAGATTGGTGATTGAGAGGTCAGGGAAAAAGGTTGAGAGGGAAACAAATGAATGATGGATGTCCACAAACACTCCCCCCTTCCTTGGGTAGATCATACCGTTTGAAATGAGCTTGTCACCCTTTGAAACCAATTGTTCCAGTTGGTAATAGGTGAGGATTTTTGCCAGTAGTTTTCTATTACCCTAGATGCCTTGTCAAGTTGTAAGGGTGGTAAGGTACTCTCCCACGATCGAACTTGAAGTGGTTCATCAGGTGATTCTTGAACACTGGGAGGTGTGGATTCTTTTGTAGCTTCATGGAGGTCCACTACTATAGATGGAGGCTGTGTAGAAGCTTTTACCTCTATGGATGTATTACATGATGAGCTAGAATCTTCATGGGATTCCCCCCTTCCTGAGCTAGGTGGAACAAATCGTTCTTTCTTTGGTACCCAAACTAGCTCGGGACTAGGTGTGTAGCATTCTGTGATTTTTTTCTTTCCACGATTTTCAATTTGTTTTGGAGCCACAGGATTGGGTTTACATGGGTCAGGTGATAGGTAAGAGCACAATCTACGTTTTGGCACCCAGATTTGATCATTTCCTTGATAGTAGCCTTGGGCTTCCAATAGTCGTTTAGGGATCCATCGCAACATTTTCTTACTTTTCTTGGAGCGAGTGGTACGTTTCTTACAAGGCTTCTGTTTTTTAGCATTAGTTATGGTCACTAAAGAAGCTTTAGGGACCCACTTGTATGTTTTCTTCGCTACATTAGGATGAGTCTTGTCGGAAGCGATACGCATTGCTTGTAGCATATTTAAGGGTATACGCATTTCATCCCCCTCAGGTGTTACCCAGGTCGTCCCCCTATTTCCCCAAGTGTCTATGGTTGATGCTAGGTGGACCCAATCCACATTGTCTGATTCCGTCATACCCGGTAACACATCCATGTAAGGAGAATCTTGGCCAATGTTTGTATCCTTCTTACAAGTGTAACAATATTGTAGTGGGGCTGAGTGAACTGTGGTGTCAGAGCGATGATCAATAATGGTTTTACTCCCTAAGGGGTGTACCTTACCAGTCACCAAATCCACTCTAAGGACAGAGTCTTGGAATTGCAAATAGACATGATTTTTAGACCAATCATGAACCATTTGTGCTTCCCTCATGAATGGTTGTCCTAAAATCATTTCATATGACATAAGGTGTTTAGAGAAATCCATTACAATGAACGTATGTCGCACCTTGTATCCTAGAACTTTGATCTTAAGATCCTTGAGCATCCCCATAGGTTTGGCTATGGTACCATTTGCCATCTTTACCACAATGTTAGTAACACTGAGGCGGGGTTTTCTCCATGGATTCCCAACAATCTTTTGTAACGATGCTAACTCCCGCACCACCATCAAGAATTCCCTTTATAGTTAATCCCTTGGTAGTGATGGGTAGGGTCGCATTAGACTCGTCGCCTTCAAAATACTGGCCTAATTCGTTAATGGGTACCTCAATCACAGACTCGTGTCCATCTAAGTCAAGTGATTGCACATGATTTTCCTCATCAATCATAATCGAGTCAGGCCTATTTGGTTGCGCAAACTGCGGTAATCCCGTTCGTAGCTCTCCGTTAAGGAATGCTCGAAGTGCAAGGAATAACTCAGGATCTCCATACAGCTTTGCTATGATCGTGGTTCGGACCTCAGAAGACATGAAGTCCACTAGTTTGGCAACATTCATTGGCGTTTTGCAGGGTGTAGGTCCTTAACTAGGAACTGGTGAGGATGGAATCTCATATTCCTCAATGGGATCAGGTATTCCTTCGTTAAACATCCTTTCCAACAAGAAGGGTGTATGCTCACTTTCTGATGTCCTGTCCTCACTCCCTTCTTGGATGATACTAGATATGGCTAACGGTCTATGGTTCATGTGGGGTGGATGAACTTGCGTGGGAAACACTGTGTCATGAATTTTGACCTGCATGGGTTCTGGTTCTAGTTTCCTTTGAGTCTCCTCCACTAAACCTCTTAGATGTTTCACCTGCTCAATCTCATCTACTGGGTTTGGATACGTCCCAATCTTCTTTTTACGATTCTTCCCTTTTTGCCCCTGCGATTTATCTTGGGGGTCTTGGATTGGATTTGGAAACACTTGTGGTGTTTTCAGAGGCTCTTTATGGTTTTCTCTTATTCGGTTTTCATTTAGTTCCATGTTACGGTTTTCTTTGTCGGTCTTTCCCTTTGTGGTATTGGTTCTAGTCTCCATTGTCTCGACTGAATCTGAATCATCCTCGAGGTCATTCATATACACGGGGTCATCTCCTGTTCCTATGTTTGTTTTGGAACTTGGCTTTGAATTTTCCGTATTCTGCGACTTCTTCCTTCGTGTCTTCTTTTTCTTTGCTTGGATAACTGACGCGGTATCTCTCTCTTCGAGGATATGTCCTGGCCCTTGAAGCATGGACCGTGTAATCGCATAAGCAGGTGCGACGGGTGGTATTGGTGATGTCACACTAGCAATTTCAACCAAATTTAGGGGTGTGATTTTAGGCGCATTTGGGTTATAGGGGCATTGGGCAATCAAGTGATCTATGCCACAACGATTACATGTGAGTATTGGCATTGCAGACGTGCTCCCTTGATTCACTTGCATCTGTGCAGCATTCTTTTGCAGCCTAATAGGGCACTCCGCTACTCGATGTGGTCCACCACACTCGTAGCATTGAAGAGGTGGCCTCCTAGCCTGGGTGTTGATATTTTGACCTCTGGGTGCGAGAGCAGCAGCTTGATAAACCGGCTTGACTTGTCCCCAACAATCTTCCATGTAGTATATAGGACACTCTTCCAATGTATCAAGTCCGTAGGCAATACTAGTGTCTATTTCCTCCTCACAGCCATCTGCATAAGCATTTGATGGCTCGCAACCCACTTGGTTCATAGGGGCGACTCTTGGATGCGGGGGCTGCGGTCCTAGCACAGGAGGTGGTAACGGTGTAGCTTGTACAACATTTTGAGATCTAGGGACCATGTGTTGCGGTAGTTGCTCAACAGGTGGAGTAGGCATCAATACAGGAGCTCGAGGCGCATCCGTCCAGGTTACAGGTGGTCTATTTGCCATCATACGTTTGATCATTAAACAATCCTTAGCTTGGTGACCATACCTACCACATGCGTTGCAAGTTCCATTAAATTTTACTCTAAACGTAGGGCACTCACTAGTGCTATGTGGGCCTAGGCAAATGGAACACCATTGTTGCTCCCTTCTTGGATACATGTGACTATTTTGAGGGGGTCGATTATCCTTAAGAGACTCTTGGATTGCCTTGGTGAGGTCTGTCAAGAATGTCTCAAATACCTTTGGCTCATTGGCAATGGGCTTTGCAGTCATGGGTTCATACTCAATGGCTTGTGAGCTAGTGGATCTCGTGTCAGTAGACACCCTCATGCCTGCTATCATCAAGTTGTCCTCTAATTGGATTGCATTGGCAGTGACATCTTCCCAGGTTGTGATACCTCTAATCACTAGTCCATTATAGATTCCTTCATTCCTCAACCCTCGAATGAATCGATCAAGCAGTTGGTTATTGTTGAAGCGCTCATTTACAGGGCAACGAGAGTTTAAGTGCTTTAGACGACTAATGAAGTCCCTTACTGACTCTCCTTCCTTACGTTCGGCCTTCTGTAGCTGAGATGCTACACCCCAAAGCACACCTTCTCGTATGTACTCCTTTAGAAACAACCTTCGAAGGGTAGGGTAGATTGTTTTCTCATCCACCCTTAGGGTTCTATACCAATCTCCAGCCTTCCCACTTAATGTCAAGCTTAAGGCATTGCACTTATGTAGTTCGTTGCGTTCCCCTAAGGAATCACATACTTGTTCAAACACTTCAATGTGTTTCCTAGCATCTTCGTCCCCATTGAATTTTTGCGTGAGTTTGGCAATTTGTACTGCCTTACTTCTAGGCTCTCTATCAGATGCATGATGCATATTTTCCGCAATAGATCGACCTATGGTTTGAGCAAACGCTGCCAAGTCACCTATGTGAGGAGGCAGGGCCGGTGGAGGTACTCTTGGAATCATATGTGGGAGAGGGACGGGTGCCGGTCTTGGCATATGTGTGGATGATGCAGGATATGGAACATAACCGGGCATAGGTCCACTCGGATAAGAGCTAGGGAGCGGCACTCGAGGAGCATAAGCAAGTGGTACAATTGGAGGTGTGGGGGCCATGTGTGCATAAGGGGCTAGAGGCACATATGGTCGAGGCCCCATATTAGGTACTACGACACTAGGTAGTGGCACTGCGCTAACCGTAGATGTCATCGGTACATTCTCTGTCAGGCTTATCCCTGGAGTGAGCACTGTGTTTTCCTTAATAGAGGGTTGAGCCAAGTTAGGGAAGCTAAAGTTGTCGCTCGGAGGCTCAGATTGCATAGAGACCCCGGGTGAAATGACGTAAGATGGGTCCATGGGGCTCATTAGAGGAGTCTCCATTTGAGATAGAGTAGGCTGTTGAGCCTTGCTCGTATCCAGAAATCTCATGGGGCCAGTTGAGAGTATATTTACCCCTCGGTTTTGCCTTTCTGATTGAATAATGCCATGGATAACATTACAGATCATTTTCTGTTGATCTTCGATGCTCATGGCACTAGAGGTGGATTGTACAATCTCTATCCATCCTACATGGTAGGCGTGGCCAGAGTGTAGATCCGTCAACACCTCAGTGTGGAGGTCGTATGTCCAATGATCATTAATGAACAATCCTTCTAGAGTCGACGTGTTAACGATTTCTTGTGAGGTAGAAGCAATGTTGCTCCCCGTGGTTTTACTTGCCACCAACGGTACTCTAGAGGGAACTTCTGAAGGAGGCAGCTCAACAGGGCCTTCTTGGTAAGAAGTTGGCAGGATATCCACATGGACACTCTTTGGGGGTGTGGGGTCCACGTGCGATGTGAAAGGAGATTCCACTTCCCCACCCCCTTCGCGTGCTTCATCTGCATCAGGTTCCGAGCGAGTAGCTCTACCTAATGTTTCCATGAAACGGCTAAACATACTAGTACTAGGCTGTGGAGCTTCGGGAGGTGCATGGCCTTCTCTCTCAGTGTTTTGGTTAGGGTATGCTTCCATGATTTCTGAGTCGGAGGAGGAATCACTAGCGGCTATTTTAGGGTCTTGGGTGGTGCTACCTTGTGTCCCCGCTGAGGGTCTAGAGCTTATCGTGGATGGGTAATGGGTGTCCGTATGAACAGAGGCACTCTCAATATGCTCGTGTTCTAGCACCCGCCCAGAGCGTAAGTGCATGTGCTTTTGATACCCTAAGGTGTCAAAAAACTGCTCTAGGAGGCCTTGTGACTAGTTTTTAGCGTGTTTTTTGTTTGTTTTTTTGCTAGATTTTTTAGAGCGTGTCGTGGAATGGGCCGTGTGATGGCTCGAAACGAGCGTATCGGTCAGAGGGTCGTGCCGTGCTTTACAGCCCTCCGTTTGGTCACTCTATGCCCTCGGAATCCCTAAAACTGTCAATTTTCAGTAGGGAACTAGGCCCAAACTAGAAAGTCTAAGGGTGCAAGTGGGAAGAGAAAGGAGGAGAGTGGAGGACTTGTCCCACATGCCCTCATTCTCTCTTGAGGGAGTAGGGTATATATATAAGAGTGAGTCTAGTATATATCATAAGACTGAGGACTGAGGCCTGGGCCTGGGCTTGGGCTTGGGCTTGGGCTTGGGCTTGGGAAAATGATCCCGATCTATCTTTTATACAAACCAACCCGTCCGTTTTAAGAGACACGTTTTTTATTTTCGGAAAAATTGCAGAAAATGCAGAAAAAACGCAGAAATTGCAGCAAATTAACATAAATGCAGAAAATTGCATAATTTGAAAACGCCGAACTTGAAAATGCAGAAATTGCGGAAATTGAAAAACGCAGACAATAGCAGAAATTGGAACTTGACAGCAATTGCAGAAAACGCAAAAAACAGAAATCTCCACACACTCCTTCCCTGCCTTTCCTATGATAGAAATTGCACCACAAGGAAGCATAAAGTGCTAACCGAGCTTAGTGTAAGGCATTTCCCCGGCAGCGGCGCCAAAAATGTGCGCTCCTTGCCGCACTGTCGAAGCAAGGGACTTGCCAATACACCGTATGCGAGCCACAAACGGCTCCAAGCACACAACAAGCCTAAACTAGCAAGCTCAAGAAAACAAAGGGTGTGTCACTCACCGCTCTACGCTCGCCTTCGTGGTGGATTCCTCGCCGCGATGAAGAAGAAGCTGCAGTCGTGCCGCGCTCAACCGCTTCGCCGCCGTCGTGCCTTCGCAATGCTCGATCGCACACACACTCTCCCTCTCTCTCTCTCTCACACACACACACAAGGAGGTGAAGAAGAAGAAGAAGATGGAGATGGAGCAAGAGCACTCTTCAATTGCACAAATGAGAGAATGAGTAAAAATTAGGTTTAGTTGGCTTTTATAGGAGCTCACCCCATTCACACTTGGGCGCCCATGCTTAACCAACTAATCCCTTGAATGTCCAAGTTAAAGTGCGCCTCTCATCGGCGATCACTCTACCTTTCCCTATTGGTCCGACAAGCCCGGTACCTGACTCTATCAAATACATAATACACGTCCGTCGTAGGTGATGGGGTGTCCGTGTGCCGTGAGGGTTAACAGTTAACCATCCTCTTCCACTATCTCTTTAGCTTAGGCACCACCTCTATAAGCAGCCCAAAAGTAACATCTGCCTTCCTGCTTGTCAGATCCTCCTTCAAGTCATAGCTTAATTGCCCATCCCCTAGTGGAAAATCTGAAACATGAAACTTGCGATGAGCCCTTCTTTTCCTCTTGGCCTTGACATCTTCGCCTTCATGGCTCTTTCCCTTCTTCTTACTAGGACCTGCAACACTTCTTCCTTCCTTGTCCTCTGTGGTTCTCTTTCCAATAGGCATCACTAATGTATCCTCTAGATTTGATGCCTTCTCCAAGGTGACTACACTTATCACTTTTTTCTTTTCCTTTTCCTCCTGGGTTAATCCATTGTTTCCTTCTTCTCCCTTAATTTCGATGCCATAATCATTTGACCTAGTTAGCACCTGTCTTGGCAATGGATACACGTCCCCCCCCATCCTTGGTGGCTTATCACATTGCGGCTGATGTGGCCCAACTCTCCATAATTATAACATGTGGGCGTCTGCCTTCGGAACCTACCATTGCTTTGTCCAACACCATTCCTAGGTTTTTCTTCACCTCCTGGCTGATTTGCATAGCTTCCTTGACCTCGATTATTTCCCACTTGACCTAGCATGTTTAGGCTGAGATTCTTCATTCAATCTTGCCTTAGCCCATCATCTTGCACTGCTGTAGTGACCACTGTTGGCATAACATGAGGAGTAACAACAACCACTGGTTCATGATGAACCCCTGGCATGCGACCTTGCGAAGAATCGATAGGCTGAAATTCAGACCTCATGGGCAAAGACTCTACTCCTAGCTGACTCATTTTTCTCAGCTTCCACTCTTTGTTCCTTGCCACCTCCAGTGCATCTTCATATGTCCTAGGCTTCTTTAGCTCCACTCTCCAACGTATATTCTCCCAAAGACCAGCCAAGAACATGTCCTTCTTCATCATGTCAGGTGGGGGTACTTGTGGTGCTAAGTCCTTGTACATCCTCTCCCATGCCAATGAGAACTTACGTATGTACGCATCTACTGGCTCACCTTCCTTCTGCACCAAACCTTGTACTTCTTGCCACACTTTGTCAGGATCTTCTATCTTCACAAACTCCACTTCCAACCCATGCCGTAGATTGTCCCAACTCAACCTTATAGGTGGATCAGCCACACGCAAATCCTCTTCAAATGCTTTGGACCAAACTCGTGCATCACTCTTCAAACAGATTTGGAGAAGACGTAACATTTGCGTCGGGTCATGGATTTGGTTGCTAATGCAGGCAACCTCCATCTTTTCCAAAAAGTCTTCCACATCTTCATCACTTCTTCCATGAAATTCCGGAGAAAGCCATGGCTACCCAAGTTACGATGCATTGAGAACCCCTTGAAACACACGTGCAAGAACCCAAAACTTTTGATTGACTCAATTCCCAGAAACTTCAATAGAGCTCAACTTTAGATGAGGACAAACACATGCACATCAAATGAGTTTTCATAGTTGATGATCGGAATTTTACAACAGACAAAGGACATTCCAGGATCTCTCTTAATCTTCTTGGCCCAAACATAAAGACTATGCGTTGCTGGAAAAAAATCTTCCTGGACACATGAACATTTATCTGGATTCTCTAAGTTAAATGAAAATGAGTGAATTGAGGGCCATTTTGATCATCCATTAAAGTCAACCATGTAGCTCCCAAGAAAGCCCACCTATCTTATCCTCTGATTTTGCCAGAATTTCAGCAGCATAATAGCATAAATAGCTCAAAAGACCAAAAAACCAGCCATCACAACTTAGAAAAATTTTGGCAGAGTTTCTCCAGAAGTAGAGCAGTGTGAACCCAAAATATAGAATGTACATGTATGCATAAACTGCCAACAATAGAACCCGAGCATCAAGTAGGAATCACTAGTACATAGCCTATGGTGAGTTCACAAAAAGGGTGCTCCAGCTACCTGTATCACCAAAAGGATCTCCACATTTGAGAATCCCCCAGCTCAATAAAACCTCACGCTATCGACCCTCACACGAAGGCTTATGTAAATCTCGTATAGTCAAGTCTCAGAAATGACTATCTTCCAGACCAAGTCTCAGAAATGGCTGGGACTGCCAAATAAAACCAAGTATGGCTCCACAAAGGCGTACAATGGCAGTTTCCACAAGTAACGTACAATACCAACAGACAATGCGCTCAAACATGCGCCAAATGATGCATACCCATGACAACTGCAAGTGACACCACTACTAGTATATCAATGTACTCCAACTACCTGTACTTGTGTGAATCACCTGTACCTGTACATGTCCCTGTAACCTGTAACCTGTAGTCTGCAACCTGTAATCCCAAATCTCGAAGCTTGAAGCTCGAAGCAGAAGGTACTCGAAGAAGATCCTCCGAGGGGGCGCCAAAAGAATGTGATCGGGATGGAAACACATAGAACGCCTCTATAATGACCCCACACACACTCTTGGGATGATACACACGCACACTATGGGGCACCACTTGGCTTACACAACCCGCCTGGCCGAGACAGGAAACACACAGATGGAGTAAGAGGAGAGAGACTATCCAATTACCCACTCCACACAGAGAGACACATACACACACACCCAAAAAAAACTCAGCTCAAAAGAGAAGAATTTTTTATGTTTAGATACAACTGAGCTTGGGCCAACACCAAAGGGGCAAATAGCTCACACAATATGGGTAAAATATGCCAGATACAATCACAAATTGGAGCAGAAGCTTCACTCATAGGAGAAACTTACATAGCCAAAATAGCATAAAAACAATGAGGAATTTGGCAAAATGGACAGCGCCATCGTGTCCGGAACGGCCCAAAACCCCAGTTTACAATGTCAAAGTGCTCAAATCCGACCTCAGATGAGCAGTTTATCGCCAAAACAGACTCCAAAAACAGCAAAAACATAGTTGCGGTTGTTCCTCCTCTTCTCTCCACGTTTTTTCTGGTCTTCTCTCAGGGTTTTCAGTTCCCACACTTAGCTTTATTACTTGGGCACCTTTGGCCTTTTAGTTGACCTCAAACAGACCCCGAACATACCAAAAAGTGGCATCGCAGTGCATAGTTGTCACCTTTTTGCATCCATCCGCACACCTGGCACTCAGCTTTTTCCAATAATGCATCCCGCCACCACGTGAAGTGGACCCAAAAGATGGTCCTCATGATGACCTTTCTGCATAATTATCACAAGAAAACACCCACGTTGTGTCTATACTTATCCACGTGCAAATATTGACCCCATTCGACCTCCTGACGCACCTGCTTACCTCATGTCTTCGGCCCGCGGATAGCTTCCTCGAGAAGTTTTACGCGCTACCAACTCCTCATTATTATAGAAAATACAAATTGATACTAGTGATAGTGAAAATCGATGCACTATGTACATGATGTCCTACCTGTACACATGTGGGCCCCACACAACCACCTGGCTCTGGAAAATGGGCAATCCTTTATTTGATGCACCATGCATGTGTATGTACATATGCACAATCCCTTGCTCCAAAAAACTCCTGACAACGCGAAACTTGTGGATATGATAGACAATGGTCTGTACAGTCTACTCCCCAAATATGTATGAATTTGGACAAGAAAAAGTCAAATTTTTACCGAATCTTGGTCTACTTTAGCGATCATTTGTCAGTCTACTAGTTTTGGCCCTTTTGGTCACTTTTTACAAGGTTTTTTGTTACCAGTTTTCTTGGGAAATATGCTTATTTTGATCTCCACTGCAAGCTCAAGAAGTTCCAGCCAAAAATTTCTCGGGGGGGACATGGATCGCGATCCTTGTTCCACCTCCATTTTCAGTGAAACTTGGTGAACTAATAGATCTTGATGTATACAAGCTATTCACAATCCCTTTTTTGATTTGGATATCAAAAAGTTGAAAAGCTCTAAAATCTTGACTGACCTTGGCTTTGAATGTCTTTTGCCCTATTTTGACCCAATTCTTGAAGGTTTTTGGTGTCGTTCTCTTTACAAAAGTCTTCCCAAATGCTGTCAGCTACTCACATCACAAATCTCAACTCCAATTGACTCTAGGGGACATGGATCGCGATACATGTACCTGGGCCAAATTGGAGTATAGTAAACTCAAT
Organism: Adiantum capillus-veneris; assembly: GCF_014529385.1. NCBI lineage: Eukaryota > Viridiplantae > Streptophyta > Polypodiopsida > Polypodiales > Pteridaceae > Adiantum > Adiantum capillus-veneris. The sequence goes on along the minus strand of NC_140951.1, from coordinate 138,243,033 downwards.
TTGGAGTTGTGTGTCAAAAGTTAGAGTAATTTTGGTGAACTGCACTTGAAACAGCCTCAAAACAGTTTTAGGATCAGGACACAGAGAAAAATTTGCTTGTATCTTGGTTTCTAGAGGGTATTTTTCACTCAAACTTGAGATTTAGGATGTACTCAAGTAGGTCTACCGACTCATCAAGTCAAAATACCCCACTATGTAGAGGTACATGGATCTTGATCCATGTCCCCATCTCACAGATTGGGAAGATTTTTGCATAGGAGCTAGCCCTTGATGTCTTGATACCAGATGTCTTTGAATTTTTGAATTTGGAGATGTTTTGACCAAGGAAAACCCAAATCTTAGGTTTGTTTTTGGTTTTTGCCCTGATTTAGTATCGAGGAGTTTTGACCACTTTCTTTTGCTTTTTTGACCTTGCTCCTTTTGAAAAATATGTTGCACTAGATAACAACTATCTACTCATCAATTTTAAGCTCAAAATGTCAATGGGGGACATGGATTGCGATCCATGTTCCAGGTCCTTTTTGGATGAAACTTTGTGAGTTGATAGACAAGGGAATGATTATCTATCACAAAAACTTGAAATTTCTCTAAATTTTGGTGTGAAGGATTAGTCTTTGCCCTATTTGACAATCTTTTTGTGGTTTTTTTGACCTTGGTTCTTTTGGGAAAGTTATTTGTCTAGTTATCAGCTACTTTCTCATCAAGTTTCAACTCAAAATGTTACCGGGACACATGGATGGTGATCCATGTTCCTCTTTTAGAAACTTGTGGATATGATAGACAATGGTATGTATAATCTACTCCGCAAATATGTCTGCATTTGGACAAGAAAAAGTCATTTCACCAAATCTTGGTCTGCTTTAGAGATCTTTTGTGAGTCTACTATTTTTGGCCCTTTTGGTCCCTTTTTAGAAGGTTTTTTGTTACGAGTTCTTTTCGGAAATATGCTTATTTTGGTCCCCACTACAAGCTTAAGAAGTTTCAGCCAAAAATTTCATGGGGGATCCATGTTCCACATTCATTTACAATGAAACTTGGTGAACTGATAGATCTTGATGTATACAAGCTATTCACAATTCCTTTTTTGATTTGGATATCAAAAAGTTGAAAAACTCTAAAATATTGACTGACCTTGGCGTTGAATGTCTTTTGCTCTATTTTGACCCAATTCTTGAAGTTTTTTGGTATGGTTCCCTTTAGAAAAGTCTTCCCAAATGTTGTCAGCTACTCACATCTCAAATCTCAACTCTAGTTGACTCTAGGGGACATGGATCGCGATCCATGTATCTGGGCCAAATTGGAGTATAGTAGACTCAAATTGGAGTTGTGTGTCAAAAGTTAGAGTAATTTTGGTGAACTGCACTTGAAGCAACCTCCAAACAGTTTTAGGATCACGATACAGAGAAAACTTTTCTTGTATCTTGGTTGCTAGATGGTATTTTTCACTCAAACTAGAGATTTAGGATGTACTCAAGTAGGTACTCATCAAGTCAAAATACCCCACTATGTAGAGGTACATGGATCTTGATCCATGTCCCCATGTCACAGATTAGGAAGATTTTTTCATAGGATCTAGTCCTTGATGTCTAAATACCAGATGTCTTTGAATTTTTGAATTTGGAGATCTTTTGACCAATGAAAACCCAAATCTTAGGTTTGTCTTTTGGTTTTTGCCCTAATTTAGCATCTAGGACTTTTGACCACTTTCTTTTGCTTTTTTGACCTTGCTTCTTGTAGAAAATATGTTGCACTAGATAACAACTATCTACTCATCAATTTTAAGCTCAAAGTGTCACTGGGGGACATGGATCACGATCCATGTTCTAGGTCCTTTTTGGATGAAACTTTGTGAGTTGATAGACAAGGGAATGATTATCTATTTCCAAACCCTGTTTGCAATTGAATCACAAAAACTTTTATTCTCTCAAAATTTAGGTCTGAAGGATTAGTCTTTGCCCTATTTGACAATCTTTTTGTGGTTTTTTTCCTTGGTTCTTTTGGGAAATTTGTTTGTCTAGCTATCAACTACTTTCTCATCAAGTTTCAACTCAAAATGTTACTAGGAGACATGGATCGCGATCCATGTTCCAGCTCCTTTTCAAGTGAAACTTGTGGATATGATAGACAATGGTATGTACAGTCTACTCCCCAAATATGTCAGAATTTGGACAAGGAAAAGTCAAGTTTTCACCAAATCTTGGTCTGCTTTAGCGATCTTTTGTCAGTCTACTGTTTTTGGCGCTTTTGGTCACTTTTAAGAAGGTTTATTGTTACGAGTTCTTTTGGGAAATATGCTTATTTTGATCCCCACTACAAGCTCAAGAAGCGTCAACCAAAAATTTCACGGGGGGACATGGATCGCGATCCATGTTCCACCTCCATTTCCAGTAAAACTTGGTGAACTGATAGATCTTGATGTATTCAAGCTATTCACAATCCCTTTTTTTATTTGGATATCAAAAAGTTGAAAAACTCTAAAATCTTGACTGACCTTGGCTTTGAATGTCTTTTACCCTTTTTTGACCTAATTCTTGATGTTTTTTGGTATGGTTCCCTTTACAAAAGTCTTCCCAAATGCTGTTAGCTACTCACATCTCAAATCTCAACTCCAATTGACTCTAGGGGACATGGATCGCAATCATGTACCTTGGCTAAATTGGAGTATAGTAGACTCAATTTGGAGTTGTGTGTCAAAAGTTAGAGTAATTTTGGTGAATTGCACTTGAAACAGCCTGAAAACAGTTTTAGGATCAGGACACAGAGAAAAATTTACTCGTATCTTGGATTCTAGAGGGTATTTTTCACTCAAACTTGAGATTTAGGATGTACTCAAGTAGGTCTACTAACTCATCAAGTCAAAATATCCCACTATGTAGAGGTACATGGATCTTGATCCATGTCCCCATGTCACAGATTTGAAAGATTTTTGCATAGGAGCTAGCCCTTGATGTCTTGATACCAGATGTCTTTGAATTTTTGAATTTGGAGATGTTTTGACCAATGAAAACCCAAATCTTAGGTTTGTTTTTTGGTTTTTGCCTTGATTTAGCATCTAGGACTTTTGACCACTTTCTTTTGCTTTTTTGACCTTGCTCCTTTTGAAAAATATGTTGCACTAGATAACAACTATCTACTCATCAATTTTAAGCTCAAAATGTCAACGTGGGACATGGATCGCGATCCATGTTCCATGTCCTTTTTGGATGAAACTTTGTGAGTTGATAGACAAGGGAATGATTATCTATTTCTAAACCCTGTTAGCAATTAAATCACAAAAACTTGAATTTTCTCTAAATTCTGGTGTGAAGGATTAATCTTTGCCCTATTCGACAATCTTTTTGTGGTTTTTTTACCTTGGTTCTTTTGGGAAAGTTGTTTGTGTAGTTATTAGCTACTTTCTCATCCAGTTTCAACTCAAAATGTTACTGGGAGACATGGATCGCGATCCATCTTCCAGTTCCTTTTCAAGTGAAACTTGTGGATATGATAGACAATGGTATGTACAGTCTACTCCCCAAATATTTCTGAATTTGGACAAGGAAAAGTCAAGTTTTCACCTAATCTTGGTCTGCTTTATCGACCTTTTGTCAGTCTACTATTTTTGGCCCTTTTGGTCACTTTTTAGAAGGTTTTTTGTTACGAGTTCTTTTGGGAAATATGCTTATTTTGATCCCCACTACAAGCTCAAGAAGTTTCAGCCAAAAATTTCTCGGGGGGACATGGATCGCGATCCATGTTCCACCTCCATTATTAATGAAACTTGTTGAACTGATAGATCTTGATGTATACAAGCTATTCACAATCCCTTTTTTTATTTGGATATCAAAAAGTTGAAAAACTCTAAAATCTTGACTGACCTTGGCTTTGAATGTCTTTTGCCCTATTTTGACCTAATTCTTGAAGTTTTTTGGTATGGTTCCCTTTACAAAAGTCTTCCCAAATGCTGTAAGCTACTCACATCTCAAATCTCAACTCCAGTTGACTCTAAGGGACATGGATCGCGATCCATGTACCTGGGCCAAATTGGATAAAATTTATCCCATAGCTTCCCCTTGGTCTCAGGATACCTGGGATAGGCTTTTTGTGCAAGTTGATGTGTTTTGGTCTCTTGAAAGTCAATTTCTATGTCTGTTTTGCAATTTTTGGCCTGATTTTGAATTTATGAATTTTGACAAGCTTTTTGTGATTGTCGACCCTAGGTTCTTTTGGGAAATATGTTTGTATACTTATCAGTTATCTACTCAATAATTTTCAGGTCAATCTGACACTGGGGGACATGGATCGCAATCCATGTACCTGCACATTTGTGGACCAATATATCCAGATTTAGTTTGAAGAATGTTTACAAGTGGTTTTTGAATGCCTTTTAATGTTTGATTAACATTAAAGCTGAGTTTTGTCAGATTTTGTGTTTTTCTAGAGTTATGGGATTACAGGCCAAAACATGGTTTTGTTGGTTTTAACCTTGACTTTTTGGCTCAGATCTGAGAAAGACAATGTCTACTTACCCTACTCCTAAGTACATAATGGAAACAACATAAAAGAAATGAACAAACAAGACAAAGAAAATGAAAATCGAATGGTTTTACAATATTTAATCAATACAAAGAAATTTGAAGAGCAAAAATTCTTAAAGCAACCTCACTCACAACTCTCTATATATCTTAAGAGTAGATCTAGCCAGTCCACTGACCCTGGAAATTATCTTTTGGATCTACAAGAGAACTCTAAATATGCACTCAATCACTCATCACCTAAGGCTCATTCTTTGGCAACGACGCCAATGTTTGCAGGTTGATGTGACGGACGTCCATAACATAGCCTTCATGCATCAACATTAATATCAACACCAAGAAACGATTCGGGTGAGGCACGGAGACTCAATAGGATGTCAAACCTATGAAGTGAACTCGATGAGATGCAACTAAGTAACTCCCCTAGAAAACATGAACCGCACTAAAGCCAAGTAATTTGCCTATGTTCTTCTACACAGCTCTAAGTCATCACACTCGTTTCATGATCAAATCAACTCAAAATTGCACAAATCTTTGGGCGACGGGACTACCGTAGACACATAGGAATATTCCTACACAGTTTCACTACATTTCAAAAAATGACACAGATCAGCCTAAGTAGGTCGTCATAAGGTCTCTAAAGCCTCTCCTAGAGTAAAATGATACAAAATACGCATATAAACGCTTAAATCACCTATTTTGGGCCTAAACAAACTCATCTACATCCTAAAAAAAATCATTAGCAATTACACTTGAATGGAAGAGTAGAGTAAGAGGAACACAATGCATTAAACAAAACTGAATTTTGATTACTGTAGCCACAATGGCGAAGAATTGACAATAGACTTTTGCAAAGTTTGATGTATTAAACATCGGAAAAATAATAAGACTATATCAAAACTTTGGCCGGTTGACCCAACGAGCGCCTTGGCTAGGCGGGCACTTGTGTGCTATTATCACCTCCAAACAATTTCTAAGGAAAAATTTTGTCAATTTGTGAACCAAGATTTACAGGATCAAGATTAAGACATAGTATTGTTGCTCAAAAGTGGAATTCTTACATTCACCCCAACTTAGGAATTTGATATGTCCTCATCTCAATAGAAATTAGGAAAATATTTACAAAGGGAGACTTCATCTTCCCAAGTAGCTTCTTCTATGAGATAATCTAGTGTAGCCCAAAATCTCTAAAAACTATCCTAATGCAGGAGGATTTAAAGACGTCTCTCATGAAGCCAATTTACTTCTATTGTCAAACATGAAAAGATAGTGATAATGGCTTGCATAAATGCCCATGATGATGCCTATTTGGTCTATTTCTCTTATTGAACAAAATGTTCTCTAATCACTCTGTTCCTAAAGGTTTGTTCCTTGGTTTCAAGAATACAACTTGGCTAAAGCTTAAGGACTCCTTGCTTTTGTATCACAATTTACTTGTTGTCTAGAGCATGATTGGGGTTTGGAATATAGGGATTCAAAAGAATGATGTGAAATAGATCATGAATCTTTATGTGCTTGGCTAATTTAAGTCTATAAGCTTGATCATCGAGTACCTTGGTTACTTCATAAGGTCTACAATATTTGGGGGGGCTAAGATTTTTGAACTTTCCAAAGGTAGGTTGCTTCGTTTTGGTCAAACTCTAAGAAATACTTTATCCCCTTGCTTGAAGATTTGATGGGATTGCTTTTGAACAATGTACTGTGTTTGGCAATCCTTAGCAGCTTGAATATCTTGCTGTATGGGCTTGGTCTACTCCACCATTTCCTTCAACATCTTCTATGAAGCTTCTACCCTTATAGTTGTGTCAGAGAAACTTAAAGGCAACACACAGTCATGCCCATCGAGTGCATTAAATGAAATCATTCCAATGCTTCTATGAAAAGAAGAGTTGTATGCAAACTCCACTAGGGGGAGGAATTGTATCCACTTTCGGGGTTGTTTGTTGCAATATGTTCTGAGGATATCATCAATCACTTGATTTACTTGCTTAGTTTGGCCATTGGTTTGAGGATGATTGTTTGGGGGATGAAGTAACGGGCACCTTCCTAGTCAGCAAACCCATATTTTTCAAAGCCTTTGTAATATTTTATTGTAAACGAGCTTTCCTGAGTCCAACACTGAGCCATGTAATTTTTCTGTATGATTTATGAGAACCAAATGTACAACTAGGAGGTATTATGAGAATAGGTCTTTTTGGCCGGACAAGCCTTTTGTAAGACCTAAAGTATAAAGGTCAAAACCTGAAGTGTGTACATTATCATTTTTTTGAGGAGAACTATAGGCGTACGTAGTGAGCCACCACCTTACTCCAAATTGTATCGATTGCCATTGCGTCATTGGTAATCCAAATCAAGTTTTGTTTATTGCATTGTGTCCCTTTCATTCTGCTCTTCAATTCAAGTGTATGTGTTCATGATTTTGTGTAGGTTTTAAACGACTCCGTTTAGGCCTTAAACTGGTGTTTTGAGCGTATATAGGCGTGTTTTATATCGTTTTGACCCTAGGAGAGGCTTTGGGGACCTTAAAACAACCCTTTAGGATCAATTTGTACTTGTTTCTGTGCACCTTGGGATCATGGATCGCGATCCATGCCCCCATCCAGAATGTTGTGACAGACCCGGGGTAGGTTTTTGTTAGTGCCTTGAAGCTCTCCTTCATGTTTCGTGCGATACGAGTTGATTTGCATGGTGAACGGGCGTGATGACTGTAGTGCTATGTAGAAGGACTTTGGCAGATTACCTGACATTCGAGCGTTTGCTAGTTGAGTTGGTATAGCGTCTTGCATCGAGTTCACTTTATTAGGATTGACACCTTAGTGAGTTTCCATGCCTCATCCTGGTCGCTTCCCTAGTATCGATTTGTATGTTGATGCCTGAAGGTTGTGCTATGGATGTCTGTCGCGGCGACCCGCAAATAGTGGCACCATTGCCGAGGAATGCACCTTAGGTGATGAGTGATCGAGTGATCGAGTGGTATGCAACTTAGGTGATGAGTGATCGAGTGCGTAGATAGGTTCTTTGAAAGAAGATCATCAAAAATCCATTTACATCTCAGTTAGGCTTCTAGACATAGGTTTAGAGCTTAGTGGAGTCTAGAGTCAGTGGACTGGCTAGATCCTCTCTTGGGATATATAGGGAATTGTGAGTGAGGGTGTTTAAGCATTTTTTGCTCTTTAATTTCTCTGTGTTGATTAAGCACTAAAATTTCATCCAAATTCCAATCAGTTTGTCTTGTTTGATTAATTTCTTTATGTTCTTTCTATTTTGTACTTAGGGGTAGGGTAAGTAAATCATATCCTTGTCAGAATTGGGGCAAAAGTTAGGGTTTAAAAAAAATAAAAAAAACCTTAACTTTGGCAAAAGGCCACAAACACTAAAATTAGGAAAATTTGACAAAATAGAACCAAAACTTGATTCAAATCACAAACTCGTAGCATAAACCTCATAGCAATACTTGTCAGAGTAAACTTGGAAAGTTTTGTCCAGTTTGGGCCAGGAACATGGATTGCGATCCATGCCCCTAGGTGTCAAATTTGTACAAGATTTGACAGGTATACTCCCGATAAGTTGGGAAACAACTTTGATAGAAGCAACCATAGCAAAAAACACTAAAAAACAAGGAAATGAGGCACTCCAAGCAAAACCAGCCTGATAGACAAAAAAGAAAGTGCAAAATTTCCACTTTTTATGATCCAGTTACAAAAGTGTCTAGTGGATAGCTGTAAACTCTTAGTGTCTAAAAGCCTACCAAATTTGGTGCAATTTGAGTAGGAACATGGATCGCGATCCATGTCCCCCAACCTCAGAGTTGAAAAAAAATTGATGAGTAGACTCTTGATAGGCATACAAACATAAAAATTTAAAGGACCTAGGGATAAAAACCACAAAAAACTTGTCAAAACTTCTGAATATTGATTCAAGTCAAAAACCTCTAAACTGACATAGAATCTGACTTTTAGAAGGTCAAAACACATCAAAACTGGGTAGAAACCATACATAGGGATAGCCTATACATAGAACAAACCCAAATAGCTATCAAATCCCAAAACAAACATCAAAATCAACCAAAAGTGATAAAATTGAAAAATCAGAAACTGCAGACCAAGAAACTGCAAAAACTTCACTTTTTGGGGTCCAAATACAAAAGTATGGTAGAAAGTCTTAAAATAGTCTTGTGAACAAACTCACCAAGTTTGGTTCAATTTGGTCCTGGAACATGGATCACGATCCATGTCCCTCTGTCATAGAATTGACCCACACTTGACCCACACATAGATACAGGTTAGATAAGATACCAGGAGGTATCAAATCTCAATTTGGATATACTGACAAGAAACTACAAGTATAATTGTGTTTGAAGTCATAGTGAAGTCTGTTTGAATCTGCTAATGGTTTAATTTGAAACAGTGATCTCATAGCCATCAAGTGTATCATTTTGCAAAGTTCCGAAGCTTAAGAATCAACCCATGCAGTTGTGCAAGTCAAGCAATCATTCATTTACTAGGTAACAGGTTTGGATTTTGTTCGTCATTTCAAAATTCTTCATGTTTTTGAGGTCAGGAAAACAAATCCATGTAAAAACCCAGACTTTAGCAGACCAAGTAAGCAACATATCTACTGAGGAGAGTGTCAACCAAAAATTGCAGACTCCCTTAGAGACCATAACTGAGGATAGTTTTTCAGACACTTCATCAGATTTATCATACTTTGAAATGGCCTGCAGGAAAGTCCAAGGTTAATTTTGATCTAAGAACTGGCAGTGGAGCTGGAACCTCTGACAAGACCCTAGATACAAAGCTATTGTATTTGAAATACCAGTTTGATAATGAATTGGGAGCAAAAGTATACAAGGACGGGATGGACCACTATTGCATAAAAATAGAGGAACACCCTAGTGAGTTGAGAAACCTAGTGCCAGTGGTCTATAGTGGTGAGACCGATACTTCGATGATTTGGGCATGATGTACTTAGTTGTGCATAACCCAAGGATCGTGGATAAATGGGGAATGATTGAAACTAAGGACAAAGTGGATGTTGAACCAGAGGAGACACCACCTTCTTTGAACAAACAGTATGTTAAACTAAAAAGAATCAATGACATGACGAGATTCAACATCGATAACACTTTTATGGGGCTATACAAATACGAAGGTGGAGAGCATACTCTCTACTATAGATGTGAGGAACCCATACCAACATATTTGACTGATCATAAGAGATTATATGTATTCTCTTATGTAGAAAACGGGAAAGTAGACCTTATAATGACAGATAAATATGCATGCATATATGTGAATGTGGATCAAAGGGAGTTGGAAGGTTATACGTATTATGGAGAACCTCTCACTAACTACTATTTCACTCCAATCAGGCCAGAACCACCTATGAGACCGACTAAATCAATGGGATACCCAGTATACACTGATATTGACCTATGGGATCCTTAGGATCTGGAGTACCCTTAACAACACATATGGAAAGTGGAACTTACTTCGTAGATAGACATGCTAGAGAGCAAATGACCTCCAGAGAGAGAGTTGTGGATGAACGAACTAAGCCAAGAGTTCCAGTAGATGCATTCAGCACAGATATGCACCAAAGAAGGGAGGTGTCCAAAGAACCAAAAATAATGAGGATGATAGCCAAAACCAGGCAAATGAGACCATCTAAGGTAGGCAAGTGCATGCCCAAAAAGTATAGTGGATTGGGAGATCCATATGCTCATGTGTTTTTCTCTTTAAACAAGTATTAAGAGCTGAGAAAATCACGGCTTTCCATATGCAATATGAAGGATTCGGATTGACCTTGGAAGGAACAGCCTTAACATGGTTCCAACCTTTAAATCCTGAATCATTTCCAAACATTAAGCATGTATTGAGAGAGTTCGTTGAAGAATTCTCTAAACGGGGGATAAAACATAACACTGTGTCACAGATATATGCTTTCAGACAAAAGGAAAACGAGAAAGTAAAGGAAGCTTCATTACGCTTCAAACAATACATTGAGAGATGCCCGGTGAGAGAGCTACCACATGATTAGAAATTGTCTGTACTCTTCATTGAAGGGCTCAAAAATGAAACCCTCAAAAAAGACCTTCATTTGAAAGCCTGCATTACGTTTGAACAAGTCACTAGAGAGGCTTTATATCTTGTAGACAATTGCAAGGCCTACGGGGAAGTAACCGAGGATACTGAATCAATAGCTAGTGGTGCTTCATCTGTCCAAAGTGAAACTTCTACCAAAAAGGATGCTCAAACTCCCTTGATGCCTATAGCATACCAAATGATAGAGGAAGTAACTAGAAGAATGCATCAGCAATTGCGACAGAACCCAGTCATGAGACAACCTCAAATGAGAAAATGTGACATATGTGGAGGAGATCACCCGACTCCTTGGTGCACACAACAACCAAAACAACCAGCTGTGAATGCACAAGTGTTGAAATGGTGTGTTGTGGAACAAAAGTGGACAAACCATGGCACTGATGAGTGTTTTTACAACAAGAACTATGTGAGGGAAAGGCCATATGCACCTCCAGCAGGACCCAAATCCTCCCAGATATCAAATCGGGCCAAATGCTAATGTGGTACTAGGAGCAGACAGACCTCAACCTGTGTTGGGTCAACAACCTCCACTACCTTAGTGAAATAGGGCTATGATAAGATATTCTCAGCCATACGAGGCACCACAAGGATTAAACAGTATGCCTACAATTTCTTACTATGAGGACCCAAGTGAGTTGTATACCACTGAACTAGAACCACTGATGTACATAGATGAAACTTATCATTCATGGGGAGTCAATGAGGGAATAGCACCACAGACATATATAGCACAACCCCCTAGAGATCAATATTTGGTTGATGAGAGAACACTTATGTTCATTGCGAATCAGACTACAAACCGAGAGGATAACCTAGGAGGACAGGACAACCTATGGGACCACCTCAACCAAACCAACCATCAACTGGACCATGCTTTAATTGTGGAAGTCCAGATGATTGCAACGTAATTGTCCATTCAAAGGAAAAAGAGTAAAGATTTTTGGATTTTGTGACGGATGTGGTGTACATCACATACTACTATATTGTCCGAGGAACCCGAATAATAAGGAAAAAGCAACGATAAATATCATTGGAATATTACCTAGCACAAGCAATGGATCACAAGCCAAATCCCTGGTCCAAATCAGCGCGGTAACCTTGGCCCAAGCCAAAGCCATTGAGAAGAAAAAGCCCTTAGAAGAGAATGGTGAACCACCATTGCCCACAGAAAATGAGAGCTTATATGTGAGAACTCAAAGAAAATCCTGGAAGGCTAAACGAGACAAAATGAAAGCCAAAAGAATTAAAAACCAAACTGCGATACAAAAAGAGCTACAAGAAGCGAAAGAGCAACTGAAACAAGAGCGAGAAAGAAAAACTGTTGTAGACGACAACAAACCTTGGAAAGCATCCACAAAAGGATCAGTTTTGGTTGAAAGAGTGTTAAAACCTTTAGATGCTCTATTACAAGCTTTTGAAGCGAGATTGAAAACAAACCAAACCTTAGAGCAGAGATGGTTGACTTTCCCTCAACCTGAAGTTGAAACAAAGCATTTGCAAATGTGCAAAAGGTTGTTTCAGCATTGATGGAGCCTAACGAAGTTAAATCTATAGAACAAGAGGTGCTAATTCACAAGGAGCAAGAGAAACGAGAGTGCAAGGAATCTGAACAAATAGGCAAATACTATACTGTCGTTGGATCATAGAGTGGCACCAAACACCACTGATGATGCCAAGTCAATGATTATGATGCCAATTCCACAAGTGGAAGAGCCATGGCCACAATCACTATGGGAAACCATTAGAAATAGAAAGGATGGGAGTGCGAATTTACATTCTGCACCAATTCCTGAGATCAACTTGGATAATGAAGTCTATCCAGGAGATATACAATCTTTGTATGGTGATGCAAGAACAAAAGTTTCCATGGACAACAAACCGCAATCCTTGAAAACTTTGCCATTATTTATAGGTGAACATGAGATGAAATCGGAGGTGGTTATGGTACCATCACAAAATCAGAGCCATTCCAAAGATGATGGATACTAAGAGTCGAAATGCTGTCGATGCCTATAATCTACACAATTACACTACCCAAACTCTTGAAAAATCAAACCACACTTATGGGAAGAAATGGGAAAGCATTTAGAAGCTAAAGGAATGAAAATTCCTCAGCAAAACAACCCCATAGTGGAAGAGAAGAAACATGGGGATCAACCCAAAGCACAGCCAGTGCCTATAAACAAGGTCGGAGATTACTGTGAAGGTGAGGAGGGTAATACGACCTTGCCAGTTGAATACGAAGGGATAAAGATGGTAGCAATTAAATTCATGACGAGCGAAACTTGCTTAAGACAAGTGAGACAAGTAAAAGTAGATAGGAGGCAAGGGAAAACTTGGGGGGGGGGGGGGGGGGGGGGGGGGGGGGGGGGGTTCGGTGGGGAGAGGAAAATAACTCATATGTATACACCAAACGCGTTTCGCTATATGCAAATGGCTAGTGTTATCCTTGAATCGGGATCTGATAGTAAAGAACAAGAAGAACCAACGCGAGAGATTGACTGTAAACGAATAATAGATGAAATCTCTGTAGTTGATAAAAAAACAAGTAGAATATGAATTTGTAGATTCACTGAGTGATGATATTCTAGTACTGGATGACGAATGTCCATTGCTAGATGCAGATGATGAAAGATTGAGTGAATCTAAAGACAAAAAGAGATATAAAATCAGAACCAGGGTGTTGTATGATTTTCCAAATCAAAAACCTCGTCAACAAGAGCGACATAGATCCAAAAGAACGAGAAAATCAATACAAAACAAGGACAAGCCAATGCCTCTTGTAAAGGACAAAATGGGTTACCTCAGGCTTGTAAAAGCTAATGACTGTGTCAAGGACAAAGTCACTAGCCAATTTCCAAAAGCTAAACGGAGAGAAAGCAACAAGAAACACAAGAATGAGAAAGCTAAGAGCAAAACACACGAGGATTGGGAAATAAGGTCTAGAATGACCAAAACGAAGAGAAAATTTGAATATAATAAGCTAAAACAAACCCTTAAAGATGAATGGACTACAAAGATGGAGACGAATGACGACAAGATGGATGTGCCGTCCCATTACAAAAAGTACACAATACAAGACAGAAAACCATCGTGCAGCAACCCAGGAGGGAGTTGAAAGAACCTGGAACTTCATATGATGGACCTGAAAAGGCCAAAAAGATAGATCTAGCTAAGCCGGGAGAAAATCCAAAGCCTACGTATATAGCTACTGATCTAACTGAAGAAGAGGAGAAGCTATTGATAGCTACTCTCAAGGAATATAAAGATGTGTTTGCATGGTCTTACAAAGATCTTAAGGGGATAGACAAACTCAAAGAAGCAGAGTTTATCTATGAAATCAAGCATACTAACTGGGTTTCACCCATTGTGGTGGTGCCTAATAAAAATGGAAATTTGAGAGTATGCATCAACCTCAAGAAAGTAAATGCTGCTACCATTCGAGATAACTATCCCCTGCCCATAATAGATCATGTGATAGAAAGAGTGACAGACACAGAAGCTTATAGCTTCTTAGATGGGTTCTCACGCTACAATCGATTGGCTATAAAGCTAGAAGATCAGCACAAGCCTGCATTTGCTACTGAATGGGGCATATTCGCTTATAGAGTAATGCCATTCGGCTTAACCAATGCACCAACCACATTCCAAAGGCTTATGAGCCATGCATTCAAGGAATATCTGAGACAATTTGTTAGAAATTTACATGGATGACTTGTGCGTACATTCCCTCATCAGATTAGAACATATAGAACACTTGAAAAAGGTGTTTGAAAAATGTAGATTATATTGGATTTGTTTAAATCCTGAGAAATGTGTCTTCAAGGTAAGACAAGGGAAGATATTGATTGTTCAATTGCCTAGGCCGCTACAAGTAAAGGAGGTACATGCATTTATGGGCCATTGTGGATATTATTGTAGATTTATCTAGTTATATGCTATGATTGCAAAGCCACTTTACGCTTTAATCTCAAAATTTGAGTGGACAGATGAATGTGAGAAAGCATTTCAAATATTGAAGAAAAGATTAATATCTGCTCCGATTTTAAAAGCTCCAAATTGGGATAAAATATTCCATATCCACATTGATGCTTCAGCATTTTCCATAGGGTGCATACTTGCACAGCCTGGAGAAAAGAACATGGATTTTCCAATGAGTTACTCCAGTAGACAACTGAACATTGCAGAGAAGAGTTACACCACAACTTAGAGAGAAGGTTTGGGAATGATCTATGATGTAGAAAAGTTTAAACATTACCTACTTTCCAGTAAATTTGTATTCTTCGTTGATCACTAGGCACTGTTATATTTGGTAAACAAACCTTGCAGTATGGGACAAATTGTAAGATGGTTGATTATTTGATTTTACTTTCGTAGTTAAAAAAGGGACTGCACACCAGAGAGCTGACTGTTTATCAAGAATGATGCATGGGGAAGCTCTAGTGGGAGTTGATGACAATTTTCCAGACGCTTATCTATTCAATATATACATCATTCCAAGATGGAGCGAGGAGGTAATTTCTCTCTTGATGATTGGATCCTTGTATTTGACAAGGCAACCATCAATTATTGGAGCATCAAAGACATTGATCATGTTAGCTAGAAGGCTATATAAACAAGGAACATATCAAATCCTTAGGCTTTGTATTGAACCTAGCGAACGGGATTTGTATCTAAATCAATCTCATGTGCAAACCATGGTATCCACAATGGACATGCACAAACATATCAAATATTGATGAGAATGGGGGTATATTGGCCAAAAATGTAGCAAAGTGTACATAACTACATCAAGTCATGTGTTGTCTGCACTATTGAGCTGCCCATAGAACATGCAACTCTATTCAGGATTTTAGTAGCACCAAAGTGGAGTAAATACATTGTAGATTATCTCACCAAAGGAACTCTACCTGAAGGAATGAGCAGATCAAGGATCAAAACAATCACAAAAGAAGCCGAAAACTATGTATTGATTAGAGATAATCTTTACAAAAGAGGGAAGGATGATCAATTAAGAATGTGTGCAATGGAAGAAGAATATGTTCCTATTTTAGAACAGGCACATTTGGGACAAGCTGGAGGACACTTTTCAGCTGATAAAATGGCCAAAGCAATCCTTATTGTTGGAATATGGTGGCCTACGCTATTCATGGATGCAGAAGAATACGTGAAAAGATGCGATGAATGCCAAAGAACAAAAACTCCAAGAGGACGTGATGACATGCCAGTAAGACCAATGATGGGGGCAAGAGCATTTGCCAAATGGGGGATAGATTTCGTAGGACCAATTGCACCTCCTACATACAAAACTCATGCTCAACACATTATCGTGGCAATGGATTTGGTGTATGGAATTCAAGCAATTTTACCACTTGAATTTCTTATCCCTACACTTCGGGTAGCTAAAGAGCTGGAATGGACAGGCCATGAACTATCAAACCAAATTGATATCCTAGAAAAATTTGATGAGACTAGATTGAGAGCAGCTGCATCAATCTAGGTGCAAAAACAAAACATGAATCATTCTTTGATCAACATGTTATAAGCAAGGAACTCGCTACAGGGGATTACGTTTTGATGTATACCCTAAAACAACATTCCAAAAAGTTGAAAAAGCGAGGTAATGGACCCTATGTGATTACTGATATATCATCTAGTGGGCCATGAAACTTGCAACATTAGAGGGAGAAGAGATGCCTAACTGGATTAGTGGCTACAGATTGAAGAAGTATCATCTATCACTAACAACAGATATGCTTGCAAGAATCCATGGTGCAAAAGAATGGAAGGACAAATTGGTTGCAACAAAAGCTCAAGCCAAGGAAGAAGCAAGAATCAAAATTTTGAAACGCAAACAAAGATTCAATCGCGTAGAACTTCCTCAAGCAGAAGGATCCAATCCAATTCCCTTATTGGCAATTCAGAACACAGGACAGTGATAGCAAGGAATTGATGTTCGAATCAATGTCAGACTACCAAATGGACGATATCAACACGCATTGATCGACACAGGAGCTAAAATTACTGTGGTTAATTTCCACATATCAAATTTTTACAAGGGAACCAATGATCAAATACAGACAGGATGTACAAGGGGACAACAATCTAGCCATAAATATTGATGGGAATAATTGTTTTCGTCAATTTCTAAAGATGAGAGACGAAGGAATCAAGGAAGTAATTTTCTTAGGAGTTCCATGGTTGCTAACGTACAATGCAGTTCCAGAATGGTCAGAAAATGTTCTACTATACACACATAACTCTAATTTCTATCTAACTCTGTTTCCAAAAACAGATCATTCGTGGCCGATACTTCGAATAACTAAGAAAACACCCAAAATTGAGCCCGAATCACCCAAAACGGCTTTCAAATCTATTTGGGTGAAGAAAACAGTCATGCAAAATAAAATAAAGCAGATATGGCTACCTAAAACAAAAGTTTCAACCACAAAGCCAATGGAAAAACTTCAGGCAGCAATAATAGAGCAGAAATGGCAAAGAAAGCAAATAACTGCCAAAAAATCAGTGTCAAATGGAGACCAAAAATTCAATCCAAGTTGCCTGAAACTAAGCAATGGCAATGGAAACCCAAGAAAATTGATATAATCTGCATCGACAGCTAAAAAGGAATACAATTGGGTTCCAAACGTAATTGCAATAAAAAAGTTGACGGTCAAGGAAAGGGCACATCAATTGAAAGCTCTTCTCTTTCATAAACAGCTATCCTCGCCATCAAATGCCACGGAACAGTAAGTTTAGTTCCTACATCTTTCATAGCTTTGTGTTACCCAATGCATTGCTTCAAACATGAAAACAGGGCCAAATTACAAGGCCATGCATAGACACAGACTTAAACTCCTATGCACAAGCACAAAACATTCGTTCAGGATGACGTAGAATGGGAAGGGGACAATAAAAGCTAAATGTAGCAGCAGTTATGGCCATTAAGATGTCCAATGTGTATATATGTATATAGTGTGTGTGATTTTTCACTTTTTAGAGTTCAATTTTGATTAATTTTGATCAAAATCTGGCAAATTAGCACTTTCTATCATCAAACTAGCATAATAATGAGTTGTAATGACAAAATATGTAGCATTGAAATGCTTTGAGTAAAATATATGTTAAGGGTGAGTAAAATAATTTTTGCCTAATAATAAGTATTTTTAGTTCATTTCGTTTGATTTTTGCTAATAAAGCTTCCAAAATTAATAAACATGGCCAAATGGCATCGGAATCAAGATCTGAAAGCAAACGCCAAATCAGTATGATATGATCCTCAAGCATGGAAAATATGAAGCCAATTTGAAGATGTCAAATTTTCAGCCTAAATGATGATGACCAAATTTTGCCAGATTTGCATCAAACGTTGATAAGACGTCAGAAAAACGAACGGTTTGACCCACAGGTGATATGCCCAATATTTTAAGAACAAAGGTAACAAAAACTATCTTTGAATCACGGACACCCCGGGTAGATATAGGTCAGGTAGGGCGAATTCTAGTTCATTATTCACATTGCACTTTTGTGTGTGTGTGTGTGTGTGTGTGTGTGTGTGTGTGTGTGTGTGTGTGTGAGAGAGAGAGAGAGAGAGAGAGAGAGAGAGAGAGAGAGAGAGAGAGAGAGAGAGATAGATTGAATTATCGTTCACGGAGGTCAGATATGACCTATGGGACCGGAACCAAAACATTACAAAGATTGCCTTCGCATACATATCAGTTAAGGACTGAGGGTCCATCGACGACTGGAAAAGAGAAAAGGCAAAGTGGAGTGAACAAAACCTAAGATGGGGTAGGTGAGGAGGGGGGAGCCGGTTTGGAAGTTCGAAACTCCTCGATGATGGCTTTACCTCCTCGATAAACTGCCCATTTCCCTGCTATGCGCACTGCTCGCATCTTTTGGAGTTCGACCTTCTTCTATTTGAGAGAGAGAGAGAGAGAGAGAGAGAGAGAGAGAGAGAGAGAGAGAGAGAGAGAGAGAGAGAGAGAGAGAGAGAGAGAGAGAGAGAGAGAGCTTTGAGCGCATAGAGAGCTTTGTCACACTTTGGCTTCATACGGATATTTTGAGCGATCATTTTATACCAAATTTCATAGGTATGTTCTCTACCATGTGGATGTCGAGTCCAATATGCATGCAAGCACAAAACACTGCACATATGCGCACACGATTCAAATCTGTGATGAATCCGGACTGGTAGGTCTAGGGCCCATAGAGGCATCAAATAGAGTCCAAATCCAAGACAAAAAAGTCCAAGGGATACCCCACAACATCAGCAACAAGCTCCAGGTGTCGAATCACAGTTTGGGGGTGGGGCATGGATCGTGATCCATGTCCCCCCATGTCTAAATTTGGTACAGGTATCATCAAAAACGCCCCCACATCAGCGCCTATTAACTCCACAGAGCAAAAATCAATTTGGAGTTGGGGCATGGATCACAATACATGCCCCTAGACAAGGATCTTGGAAGATTTGGCATCACCCAAGTTGTTTGGCGATGAAGCAACGGGCACCCTCCTAGTCGGAACCCATAATTTTTCAAAGCCTTTGTAATATTTTATTGTAAAACAGCTTTCCTCAGTCCAACATTGAGCCATTTTTCTGTATGAGTTATGAGAAACAAAATGTACAATTAGGAACCGTTTATGAGAATAGGTCTTTTGGCCAAACAAGCCTTTTGTAAGACCTAAAGTATAAAGGAGGTCAAAGCCTTTAGTGTGCATATTATCATCTTTTTGAGAACTAATAAGCGCACACTCTGAGCCGCCACCTTACTTCAAGTTGTATCGATCGCCATTGCGTCATTGGTAATCCAAATCAAGTTTGGTTGATTGCATTGTGTTCCTTTCATTCTGCTCTTCAATTCAAGTGTATGTGTTCATGATTTTCTGTAGGTTTTAAACAACTCTGTTTAGGCCTTAAACAGGTGATTAGAGCATGTTTAAGAGTGTTTTATGTTATTTTGACCATAGGAGAGGCTTTAGGGACCTTAAAACGACCCTTTAGGATCATTTTGTAATTATTTTTGTGTACTTTGGGATCATTGATCGCGATCCATGCCCCCATCCAGAATGCTATGACAGTGATAGGATATGCTCCTGATAGTCCCTTGTAGCTCTCCTTTAAGTTTCGTGCAAATTCGAGTTGATTTGCATGGTGAACGGGCGTGATGACTGTAGAGCTGTGTAGAAGGACATAGGAAGATTATCTGGCATTTGTGCATTCGATTTACTAATCGAGTTGGTGTAGAGATTTCACACAAGTTCACTTTATTAGGGTTGACAGCCTAGTGATTTTCCATGCCTCATCCGAGTCGCTTCCCCAATATTGATTTATGTTGATGTTTGAAGGTTGTGCTACGAACATCCGTCGCGGGGACCCGCAAACATTGGCGCCGTTGTCGGGGATGCACCTTAGGTGACTGAGTGTGTAGGTAGTTCTTTGAAAGATCATAAAAAATCCATTTACACCTCAGTTAGGCTTCTAGACAGGGGTTTAGAGCTTAGTGGAGTCTAGAGTCAATGGACTGGCTAGATCCTCTCTTAGGAGATATAGGAGTTGTGAGTGAGGGTGTTTTAAGCATTTTTGCTCTTCAATTTCTCTGTATTGATTAAGTACTATAAATCCATCAAAACTTTAATCAGTTTGTCTTGTTTGATTCATTTCTTTATGTTCTTTCTATTCTGTACATAAGAGTAGGGTAAGTAAATCATATTCTTATCAGATTTGGGCAAAAAGTCAGAGCCAAAAAACGAAAAACCCATAAATTTGGCAAAAAGGCCATAAACTCTAAAAATTGGGAAATCTGACAAAACATAGCTAAAAATTGACTCAAGTCACAAAATGGTAGCATAAACCTCATGGAAATACTTGTCAGAGTAAACTTGGAAAGTTTTGTCCAATTTGGGCCAGGAACATGGATCGCAATCGATGTCCCCAAGTGTCAAAATTGTACAAGATTTGACAGGTGTACTCTTGATAAGTTGGGGAACAAATTTGACAAAAGCAACCATAGCAAAAACATCAAAAAACAAGGATATCATGCAATCCAAGCAAAACTAGCCACACAGACCAAAAAATTGCAAAATTTCCACTTTTTTGTGATCCAATTGCAAAAGTGTCTAGTAGATAAATTTAAAACATCAGTGTCTACAAGCATACCAAATTTGGTGCAATTTAGAGCTGGAACATCAATCGCAATCGATGTCCCCCAACCTCAAAAAGCTACAAAAATTGATGAGTAGACTCTTGATAGGTATACTAACATAAAAGTCTAAAGGACCTAGGGTTAAAAACCACAAAAGACTTTTCAAAACCCTGAATATTGGTTCAAGTAAAAAATCGTTGAACTGACATAGAAATTGACTTTCAGAAGGTCAAAACGCATCAAAACTGGGTAGAAACCATACTGAGTGATAGCCTGTACATAGGACAACTCCAGATAGCTCTCAAATCCCAAAACAAACATCAAAATCAAGCAAAAGTGATAAATTTGGCAAATCAGACATTGCAGACCAAAAAAGTACAAAATTTCCACTTTTTGTTATCCAATTACAAGTGTCTGGTAGAAAGTCTTAAAATAGCCTAGTAAACAAGCTGACCAAGTTTGGTGTCATTTGGGCCTCGAACATCGATCGCGATCGATGTCCCACTATGACAGAATTGACCCAGATTTGACCCGCACATAGACCTAGGTTAGGTAATGTACCAAGAAGTGTCAAAACTCAAATTGGACATACTGACAGTAAATAGCAAGAAAAATTGTAATTGAAGTCATTGTGATGCTTGTTGAATCTGCTAACGGTTTAATTTGAAACAGTGATCTCATAAGCCATCCAGTGTATTATTGTGCAGAGATCCACAGCTCAAGTATCAACCCATGCAGTCATGCGAATCGAGCAATCATTCATTACCAGGTAACACGTTTGGATTTTGTTCATTAATTCCAATTTCTTCATGTTTTTAAGGTCAAGCAAGCAAATCCTTGTGAGAAATCCAGTCGTAGGAGACCAAGTGAGTAGCATATCAACTGAGGAGAGTGTCAACTAGAAATTGTAGACTCCTTTAGAGACCATAGTTGAGGATAGTTTCTTAGACACTTTATCTGATCTATCATACTTTGAAATGGCTGCAGGAAAGTCCAAGGTTTATTTTGATCTAGGAACTGGTAGTGGAGTTGGAACCTTTGACAAGACCCCATATACAGAGCTATTGTATCTAAAATACCAGTTTGATAATGAATTGGGAGCAAAAATATATAAGGACGCGATGGACCGCTATTGCTTAAAAATAGAGGAACACCCTAGTGAGTTGAGAGACCTAGTGCCAGTGGTCTATAGTGGTGACCGATACATTGATGATTTGGGCATGATGTACTTAGTTGTGCATGACCCAAGCATCGTGGATAAATGGGGAATGACTGGTATTAAGGACAAAGTGGAAGTTGAACTAGAGGAGGCACCACCTACTCTGAACAAACAAAACATTAAATTGAGAAGAATCAATGATCATTGATATGACACGAGTCAACACGGACAACACTTTCATGGGGCTATACAAATATGAAGGTGGAGAGCATACTCTCTACTATAGATGTGAGGAACCCATACCAACAGAGTTGACTAATCATAAGAGATTATGCGTATTCTTTTATGTAGGAAGCAAGAAAGTAGACCTTATAATAATGAAAGATAAATACGCACGTATTTATGTGAACGTAGACCAAAGGGACTTGGAAGGTTATAAGTATTATGGAGAACCTCTCCCTAACTACTATTTCACTCCAATCAAGCCAGAACCACCTGTGAGACCCACTGAATCAATGGGATACCCAGTACACCCGAATGTTCGACCTATGGGATCCTTAGGATCTTGAGTACCCTTAACAACACATATGGGAAGTGGAACTTACTTCATGGGCAGCCGTGTTAGAGAGCTAATGACCTCCAGAGAGAGAGTTGTGGATGAACAAACTACTGGAAGAGTTCCATTAGATTCATTCAGCAAAGGTATGGACAGAAGAATGGATGTGTCCAAAGAACCAAAAAGAATGAGAATGATAGCAAAACGAGGTGAATGAGGCCATCTCAAGTAGCCAAGTGTATGCCAAAAAAAGTATAGAGGATCTGGAGATCCATATGCTCATGTGTTGCTCTTTTGTCATAATAATCAATATCTAATTCTCCTAAATGATTTTCTCATGTTAAACTGATCATTTAATATGGGGAAGTGCCAGGGGAGAAAAAGCTAGAATATTGGTTAAGCTAGCAGATCGGCCACAGTAGGGATCCAAAGAAGGGAAAATAGGGATCCAAAGGGGGGGCCATCTACAAAAGAGCCATGTGAAACAATGGGCTAAAAAGACCCTAAGGTTCAGCCCATTAAGACTTCCAAAATGCTAAGGTTCCAAAATTCAAAGGTTGTGTCCAAAGGTCAACCTTAAGGGAATTGGATGCTTTGTGTGTGTACAAAAAAGTCTTTGCAATCCCTACTTGGGAGGGGGCGAGCCTTGCATGTAGGGGATGAGAGACAAAGACACACACACACACACACACACACACACACACACACACACACACACAAGCTCCCTTTACACAAAGGGAATGAGGGACACATGTCAGCTCCCTAGGCCAAATGCCCATAAGGTGTACCCAATTCCTATTGGATGGCCTTGGAGGTGGACCAATGAGAATTAGGCTAGAGTAAATCTAGTTTAATTAATTTAAAAACACTTAATAAAACAACCAATGAGAATTAAGTCCTCTAGAAGACTATTGGACACTCTCCCAAGGGGTCCAATGAGCATTCAACAGCCTAATGGCTTGCCTGATTTCTATTGGCCAGGAGGCAAAGGGGTCCAATGAGAGTTCAGTTGAATTATTAAATTACCTAAAGCTCTCACAAAAGGGGAAAGGGGGACACATGTCAGAAGGCTATCACTAATGCTGCTTAATAGTCATTGGCTTGACCTAGGGAGGTCCAATGAGGGTAGAGCAAGAGGAAATAGCAAGAGGGCTCGCCCAAGAGAGAGAGGGGGCTGATTTTTGCAAGGCATTATCACACACACAATCTCACAAAGTCTATGTGAGAAGCAAGAAAAAGACTATCTCTTCCCAAGCTTTAATGGAGAGCTCATCACCTACTCCAAGCTTGTGAGATAGAAGCCTACATCGACACACTCTTGGCATGTGGATGCAAATCCAACCAAGGGCCAAGCTTCAATGCATGCTCATCTCCTCTACCATGCTAATTACTAAGCTAAGCTATGCTAATATGAGTGATTATGTGAGGAGATGTACATCTTTCTCGTAAGATACTCCTTCCTCTCAATCTACTCTCATACCCTGCTAGCTCTCACCATCTTCGAAGGTGTGTGAGTTCTTGGGTCTGAGACCGGGGCTAATTGATGTTGTGTTTGCTAAGCGTTTTGCTTAGTGCATGAAGCTTTCATCTTCATTGCACTAGCTAGCCTTGAAGGAACACAAAGAATTGTATTGTACAATGTCTCTCTTGATGGGAGAAACCATAATACAAAGCCTTTTGGAGGGGGGACCAGCTCCATGAAAATCCGGTCCTCAACTGTTGTCAATAGCTTAATTTCTCTCTCTTTTGAAAGTATTGTTCATGCTATCTAACTAGGTGTTATGGTTTTTGTTGCTCTCTCCACCCAAGCACTCTTGTAATTTCTCATTAGGAATCTATTCTAATGAAATGCCCACTATGTTCATGCTAATTTCCACTACACACAAGTTTTTATTCCATTAAATGTTACATTGGTATCACAACACAAGGTTTCTCTTTTCTTGCTCAAGAAGGGAGATCCTCAAGCTAGCTATAAATGGTTGGTATTATTAATTGCCTGTGAGTAAGTAGAATAGGGATTTTTCAGCCTTGGAGTGCGCATGCCTTCGTGCAGTTAACGGGGCAGCACCGTCGAGAGCTATGGTGTTAATAGTGGAGTCCTACGGGGCTTGCCTACGGCTTATTAACCACTATTGACCTATTAGAATCTTGACAGGAGCCGGTGCTGTTTTGGTGTTGAAAGAGCCTCTCTTCTATTCCTTGCAATTAATGGTATTCGAGCCACGGGTACAGTAGCTTGAGTGCTTTTTCTAAAGGGTTAAAGAGGAGTAGCAACTAGGTCTTGAAGTGCCAAAGTACACCTAAAAGTTGTTAGAATGGCTGACAATAGTAAAGAGAGTGAAATTAATGTTGATAACTTTGATTTTTCTAATGAGCAAGCTACTAATGATGCTCCGATGCTTGTTAACTATCTTGTTTCTAGGCTTCAACAAGCCATGGGCAATCCATCTCTCCAAAGTGAAGTGCAACGGCAGCTCCGTGCTCACAGGAATCTCCAAGCTCATCACCATGACGAGAGAACACCTAGGAAGCCTCCTTGTGAGACTCCCAAAAGAGGTCTCTCTCCGATTCGGGAAGAAGAAGAGAATCCATACGAAGGGCTCAAGAATTTACTTCTTGATGATGCATCTCCTTCCCAAGGAGAACTCAAGACCGTCCATCGAAGGAACGAGAAAGAAGTGAGTCTCCCGCCACCTCGACGGAGATGGCTCCACGAAGACGGCGGGCTAAAAGCTCTCCATCACCACCAAAGCGGAGAAGACCATCACACTCTTCTCCACACCATAATTCAAAGAGGGATGATAAAAAGCAAGAGAAGAAAAAGGCGAGAAAGAGGACACCCTCTTCTCCATCTTCTTCATCCTCTTCCTCTTATGAAAGTGATCGTAAAGACGACGAAGATCAAGACAAGAAAAAGGCGAGAAAGAGGTCACCCTCTTCTCCACCTTCTCCAAATTCTTCACCTTCTAAAGAAAGTGATGATGCAACCTTTGAACCATCAAAAAGAAGAGGCTATAGGAAATCCTATGCCGCATGGAAGAGGTCATCTAAGCTAAAGAAGTTCAAAGAGGGAGGGATGAGCATCTCTTTCCTTACCTATGATGGTACCTTTGGTGCTACGGACAAAGTCTTGGCCTTTATCCAACAGTTTGGTGCGGCGTTTGGAGATGATGGATTCACGGATTCCTCTAAGCTACGCCATGTAGCTATGCACTTTCAAAAGTCCACCAGGCAATGGTGGTCTAGCCTACGAGCAGACGGTGAAGCTCCACGAACATGGAAAGATTTAAGAGCTTCCATTATGAAGCAGTTTTGGCCACCGATGCCAAAGAAAAAGTACTCACCGAATGGCGAAGCTTAAAGCTCTCTCCCTATGAATCCATCCACAAATATGTAGACAAGTTATGGGATCTACAACTCAAAGCCACTGTCTTCAAAAAGTTGGATTTTGGAGAGCAAAAGAAACAATTTATTGCAGGCTTAACCGAAGAAATGGCGGAGTATGTCAACACCCAAAGGCCACTTACCATATCGGCGGTAATACACCATACTATGGTGGCCTCTCGAATCAATTTCCAAACAGGGGCCCACGGAAAACAAGGGTTCCAACAAGCCTAAGGGGAAGGACAATGTCCAAAAGTCTCCTAAGGGCAACTCCAACAAAGCTAAAGAGAAGGGAGTTTACAAAGGTAAGAACAAACTCTCTCCTGAAGAGCTTGAGCGTTATCGCAAGGATAACCGGTGTTTCAAGTGCGGAGAACAAGGACATGCGTACCGCGCTTGTCCCCAAAAGAACAACCGCCAAGATCCTCCTAGAGCTTCCTTGGTTGAAATCCAAGAGGAGGAGACTCACCAAACTCACCACAAAGGATCTCCTCTATGCCATGCTTGGGGAAAGGTAAGAGAACATGATGCTTTTATTCTTTTTGACCCTGGTTCTGACCCTGGTTCTACTCACAATTTTATATCTATACAGTTGGCCACCAAGCTAGACATACAAGCTTACGAGATGGGAGATGTCCTACCCGGACAGTGCTTTCAAGGAGCAAGAAGCTTCAGTCACTCCCTTAATTGGGAAATTGAGGCTTCATGTTCAAAGCTATGTGGACAAAGAGGACTTCTTTATCTCTCCTCTCAAGCATGAGGATGTAAGCCTAGGGGCACCATGGTTTGATCGCCTGGTTGCCAATGTTAAATTCCCTGAAAGGAGAATCTCCTTTAAGTTTAGGGAAAAAGACATGTATATAGATGCTAAGGAACTAGATAACACTATCCCCATTGTACATACACCAGCTTTCAACAAGTCAATAAAGAGCTCTATTTCCGTGTACATGATTTTTGTTAAAGATTCTCAAAATAAACCTAATGCTTTAGCAAAATAAAATAAAAGCAACCAGAAGGAATTAGAGTTATCCAATTTTCTCAAGGTGTTTCAAGATGTTTTTATTGACGACATCCCTTGTGAGCTACCTCCTAAACGAGGTAATGATGACCATGCAATTGAACTTCTTCCATGAAGTTCACCGCCTGACAAACCTCCTTATAGAGTTTCTCAAGCTCAACAAGAGGAGATTATGCGGCAAGTGCATGAGTTAGTTGAGAAGGGCATGGTTAGACCTAGCTCATCTCCATTTTGCTCACCTGTGCTATTAGTGCAAAAGAAAGACGACACATATCGTATGTGTGTCGACTATAGAGCACTAAATAGGATCACTATCAAGAATAGGTTTCCCGTTCCACAGGTAGAAGACCTATTTGATAAGCTACAAGGATCGACCTACTTTAGTAGGATTGATCTAAAAAGTGGCTATCATCAAATAAGGATAGTTGATCAAGACATTGTAAAGACCGCATTTCGCACCACATTTGGTCTTTACAAATACATTGTCATGCCTTTTGGCTTGACCAATGCACGCACCACATTCAACTGCTTGATGGAGAAGCTGTTCAGGCCTCATCGAACCTTCACTGGAGTGTTCTTTGATGATATTATCATCTACTCTAATTCATTAGACGAACACAAGCAACACCTCCAGGTAATATTTCAAGTTTTAAGAGAGAATAAACTTTATGTTAATTGAAAGAAAAGTGAAATTTTCTTGCAAGAGATTCAGTATTTAGGTCATATTATCTCTCAAGATGGCATCCAAATGGATCCATCAAAGTTAGAGGTAATAAAAGGATGGCCTAAACCAAAGAATCTTCATGAACTAAGAAGCTTTATAGCTATGTGTGCATACTATAGACGCTTCATAGAAAAGTTCTCACAAATTGCGGGACCATTACATGACCTAACAAAGAAAAGCGTTAGGTACACATGGTCTGCTAAGGAGAACAATGCTTTCGAAAAGCTTAAAGAAAAGCTTATCTCTCAACCTGTGCTTACACTACCGGATCTCTCAAAACCATTTGAGGTCCAATGTGATGCTTGTGGTGATTGCCTTGGAGCTGTTTTGCTTCAAGAAGGGCACGCCATAGGCTATGAGAGTCGAAGTCTTGACCCTGTTGAGCAAGCTCTAGGAATATATGAAAAGGAACTCCTTGCAGTTCTACATGCCTTAGACTCATGGAAGCACTATTTATTGGGGACTCCTTTCATTCTGCGAACGGATCACCAAAGTCTTAAGTACTTCATGACGCAGACCAAGCTCTCCGACAAACAAATGAGGTGGGCAAATTTCCTTTCACAATTTCATTTTCATATTGCTCACATTGCTGGCAAGCATAATCAAGTAGCTGATGCACTCTCAAGACGGTCGAGAGTGAATGCGGTTTCCATAGCAACTCACAATGATCTATCTTCAATGATAGATGATTATGCTATTGATCCCGATTTTAGAGATGTGATTTCAGCCCTTGCACTAGGGAAGAAAGAAGAACCATTTACTTTACAAGATGGTTATCTGATACTATCTCTATCTCACAGCAAAGGCAAAAGGCTGCTGCTGACAAGCACAGAAGAGCCCAAACCTTTAAAGAAAATGATTGGGTCTTATTAAGGTTTCCCAAGGCTTGATTAAGGCACACGACGGGCAAGAATCCTACGGGACACCAAAAGTTCTATGCTAAACTAGCAAAAAGGTACTATGGTCCCTTCCAGATTCTTAGGCCAATCAATGAGATGGCCTATCAACTCAAGTTGCCCAATCATTGGCTCATACACAATGCTTTCCATGTGATCCTATTAAAGCCTTACAAAGGAGAGCCACCTCAAGAACCAACTATTGAAGACCCACCGGAGATCGAGGACCAAGAGGAGGTGCTGCAGCCGAGTCCATTCTCCAACATGAAGACAAGGTATTAAGAGACGGTAAGACTATCCGACAATATCTTATTAAGTTTAAGAATTATCGTTTTGAAGATGCTAGATGGATGCAAGGCATACAATTAAAGGATAACCTAAACCTTGTCAATGTTTACAATGCTTCCCAAGAGTAAGAAAATGTACAAAATGTTAAAAATGAACAAATTTTTTGTCTTATAAGACTCTCTTTTTCTTTATTGTGCACAAAAATGAAGTAGTATGCATGCTTATATCAAGTTTGAGGAGACGACGTCTCCCAAACACCAAGTAGAGCTTGTCACTCTACTATGGAAGATTGATAGGACTAATGTGCAGACATGCTTGCGGCAGCCTCAAGCTCTCAAGCGCCAAATGGACTAGTCATCCATTGTGGAATGATGTTGTAGGGTAACATAGGGATCCTCTACCCGCTAAGAAAAGGACTCATGAATATGCTTTATCTTCTCTACACCATAGTCAAGGACGACTATGATTTCAAGAGAGAGGTTATGTCATAATAATCAATATCTAATTCTCCTAAATAATTTTCTCATGTTAAACTGATCATTTAATATGGGGAAGTGCAGGGCAGCAAAAGCTAGAATATTGGTTAAGCTAGCAGACCGGCCACAATAGAGATCCAAAGGAGGGAAAATAGGGATCCAAAGGGGGGGCCATCTACAAAAGAGCCATGTGAAACAATGGGCTAAAAAGACCCTAAGGTTTAGCCCATTAAGACTTCCAAAATGCTAAGGTTCCAAACTTCAAAGGTTGTGTCCAAAGGTCAACCTTAAGGGAATTGGATGCTTTGTGTGTGTACAAAAAAGTCTTTGCAATCCCTACTTGGAAGGGGGCGAGCCTTGCATGTAGGGGATGAGAGACAAAGCCACACACACACACACACAAGCTCCCTTTACACAAAGGGAATGAGGGACACATGTCATCTCCCTAGGCCAGATGCCCACAAGGTGTACCCAATTCCTATTGGATGGCCTTGGAGGTGGACCAATGAGAATTAGGCTAAAGTAAATCTAGTTTAATAAATTTAAAAACACTTAATAAAACAACCAATGAGAATTAAGTCCTCTAGAAGACTATTGGACACTCTCCCAAGGGGTCCAATGAGCATTCAACAGCCCAACGGCTTGCCTGATTCCTATTGGCCAGGAGGCAAAGGGGTCCAATGAGTGTTTAGTTGAATTATTAAATTACCTAAAGCTCTCACAAAAGGGAAAAGGGGGACACATGTCAGAAGGCTATCACTAATGCTGCTTAATAGTCATTGGCTTGACCTGGGGAGGTCCAATGAGGGTAGAGCAAGAGCAAATAGCAAGAGGGCTCGCCCAAGAGAGAGAGAGGGGGCTGATTTTTGCAAGGCATTATCACACACACACTCTCACACAGTCTATGTGAGAAGCAAGAAAAATACTATCTCTTCCCAAGCTTTAATGGAGAGCTCATCACCTACTCTAAGCTTGTGAGATAGAAGCCTACATCAACACACTCTTGGCATGTGGATGCAAATCCAACCAAGAGCCAAGCTTCAATGCATGCTCATCTCCTCTACCATGCTAATTACTAAGCTAAGCTATGCTAATATGAGTGATTATGTGAGGAGATGTACATCTTTCTCGTAAGATACTCCTTCCTCTCAATCTACTCTCATACCCTGCTAGCTCTCACCATCTTCGAAGGTGTGTGAGGTCTTGGGTCTGAGACCGGGGATAATTGATGTTGTGTTTGCTAAGCGTTTTGCTTAGTGCATGAAGCTTTCATCTTCATTGCACTAGCTAGCCTTGAAGGAACACAAAGAATTGTATTGTACAATGTCTCTCTTGATGGGAGAAACCATAATACAAAGCCTTTTGGAGGGGGGACCAGCTCCATGAAAATCCGGTCCTCAACTGTTGTCAATAGCTTAATTTCTCTCTCTTTTGAAAGTATTGTTCATGCTATCTAACTAGGTGTTATGGTTTTTGTTGCTCTCTCCACCCAAGCACTCTTGTAATTTCTCATAAGGAATCTGTTCTAATGAAATGCCCACTATGTTCATGTTAATTTCCGTTACACACAAGTTTTTAGGCCATTAAATGTTACATCTTTAAACAAGTCTTAAGGGCAGAGCAGATCACTGATTTCCATACCCAGAATGAGGGATTTGTATTGACTTTGGAAGGAGCAGCTTTAACATGGTTTCAACCTCTAAATCCTGAAACATTTTCAAACATTGAGCATGTGTTGAGAGAGCTTGCTGAAAATTTCTCTAAACGGGGAATAAAGCATAACACTGTGTCACATATATATGCTTTCAGACAAAAAGAAAACAAGAAAGTCAAGGAGGCTTCCTTGAGATTTAAACATTACATTGAGAGATGCCAAGTGAGAGAGCTACCACAAGATGAGAGATTGTCTGTACTCTTAATTGAAGGGCTCAAAAATGAAACTCTAAAAAAAGACCTTCATTTGAAAGACTATACTACGTTTGAACAAGTCAATAGAGAGGCTCTATATCTGGTAGATAACTGCAAGGCATATAGGGAAGTGACTGAGGATACTGACTCAGTAGCCAGCGGCGCTTCATCTGTCAAAAGTGAAACCTCGACCAAAAAGGATGCTCAAGCTCCATTGATGCCAACAGCAAATCAAATGATAGAGGAAGTAACTAAGAGAAGCCAGTAGCAATTGCGACAAAACCTAGTCATGAGACAACCTCAAATGAGAAAATGTGACATATGTGGAGGAGATAACCCGACTCCTTGGTGCACACAACAGCCAAAACAACCAGTTGTGCATGTACGAGTGTTGAAATGGTGTGTTGTGGAACAAAAGTGGACAAACTATGGTACTGATGAGTGTTTTTACAACAAGAACTATGTGAGGAAAAGGCCATATGGACCTCCAGCAGGCCCACCTCAGCTACCTTCTCCCAGATATCAAATCGGGCTAAATGTTAATGTGGTTATAGGAGCAGATAGCAGACCTCAACCTGTGTTGGGTCAACAACCTCCACAACCTACAAAAATAGGGCTATGATTAGATATGCTCAGCCATACAAGGCACCACAAGGATTAAACAATATGCCTACAATTTCTTACTATGAGGAGCCAAGTGAGTTGTACACCTTTGAACTAGAACCACCAATGTACGTAAATGAAACTTTATCATTCATGGGGAATTAATGAGGGGATGGCACCACCGACATATATAGCACAACCCCCTAGAGATCAATATTTGGTTGTGAGAGAACACGTATGTTCATTGCGAACCAAAACTACAAACCGAGAGGATATCCTAACAGAGCAAGACAACCTATGGGACCACCTCCACCAAATCAACCACCAACTGGACCATGCTTTAATTGTGGAAGTCTAGATCATTGGGAACAAAATTTTTCATTCAAGGGCGAAAGAGTAAAGATTTTTGGATTTTGTGATGGATGTGATGTACATCACATACTTCTAGAATGTCCGAGGAACCCGAATAATAAGGGAAAATCTACGGGGAATATTGTTAGGAGTATTGCCAAGCACAAGCAGTGGATCAGAAGCCAAACCTATGGTCAAAATCAACACAATGACCCGGGCCCAAGCCAAAGAAATAGAGAAGAACAATCCCTTAGAAGAGAATGGTGAACTACCCATTCCCAGAGAGAATGGAAGTATAATTGTGAGAACCCAAAGAAAATCCTGGAAGGCAAAATGAGACAAAATGAAAGCCAAAAGGATAAAGAACCAAATTGCAATGCAAACTGAGCTCCAAGAAACAAAAGAGCAATTGCGGCAAGAGAGAGAGAAAGAAAAACAATTGTGAACGACAATAAACCAAGGAAAGCATCCTCAGGTTGATCAGTCCTGGTTGAAAAAGTAATAGAGCCTTTAGATGCTCTATTACAAGCTTTTGAAGCTAGACTAAAAAAAAATCAGACCTTGAAACAACGATGGTTGACTTACCCTCAACCTGAAGTTGAAACAAAGCACTTGGAGATGTGCAAAAGGCTCATTGAAACAACTCAAGCATTGATGGAGCCAAGCGAAGTTAAAGCTCCAAAACAAGAGGTGATGATACACAAGGAGCGAGAAAAACAAGAGTTCAAAGAATCTGAACAAGTAAATGGAAGGCCAGATAATATACTATCATTGGATCATAAAGTGGCACCAAACACCACTGATGATGCTAAATTAATGATTATGATGCCGATTCTAGAAGTGGAAGATCCGTGGACAATCACTTTGGAAAACCATTAGAAATAAAAACGATGGAAGTGCAACCTTACAGTCTGCACTAATTCTTGAAATTCACCTGGATAATGAATTTTACCCAAGAGATATACAATCATTGTATGGTGATGCGGGAACAAAGTTTTCCATGGAAAGAAAACCGCAGTCCTTGAAAACCTTGCCATCTTTCATAGGTGAGCATGAGACAAAATCAGAGGTAAGAATAGTCCCATCTCAAATCAGGGCCATCCAAAAGATGATGGACACTAAAAGTCTTCAAGAAATGCTATCAACACCTATAACCTGCACAATTACACTATCTGAACTTTTGAAAATCAGACCACACTTATGGGAAGAAATGGGAAAACATTTGGAAGCCAAAGGAATGAAAATTCCTCTCAAGAACAACCCTATAGTGAAAGAGAAGAATCAAGGGATCAACCCAAAGCATAGCCCGTGCCTATAAACAAGGTCGGAGATTATTGTGAAGGTGAGGAAGGTAACACAACCTTGCCTGTGGAATATCAAGGGATAAAGACAATAGCTATCCTAGACAGTGGAGCAAGAGTAGCTATTGCAACAAAACAGATCTGGGAGGAATGGGGTAGACTAGCTCTATAAAAGACCGGAATGAAACTGCAACTTGCAGATGGGTATGTAGAGAAACCGCTAGGAATCCTAGAGCAGGTGATTGTAACTTCATGTGGGATTGACTACGAGCACACTTTTGTTGTAGTGGATTTTGAAAAAACAAACAATTTTGACATTATTTTGGGATGACCATTTATGCGTCAACTCAAAATGATACAAGATTGGGTTTATGATAAATTTACCTAAGGCATAAGGATCTGATTACAAAAATCAACATGAAAGATCACAGCTATAGAGATGTAGCAAAAACACATATGCAGGAATTTGATTCAATCACAATCAATGAAAGAGAAATACCTGTCTAGATGCAGACAAAAGCACATATATGGATGTGTGGAGCATCCGAATGTGGAGACTTTATCAAAGAAGAGTGTGTATTGGAAAGGTCGGTAGAAGACGAAGCATACATCCCTGAACCTTTTCTAGAACATTTATTTGAGCCATTTGGGTGGACTCAAATATTTTCAACCTTAGACTTATGTGTTAATGACCTCACACCTACAAAATTCTGTGATGATGAAGGATACGAACTAGTAACCTTCCAAATGTCTAGCGTTATCCTTGAGTCATGATCTAATAGTGAATATCAAGATGAACCAACACGAGAGATCGAGTGTAAATGGATAGTAGATTAAATCTTTGTACTTGATGTTAAGAAACAAGAAGAAAAAGAGTTCGTAGATTCACTAAGTGATGAACTCCCATCGCTTAACAAAGATCTTACAATGCTAGAGGCAAATGACAAAAGATCAAGTGAATCCGAGACTAAAAAAGTTTACAAAGTGAAACCAGAGGTGTTTTATGATTTTCCAAATCAAAAACCTCGATGACAAGAGCGATATAGATCAAAACGAATGGGAAAATCAAAAGGAAGTAAGGACAAGCCAATGCCTCTTGTCAAAGATAAAATGGGATACCTTAGGCTTGTGAAAGCAAATGACTGTGTCAAGGACAAGGTCACTGGCCAATTTTCAAAAGCTAAATTACGTGAAAACAACAAGAAAAACAAGCATGAGAAAACCAAGAGCAAAACACATGAGGGTTGGGAAATAAGGTCGGGAATGACCAAATCTAAGAGAAACTTTTAGTATACCAAGCTCAAACAAACCCTTAAGGAGGTATGGACTATAGAAATGGAGATGGATGAGGAGACAAAATTTGATAAAGTGGATGTACCATCCCAATACAAAAAGTATATCATACAAGACCAAGAAATTATTGTACAACAACCCATGAAGGAGTTGAAAGAACCTGGAACTTCATATGATGGAATGGAAAAGGCCAAAAGGATAGATCTAGCTGAACCAGGAGAAGATCCAAAACCTGTGTATATAGCTACAGATCT
Organism: Adiantum capillus-veneris; assembly: GCF_014529385.1. NCBI lineage: Eukaryota > Viridiplantae > Streptophyta > Polypodiopsida > Polypodiales > Pteridaceae > Adiantum > Adiantum capillus-veneris. Next base: position 138,208,059 of record NC_140951.1, on the reverse strand, counting down.
AACTGAAGAAGAGGAGGAGCTATTGATAGCTACTCTGAAGGAGTATAAAGATGTGTTTGCATGGTCTTATAAAGATCTTAAGGGGGTTGATCCAAGCATTTGTCAACATACTATCCCTCTTAAGAGTGATGCTAAGCCAAGCAGACAACCTCCTTATACTTACAATGAAACCTTTGCCAAGAAAATCAAAGAGGAGATAGTTTATCTATGAAATCGAGCATAGTGACTAGGTTTTTCCCATTGTGGTGGTGCCTAAGAAAAACGGAAAGTTGAGAGTATGCATCAATCTCAAAAAACTAAACGCTGCTACTATTCGGGATAACTATCCCTTGCCCATCACTGATCATGTGATAGAAAGAGTGGCAGGTAGAGAAGCTTATAACTTCCTAGATGGAAATTCATGTTACAATCAATTAGTTATAAAGCTAGAGGATTAGCACAAGATAGAATTTGCACCTAAATGGGGCATATTTGCATACAGGTTAATGCCATTTGGGCTTACCCAATGCACCGGCAACATTTCAAAGACTAATGAGTTATGCTTTCAAAGAGTATCTAAGACAGTTCTTAGAAATTTACATGGAAGACTTGTGCGTACATTCCCTCATCAGGTTAGAACACATGAAACACTTGAGAAGGGTGTTTGAAAAATGTAGATTATATTGGATTTGTTTAATCCTGAGAAATGTGTCTTCATGGTAAGACAAGGGAAGATATTGGGACATATTGTGTCCAAAAACGGTATTTCGACGGACATGGAAAAAATCCTTGTAATTGTTGAATTGCCTAGACCGTTAAGAGTAAAAGAGGTATAGGCATTTATGGGCCATTGTGGATATTATCGCATATTTATCTACTTATATGCTATAATTGCAAAGCCACTTTACGCTTTAGTCACAAAATTCAAGTGGACAGATGAATGTGAAAAGGCTTTTCAGATATTGAAGCAACAATTGATATCCGCTCCTATTTTAAAAGCTTTGGATTGGGATAAAATATTCCATATCCACATAGATGCATCAGCTTATGCTATAGGGTGCATACTTGCACAACCTGGAGAAAAGAACATGAATTTTCCAATCAGTTACTCTAGTAGACAACTGAACAATGCAGAGAAGAATTACACCACAAATGAGAAAGAAGGTTTGGGAATGATCTATGTTGTTAAAAATTTTAGACATTACCTACTTTCCAATAGGTTTTTGTATTCTTTGTTGACCATCAAGCACTATTGTATCTTGTGGATAAACCTTGCAATACAGGAAGAATTGTACGACGGTTCATCATAATGCTTGAATTTGATTTTACGGTGGTAGTTAAAAAAGGAACTACACAGAGAGCTGACCATTTATCAAGAATGATGCATGGGGAAGCTCCTGTACGAGTTGATGATGATTTTCCAGACGCTTATCTATTCAACATAGACATGGTTCTAAGATGGAGCGAGAAGGTAATTCCTCTCTTAACAATTGGATCCTTGTATTTGACAAGGCAAACATCAATCATTGGAGCATCAAAGACATTGATCATGTTAGCTGGAAGTCAATAAACAAGGAACAAATCAAAATCCTTAGGCTTTGTATTGAACTAAATGAACAGGATTTGTATCTAAGTCAATCTCATGTGCAAACCACGGGTATCCACAATGGACATGCACAAACATATCAAAGATTGATCAGAACGGGTGTATATTGGCCGAAAATGCAACAAAGTGTACATAACTACATAAGTCATGTATTATCTGCACTATTTAGATGCCAATAGAACACGTAACTCTATTCAGGATTTCAGTAGCACCAAAGTGGAGTAACTACATTGTAGATTATCTCATCAAAGGAACTCTACCTGAAGGAATGAGCAGATCAAGGATCAAAATGATCACAAAAGAGGCACAAAATTATGTACTGATTGAAGATAATCTTTACAAAAGAGGGAAAGATGACCAATTGAGAATGTGCGTAATTGAAGAAGAATACGTTCCTATTTTAGAACAGACACATTCCGGACAAGCGGGAGGACATTTTTCAGCTGACAAAGCGGCCAAAGCAATCCTTATTGCTGACATATGTTGGCCAACATTGTTCATGGATGCTAAAGAGTATGTGAAATGATGCGATGACTGCCAAAGAACCAAGACTCCAAGAGGACGAGATGACATGCCCTTGAGACCAATGATGGGAGCAAGAGCATTCACCAAATGGGGGATAGATTTTGTAGGACCGATTGCACCTCTTGCATATAGAACGCATGCTCAGTATATTATTGTAGCAACAGATTATCTAACCAAATGGGTTAAAGCAAAAGCGACAACAAAAAATGATGCAAAAACAACAGCGCAATTTTTGTATGAAAACATATTCACTAGATATGGTTTATCAATTGAGAGAGTGAGTGACAGAGGACTCATTTCGTTAATGAAGTGAATGAGTTTTTATTAGATGAATTCCTGGTAATTCATAAAAAATCAGCTCCCTATCATCACAAGCCAACGGCCAAGCGGAGAGCACAAACAAAATTTTGGTGACAATTATCACAAAAATTGTCAGTGATTCGAGGGTAGATTGGGATCAAAAGCTACATTCAGCTTTATGCGCATATAAGGTAGCTTTCAAAACGTCCATCGAAACGACTCCGTTTAACCTGGTGTATGAAATTCAAGCAATTTTACCACTTGAATTTTTTATTTCAACACTTTGGGTAGTAAAGAGCTAGAATGGACAAGCCATGAGTTGTCTGATCAAATTGATATCCTATAAAAATTAGATGAAACTAGATTGAGAGCAATAGCATCAATCTATGTGCAGAAATGAAACATGAAATCGTTCTTCAATCAACATGTTATAAGCAAGGAATCCGCTACAGGGGATTATGTTTTGATGTATACCCTAAAACAGCATTCCAAAATTTTGAAAAAGCAAGGTAATGGACCCTATGTGATTTGTGATATATCATCAAGTGGGGCCATAAAACTTGCAACATTAGAGGGAGAAGAGATGCCTAACTGGATTAGTGGTTGCAGATTGAAGAAGTATAATCTACCACTAACGACAAATTTGCTAGCAAAGATCCATGGTGCAAAAGAGCGGAAGGGAAAATTGGAGGAAACAAAAGCTCAAGCGAAAGAGGAGGCAAGAATCAAGATTCTGAAACGCAAACAAAGGTTCAACCGTGACAAACTTCCTCAAGGCAAAGCATCTAATCCAATTCCCTTATCGGCAATTCAAAGCACAGGGCAATGGCAGCAAGGAATTGATGTTCGAATCAATGTCAGACTACCAAATGGACGATATCAATGCGCATTGATCGACACATGAGCTAGAATTAATGTGGTTAATTTAACCACATATAACATCCTTACAAAAGAACCACTAATCAGGTGCAAAAGGGATGTGGTAGCAACAAATGGCGAGATTATGCCAACCATGGGGACAACAAATCTATCCATAAACATTGATGGGAATATTCGTCCTCATCAGTTTGCCCCCCAGCCCTATTCCTAAAACAAAAGGACACAAAGCACCCCCATATCAGCGTCTACACACTCCACAAATCACATTTCAATTTGGAGTTGGGGCATAGATCACGATCAATGCCCCCAAACAAGGATTTTACAACTTTTGACACTACCCAGGCCTAGAGCCCACTTGGGGGTAGTCCCTCATGAAATTACAAGTGAAATGGACCAAGATTCATCATTGAATGGTCAAATTTTGACAAACACGGCTGAATCAAGATTTTTGGCCCACAGGTACCCAATCTTGACCATAAATCATAGTGGATAGTCCCAGAGGTATGTCCAAGCTACCAGAAGACCGCCTATCAAAGGAAATCTTAGAGGGAGCCCGGAATCATCGACAATGATAGAAACTGCAGATTTAGTGATTGATGCGCACACAGAGGATGAAAAATGCCTGGAAGAGACCAAAATGTAACTGAGGGACTAACAAATATCCCATAGATATCCCCAAGATGCTTAAAAAAGGCTCAAAATTGGAAAATCCCCAAGGATAGGCCAAAAAGTGACTGATGTGGCCAGAAACTGACAAGTGAGCAGACAATATGCAACAAGACATCACCAAATCATCAGAAGCTGGAGAACTAACTCCTACTAACTTCAGAAGTCAATCAAAGTTAGCCAAAAAAACCCAATATGACCAGACTTAGTAAAATAGGGTCAAATAATGAAAGTTGCTCTAATTTGCTCATATTGAGTCCAAACTTGAAAATAAATCACCAGTGGGCTAGGTAGACATAGGGGAGCAAGCCCATATAATTTTCATTTCAAAAATTGCTAAAGCATGGATCGCGATCGATGTCCCCCATCACCATATCTGGACCTAGACCATACAGATTCCTCTTAGACATCAAGGCCAAGCCACACATCAAGTTTCAAGCAATTTGGACACCAAAAGTCCAGTGAAAATCCAAGTCTAGTCCAAAATTGACTGATAACCCAAAATTGGGTCTAACATGCTCAAAATTGACCCAAATAAAAAAGTGACTGGACCAAAATGATCTACCAAGTACTAGGAACACACCTATGTGGCCAAATATCAATTTTTATCAGGTACATGGATCGCGATCAATGTTCCTCAAACCCAGAATGGACCCAGACTTCATCAACAGTAGCCCTAGTTTACCTAGTCCCACTGGTAAAATACGGACAAGAATGGATAAGATTTGTACAAGTTATGATGAATTTTAGCTTTTTGAACTTGTTTTTATGAAATGTCTGTGTGCTGCGAGTTTTGAAAGAATTTTCTGACAAAAACATGGTTTGAAATGATGCAAAATGCTTCACAATTGGCAACCAAAGTAGTGGGTAGTAGGTCCATACAAAGTGGATGAGCTAGCCACCAACGATAAATCTCACTTTTTTGAATACATATTAGCAACAATACCCGCTCATATCTTCATTGCAAAATTCAATGACACAGAGAATGACAAGATCAAGACAACAATAATGCCAAGGGAAATCTGTACATTACACCAAAAATTTGAAGTTATCAATGCAGTAATAACAGCCATCCACCTCGAAGCATTCTTCAGATTGCTGCCATGGGGGACTGACTACATGAGAGCACATGAATTAATGAGTTCAATTAAGTATGATGGGCAAGCGATGCTCTTTGATAAAGATGGAACAAAGGTCAAAGTGCAACCAAAGAAATAATCAATGAAGCATTGCACTTCTCTCTAGAGCAGTATGATTTGCTACAAAAGACCAAAGTGTTGGACAATGAGAAAGCCTTCCTCAAAGCAAAAGGCCACAAATACAAGTACAGTGACCTCGTCTACAATGAGATGGAGCTGCCTTGGAGATTGATGTCTCAACACATACGAGTACAAAAGCCACCAAGATATATAGAGCCGATATTGCACATTGCAGTAGTAATGGCCTTGGCAGTGCAGAGAACAGAATAATCTGATGCAATTATGGCAGTTATATTCTAAAAAATCTTGTAGACGCACACTTGAAGGGCTCGACCAAAAACAAGATCTACATGAGCACAAGGCCGATGCGTACGAGGATAGCCTATCAAGCTTTGGGCATGATCGAGAATCTGCTAGTGGTGGCCAGCTCACAGGCTTCTCTGATTCAAAATGCCAGACTCATTGCTCACCTGTGAGGACAACTACCACATCTACATCTGTTAGAGCAACAAGATCCGCAAACAAACAAAGCTCAAGTGATGATGAGAGAACCGATACAGATAAAGAAGAAAGCCCAAAACAATCATGAGAAAAAGATGAAAAGGTCCCATCAAAATTTAAGGAAAGTGATGAAGAAGACAGATCAACCCCATTGAAGAGAAAAGGCACAGAAAAGATCAGGGTGCCAAGATCTGAGACATAAATACTATATGCTCAAGCTCAAGAGAGAGTGGAAGAAAGGAAAAGGCAGCTGGCTGTAGCGAGGGCTGCAAAAGCAGCAGCATCTGAACAACCCACTCAACAAACTATGGAACAAGCCCGCCAAGCCAAAATTGAAAAAGCTAAACAACTTCAACAAGAAAGACATAGGATTGAAGCAAAACAAAAGGCTAAGGAGATAGAAATATCTCCTCAATCTACACAAGATCGAAAGGAAAAAGAAGTGGTTGACATCACAAGCCATGTGGAGCATTTGAAGAAAATCTAGAGAGAGAATAATTTATAAGAACAGAGGGTTGCAGCATTGGCCCAAGAAAAGATCAAGCAAGGATTGAAAAGAACTGTGGAACAAGCTGTTTTAGAGCCACAGGAGGGTGAACCCAAAAGGAAGGAGCAAGAAGAGGATGAAGACAAGTTGGAAAACATACAAGTGGATCCAACTCCTCCCTCTCCAAAAGCTTCAGCTCCTCCTGCTTCTCCATTATCTCCAAAGTCCCCACCTGCTCCTTCATCCCCTTAAAAAAAAAGCACAATCTACTGAAGAAGTTTCAACACAACCTCCATCTCAAGCTTCAGCTTCTGCTGAAGAAGTGCCTAAGAAAGACACAACAAGTGAAGAAAAAGAAACCAAGACAGTTGCTCCGGAGCAACAAGAGCAAGGCACCAGGGGGGTCTTGGAGCCTCATCCACCAGGACCACCCCAAGAGACGATGAAAATTCACTTGCCCACAGGAGAGATCTTGGAACCTAGTGCTCAATTCCCATCTTCTAGGCGGGCAGCCCAAGTTCCCACAGTGACAATTCAAACCGACCCTAGCCAGGAGAAGGCATATGAATTTGTAAGAAACTTTGATTGTGGCCAAATATTGCAAAATCTGTCAAGGCAATTTCAATGCCAACAGATAGTATTCACAGAGAGAGAGGCACAAGTCTAGCAAGCATAGCAAGTACAATTGAGTGCACAAGAAGAAATTGCCTACCTCCGATAGCTAGAGACAATCACACAAGAAAGAGACCGTAATGCTCAAGAGAGCCAGACTCTTATTCAGGACATGTTAGATGTCCAATTGAGGCTCACTCAAAAAGAGCAGGAATGTAATAATTTAGTCAATAAAGAGAAGAAAATGAAAGAGCAGCTAAAGTATGAAGATGAAAGATTTAAAAGGATAAACACATCATACACCACTGTAAAAAGCACACTCACAGCCTTGTTGCAGAATCAAGAACCCGCAGCAACTCCCTCTACATCCGACAGTGCGGCATTGAATGCATTACAAGCACTGTAGGAGGAGTTACAACAGGAAAAGATCCAGAGACAATTGCTTGTCTCTGGAATGATGGCCCAAACCACTGCACATGAGCTAAAGGTAAAAGAACTTGAACAACAGTTGGTCCAGGCAAAAGCCGAGATGCAAATTCAAAAAGAGCTCAATGACAAAATGCTACAGGAAAAGGAAATGGTAGTGGGTTCTCAGGCACAAATAGCTCAAACCAGTACAACTGATACCCACATCCATGTACAGCTGCCACCAATGCCTAAAATTCCAGATCTACCAGGCACTTCACAGAAAGAATAAGGGGAGCAAGAGCCAGCACCAGAAGCTCTAGATGTAAGGTCTGAACTGACACAAAGCATTGAAGATATGTCAGAAGGCTGTTGAAAGGACGCCCTTTTAACAACGTTTCCATTAATATTCCTCAAAGATTCTATAAAGATTCCACATGAAGATGGTGATGAAGTAATGAAGATGAAGATGGATGCTGCAACATGAAGATATGAGTTCATGGACGTCATCGAATATCCCGTTATTATTATTTTGACCCATTACGGCCACTTTTGTAATGTTTACGGGAACCTCATATTTTAAGTCGGCACTTGTATTTTGTCCACAGATGCTTGTATAATGAGTAAAGCCAACTCAGTTTCTTGTAATTAATCTCTGTAGAAGCCTAGGGACAATTCAGGTTATTTGGCCGGACATTAGGTTTGAAGGCTTGGTATATAAGCTAAAACCTAAGGCTTTGTAAAAGAGACATTACGTTATCTCAATTAATATACAGTCGTGGGTTCTGCAGCACACAGTAGTGAGCTTCATGCACACACACCGTCGCGCACACTAATCACATTGCAGATATGAGAGTAGGAGCGTGTTAGCATCGAGGAGCTCTCCGCGTCGACGCAAGCAATGCAAGTCGAGGACCACATCGCGATCCCGCCTGCTACGAGCTATATTTGGTCGTAAGTACCTCAAATGACATCCGTTCTGAATGATCGAGTAGTCGTTAGAATCAGGGCGAGAAGCTCTTCGTGTTGATGTCTTTGTAGATCAGTTCCGGACACTTTGGAAATTGTTGTTTTGAGTCTATCGCGACAGCGATTAGAGGTCTTACAGTTATGGTTTTCAGGGTTTAGGTGTTTGGCCACATAGGATATGTCCTTGTGAGTCTTACCCTCCGATTTTGAGTCATTCCGATATGATTTGAGACTGTTTCGAGCTTGTAGTGTTTCGTAGGATGCGTTGTCTGTTTCTTTGCTTTATGGTAGTGTTGTGGTAGGATTAGTGAGTGTAGAGTGTTGTTCGTGTCTAGCTCAGGGTTGACAACCCAGAGATTGCCTCCATGCCCTAGTCGGGTCAGCTATGTCCTCGGATTGACAATTTGTTGGTCTGTGTTCTCGCTGTGCTCCATCGTCCGTCGCGGCGTACCCGCTAACATTGGCGCCGTTGCCGGGGACGAAGCGCCTAAACTAGCGTAGACCGCATCACTCGTGTTTGATAGTATAGCGTTTCTCTAGAGTTTTCTAGAGTGTCATTTGCCTTCTTAGTGGGAAGTCAGAGAGCGGATCTCTTGACTGAGGGATAGCCAGGGAGCCTGCGTCTCGCCGAGGTGGTCCACCATGAGGTTGAGGTATGGTTATATTATTTTGTTGTGTGTTTAGATTAGGTTTTATGGTTTGTGTGTTTGGTTGTGACTTATGGTTGTGAAGAACTTGAAAGAGAAAAAACGCAAAGAAAAACGCAAAAGGTAAGCAGGAGGCTGTTTGCTTGCCAGAAAGCAAAAACAACCATTCAACCATCCAAAGTAGGACTTTAGGTAGTGTAGGACATCTGATGTTGATCTAGAGCAATTTTGACATGAAAATGTGCTTGAAAACACAAAAGGCGGAATTGTGCTGATTATGGTAAAAGTGCTCTAAAATGGTCATTTGAAAGCCGATTTGAGTGCTTGTTTTTGCATTGGAGACCTTAAGGTAGGGGGGAAAACACATATTTGGTCCAATCCCAAAAAAAAAAAAAAAACCTAAAAAAACCCAAAAAACAAAAATCTGAAACCAAATCTGCAATTTTCAAAAAAGTTTGACCTCAAGACCTTGTTTTGCATATGCTCTAGAGCTTGTATGTGAAATTTCAAAGCATTTGCATCAGTGCTTCTCCATCTAAGTGGAAATTTGCTTTTTTCGAGTGTAAGGAAGTGAGCTGTGAAATGCTTGAATCCAAAGGAAAAGAAGTCCAAATTGAATGAAACTTTGGGGATAGGCTTCTAAGGGCATTGGGAACCAAACTTTCTAAAAACAGAGAAAAAAATCACTTCCCAGTGGCTCTCTGCTCAGTCTATCGCGATAGACTGGTGAATTGGCGATAGACTCACAATCAGGCAAATCCCCTCATACCACAGGTAAAACACATCAATACAAGGCTGCTCCCAGAAATTGAGTGTACTTGGACACCTGCTTAACCACCAAACCTTAAGTCTGGTGTTTAGAGTCTAAGTTCAGAGACACAGTGGTAAAAAGACCTTGACCAATAGTCCAAACATTGCACAACTTTGTGTATTCACTATACAGAGGATAAGGAAACTAGTTGTGAAGAGAACTTTGTAAAAAGACCAAAACTGGGAAACTTTATGAGCCTATCGCGATAGGTTGAGGATATTTAGCTGTGGACCTTATTTTGCAATACCTCCTAGGGATAGATTAAGCAGAGCCTACATAGCATACACACCAAATTTCAAGGTGTTTGGATTACTAGAAGTGAATCTAAAGCCTAGATAGAGATTCAGGTTCTGACAAAAACACTAAAAATGGCCCAAAACACAAACCAAGTGTCCAAATTGCATGAAATTTGAGGGATAGACACAAGAGAGTAAGGGGAATCTAAAAGTGAAGTCACAATTTTGAGTTGACTTTTCTTGCACAATCTGCTGTGCCTATCGCGATAGAATCATGACATTTTGAGTAGGACAGTTTTTGGAAATTGTGACTAGATAGCTTGAATCCACTCCTCACCTAGACCTTAACCATCATTTCAAATTTGAAATTGGACATCAAGAAGACCACCAAAGCACTTGTCTGGTGTTTTGAGTCAGACTTCAGAGACAAATTGGGTAAAGGGACTTCACCAAATTTCCAAACCTTGTGAAACTTGGTATACATGATCTACAGAGGGGAGGGAACACATTTGTGAAGAGAAAATTTGAAAAAAGTGTCATGTTAGCATACTTGGTGAGTCTATCACGATAGACAAAGAACCCAGTGATAGAAACCAAATTTTTCAAAAACCTTTGTGGCATAGCTTGGAAAGGTGCTATCAAGGACACATAAAAATTTTGAAGTCATTTGGACATCGAAAAGTGGGTCTAAGACCATTTGAGAGGATTCAACTTGTAGAAAACACCAGATATGGTCTAACGGACAAAGTAAAAGTCCAAACCACTTGAAAATTGGTAGGAGGACTAAGGAGAGGTGTTGGAACACAGTGGTATAGTCAATGTTCAAGTTTGACCTATAAAAGGGGTACTTGCTGAGTCTATCGCGATAGACTCAAAGCAGGGCCAAAGAAATTGAAATTTTCAAAACCCTCTGGAGCATAGCTTGTTTAGCCTCTCAGGAGGTTACACACAAAATTTAGTGGATTTTGGACATTGGGAAGTCATCCTAAGTCTATTTTCTAGTGATCAGATAGATTCAGAATTCTAGAGTTGGAGTTAGAGACCTAAGAAAAAGTCCAAAACAAGTGAAAATTGGTATACATGATGTACAGAGCATAGGGAACACAGTGGTAAAGAGAAATCTGGAAAATTTTCAAAACTGAAGAATCTGCTGAGTCTATCGCGATAGACTAGGGTTTTCTCACAAAAATTGAAATTTTTGAAAACTGACCTTAGGGCCTTATTCTACATGTTGTTGTGAGCCTATGGTTAAAATTTGAGTAAATTTGGAGTATTGTAAGTGCATCTAAGAGGATTACTTCATAAGATCAGAAAAGAGACTGTTGTTTGATGCAAGTTACAAAGGAAAAGTATTCCAAATTGGTTGAAACTTGGTGAGTAGTATCTCAAGAGAAGGGGGAACTCAAATCTGTGAAAACAATTGAAAAACTGTATTCTACTAACACTCTGGTGAGTCTATCACGATAGACTCAGAAATTCACTATAGAAAAATCAAAATTCAAATCTGACTTCATATGTAGGTTCAGAAGGCCTATTATACTATGTACACAAAGTTTGAGTACATTTGGACATCTGCAAGGGGTACTTGGTGAGTCTATCGCGATAGACAAGTCAGGAAAAAAATTTGAGAAATTTTTTGAAACCAACTATACAATTAGGTTTATCATTGCCTAAGGAGTGCACACACCAATTTTGGGCTCAAACTGACCACTTGCAAAAACATCAGATAGAGCAACTTTCCAAATTACATCTCACTGTTTTGGTCATAACTTTCACATACGGACTCCGATTCCAAAACTTTTTTTATCAAAATGTAGCTTGAGAGCAGCACTACAGATCTTAGAGTAAAATGACCAAAATGGTTGCCAACGTTGTTTAAGGCCTCAAAATGCATCCGGAAGTCAAGGGTGTCTAAAACCGACAATTTGAGAGAATTGTGAGAAAACGCTCACGGTTTTGGACATAGTTTTGGATTTTTCCTGACCAAAACACTTGAACACATTGAGAGAGGTATTACTACAACAAGATAGAGCTATTAAGCCTAGAAGTCATGTCTACATCAGACTCAGACTCAGCTTATACAAGCACATGGATTGCAGGGATAGATGAGCACCCGCCCAGAATAGATCTTCCAAACCTACAGTACATAAAGACCAATTATGTGGAGAGATTTTGGACGTGTAACCATGAAAGTGAGGGACTATATAGGTATATTAATGGAAATCAATTCAACCTTTACAGTTGCTTAGAGCCTTACCCAGATGAGCTGGCAGAATACAAGCTCTTATATGTCTATACATACGAGGTCGATCGACAATGGACATCTTTATTTGTTGACAAGTATGGACGAGAATATAGAGCTGTAGAAAGCACAAATCCGCGAACCAAATTAGAGATGAGTGGATATTTGGTCAATGAAGGACCTCAGATACATCCACCAAACACAGGAACCTCTAAGAGAATTCCAAAGAGGGGACCACCACCTGGATTTCCCCCTAGAGCGATAACGAGAGATGAAACGATACCAGAGAGGAGTATGGTTCCATACTTTACACCCCAAAGTATAAGACCATCTCATCTAAGAAAATGGGTAAATAGAAAGTACAATGGCATAGGAGACCCATACGCCCATGTCTCGGCTTTCAAGCAAGTCCTACGAGCAGAACGAGTAGAGGACTTCCACACGCAGTATGAGGGTTTTGGACTTACATTGGAGGACAATGCACAAGCATGGTTTGAACTATTGAACCGGAGAGAGTTCACAACCATTGAGAAAATGTTGGATGAATTTGTTCAAGAATTCACCAAGAGAGGCATAAAACATAACACCCTTCCTAAGATTCATGAATTTAAACAAGGCGAAACAGAAACATTGAGACATGCAATACTGCGTTTCAAGCAATATGTTGCTAGATGTCCTACCCAAGAGTTACCCACGCCAAAACGTCAAATCCTATGCTTCATCAGAGGGCTTAGGAATGAGAATCTCCAAAAGGACCTATACATGAAAAGATACCAAACCTTGGAAGAGGTGACCAAAGCGGCAATTGACCTAGTTGACAATAACGAATTCTATGGCGATGATCATGAGAAGATGAATGATGCGACTAAGAAAAATAAAATCGCTGATCTTGAGGATCAAAGAGGGAATGTAGGACAAAACCAAGTAAATGTTGAGGAGCAAATCATAGAGAATGTGATGCAACGCATCAACCACTCTGACAGAGTACCAGCCTATAGAGTTCCTCAACAACGCAGGTGCATGACATGTGGAGGGGACTAGCCGACACAACATTGTCATGACTATAGACCTAAGACTCCACCAGGGTTTGAGCATGTTATGTCTGAACCTCCTAGATATCATCCTATAGCAGAACAAGTGTTCTTAAGTGAAAGACCCATAGCTGCTAGAAATGCATATGTGAGTCATGAGCTTCAAATAGAAAGAAAGGTGGTAGATCAGAGGCCACTTCAAGGTCAATATCAAGTATTGCCACAACAACCAATACGTCCATGTGACAGATGTGGTAGTAGTGATCACTTGATTAAGGATTGTCCACACCATGATATCATGATAAATGTATATTGTAATGAGTGTGCAATCACACATATGATTTTAGATTGTCCTAAGAATCCAAGAAAGAAAGGTAAAATGCAACCACATGTTACCTTTCCTTCTACCAGCGAATCAGGGAAAGAAAGAGCCGCAACAAAAGGAGAGACGACAACAACAATAGAGCAAGAAACAATTGCAAAAGAACATGTGCTTAAACAACAAGAAGATGAAAGTAAGAAAGTTGCTCCAGTAAACGTTGTCACAAGAGCACAAGCAAAAGTGCAAGAGTAGAAGCCTACAGATGAGAGACTAGTAAGAGTTCGAAAAGCCGTAGAAACTCTAGACGAGCAAGAAGGACTAGAATGAAAGCGAGACTAGAAAGGGAGAAAGGAGAAGAAAAGACTGTTACAGCTGAGTTGGAAGCAACTCAAGAGCAACAGACACAGCAAAGGGAAGCTGAAACCCTTAAACCAGCTAAAGCACCCAAGAGTGCTAGTTCAGGAGGATCTGTCCTAGTGGACAAAGTGAATGAGCCTTTAGATGCGATTTTACAGGCTTATGAGGCTAGATTGGCAAATAGATAGACCTTAGAACAAAGATGGATGACTTATCCTTATCCTGAACTAGAGAAGCAGAGGCTAGAAATGTGTAAGCAACTCATTGAAACTGCTCAAGCATTGCTAGAACCACCTCCACCAGAAGTGAAGGATAGGATAGTCACCCCAGTGCACAAAGACGAGAGCATTAAAGTAGGCGAATTGCCTAGAGAAGAGGTAGATCATAGGGAAGAACCACTGCCAAGGTCGCAAGACTCGAGGGTAGTCCAAAATACAACAGATGAATCAATGAGGGATTTCCCACCCTATGTTCCTACAGTTGAGGAGCAGTGGCCAGAGGAGTTATGGAAGGCTGTCCGAGATGCCCAAAAAAGAGAAGAGGATGCTGGCCCAGCACCATTTCCTGAAATCACATTAGATAGACCACAAATGAGTGTTGATGCAAGGTCATATGATGGTGATGTAGGATCGATAGCCTCTGAAGACAGTAGACCTGCATCGTTAAGAACTTTGCCACAGTACATGGGAGATTTTGAGGCAAAGTCTGAGATTGTGAGAGTTCCATCACAGAGGCTAGGACGGACAAAAAAATTGGACACAAAAATTTTGACTAACTTGCTATCCACGCCAGAGAAGTGCACAATTACATTGGCAGAACTTTTGAAAATCAGGCCAAGTATGTGGACAGATATAGGAAAATGCTTGGAAAAAATTGGGATCAAAAGCCCGTTAAGGTTCCTGGAAAAAGAGCTAGATGAGATTGAGAAGCCTAGATCAAATGTAAGACCGGTACCTCTGAACAAAGTAGGAGAGTATTGTGAAGGAGAAGATGGTAATGCCACTTTGCCGGTCGAGTACAATGGGATTGAAACAAAAGATGTACTTGACAGCGGAGCAAGAATTGCCATAACAACAAAACAAATATGGGAGAAATGGGGTAGGCCCGCCTTTAGAACAACCAGAACACTACAAGAGGCTATTCATATTAGCGACGCTCACACAACGACGCTCAAAAAAACATTTCCCGACGTCGCTATGAGTGTCGCAAATTTACAAGTAAATTTGTGACGCTCATAGCGACGCCGGCTGGGGGGCTAAAAAAATAAGAGAGAGCGCCCAAAAACTCAGATCTTAGATCTGAGTTTTTCGGCGCCCTCAAGCAAGGAGCAGGTAACGCTCTCCCTCTCTCTCTCTCTCTCTCTCTCTCTCTCTCTCTCTCTCTCTCTTTCTTCTCCACACACACACACACACACACACACACGAGGAGAGGAAGGAGAGCCAGGTATGCTCCTTCCCTCTCCTCACTCTCATGTTCCCTTCCCCTCTTTCTCTCTCCCTCTCTCTCTCTCTCTCTCACACACACACACACACACATAGTGTTTTTGAGAGAGAGAGAGAGAGAGAGAGAGAGAGAGAGAGTACAAACATAAACAAAAACGCACACACACATACATAAACAAAGAATGCACACACACATTGAGAGAGGAAAAGAGAGAGAGAGCATGCATAAACAAAAAACGCACACATTGAGAGAGGAAAAGAGAGAGAGAACATGCATAAACAAAAAACGCACACATTGAGAGAGGAAAAGAGAGAGAAAACCTGCATAAACAAAAAAACGCACACACATTGAGAGAGAAAGAGAGAGAAACTAATTTAACGTCGTAGGAAACTAATTAAAATTAAAAGACCTAAAGATCTAGCCGACGAGGAGTTGAACTCAAGACCTATTATTCAAGAGGAAAATGGCATAACCAATCTATCATACTTGGCATGGGTGATAGAAAGGTTATACCATTTATCTCTTTTTATTGGCACACACATCCACACACGCGCACACACACAAGAAGAAGAGAGTTATAACGTCGTAGGAAACTATCCTAAAAGACGTTAAAGATTAGGTTAGATGTAGACTTACGTTAAATTAGATTTAGGTTTATTTAAGTTAAATTAGATTAGATTTAGGTTTATTTTTAATTAGATTTACGTTTATTTACACTAGATTTAGATTTACGTTATATTAGATTAGATTTAGGTCTCCATAGACTGCGATGCCTGCATGGAGCGGGTGAAGAAAGCCCTCAATGGAATATAGGGTATTGCTGCCTTCACTCATGGTGGGCTCCGTCGATCCAAAAGTACTGGTGAAATGTCTTCAGAAGATAGGGAAGAAGGTGGATCTTCAGGGCGGCAAGAGTCACTACATCCCCGACACAATGACCATCTAGACAACCTCTAGTCATTCAACAGCAACTTCAAAGTTAGTAACAAGAGCAAGAACGGTCTAAACGGCCAATTGCTGTCGTCAGATGTGGATGGAGATGAGACAGCGTCACCGCCGGAAGTTAACTCTCACATCTTTAGTGATGAGAATGCCAACTCTTGCCGAGTTATGTGAAAAATTATGTGTTAAATCAATTTTAAGGTTCTTATAATCCCTGTTAGTTTAGTTCTTTGTTTTTAATATAACATAATTTATGTTAGATTTAGATTTATGTTATATTAGATTAGACTTAGGTTTATTTAGGTTTACCCACACACACACACACACACACACACAAGAAGAAGAGAGTTTTAACGTCGTAGGAAACTATCCCAAAAGACGTTAAAGATTAGGTTAGATGTAGACTTACGTTAAATTAGATTTAGGTTTATTTTTAGTTAGATTTACGTTTATTTAGATTTACGTTTATTTACGTTAAATCGAGTCCACGCAAGAATTACTTACGGTTTAGGGTTTAGAGTTAGACGAACAGTGAAAAGATCTACTGTGAAAAGATGTTAAGATGCTGTGAAGTGCTACAGCTAGAGAAGAGGCAAAGGGGTTTTGTCCACTACATGCAGTATCATGTAGACATGGGTCTGTAGATTTCTTGTACCCACAAATATAGGTATTGACCAATAAAGACGAGATTATAACCCGGTGGTTCTGATCTCCGTGCACCTCTAGACCGAGGTGTGCGGGGATTGGACATGACTAGAGAATGTGAGGTAAAGAGAGAGAGAGAGAGAGATAAGACAAAGAATGCCAATAGAATATTAAATTTGTTGTCCAGGTTATAAGATTTTTATCCTCATTATAAGTAGTGACGAGGATGTGGGACCGTCCAACCGAAACACCTATCTCTCAACGAGGGTCTTATGTCCTTGTAATCAATGCAAGCATGCTGTGCGACGGACAAGACGTGTTTCTTTGCAACACGTTCGCGAATTTGCCGAGTTCGATCCATCTATTATAGATCGAGTTGTTGCCAATTATAACTCGTCGGACTTTGACGCTGGCCAACAAGCAGCAATCTTGCAACCCAATAGACGTGTTCGCAGGCGCTTTGGTCAAGCAGCATATGTGAGGCCACAAGATGTAGCCTCTGACAGCTCGGGGGATGATCATGCAGAGCACATTCCCAACGAGGCAATGTTTGAGCCCGAGATTGATGAAATGATCGAGACGATCATGGATTCAGAAAGGCTTATCTATGATGATATGAAAAGTGAAGCCGATACGCCATTCTATAATGGAGCACGTATGTCTAGATTGAAAGCACTCCTGGTTCTTCTCAACATGCAGGCAAAGTTTGGATGGAGTGACACTAGCGTCACAGCGCTTTTCAGGTGATCTATTACAATTAGTTTACTTTAATAAAACTCTAAATGTATAATGATCTGATAGATTTTTACACGACTGTATCGTATTTTTATGTTGTGTAGATTGCACATACTACCAGCTGACAATGTGATGCCAGATTCCCGAGATGAAGCAAGAAAGATTTTGCGAAACTTGGGGATGGATTACAATTCTATCCACGCTTGTCCTAATGACTCCATTCTTTTCAGAGGGGAATACATAGACATGGAGAAGTGTCCGAAATGTGATTCCGAAAGATATCGAGTAGATCTCCACGGGACAAAAATTCCACAAAAGGTTTTGCGACATTTTCCTCTGCTTCCTCGCATCAAGCATTTCTTCGAATGTAAGTCCATGGCCGCCCTAGCATCATGGCATGAGGAGAATAAATCTTCGGATGGTGTGCCACGAATTCCTGCAGATTGCGCAGCCTGGAAACATATAGATGGAACATGGTCGGATTTTGCCAGGGAAGCTCGAAATTTGCGCTTAGGCCTGGCTATGGATGGCGTAAATCCATTTGGTCAAAGATCAACATCTTACAGTGTATGGCCCGTTGTCATCGTCAACTACAACATTCCCCCGTGGTTGACTACGAAGAAGGGGCACCTATGGCTAAGCTTGATTGTGCCAGGGCGATATAAAGTGGAGAATATGGATATGTATCTTCATCCACTATTGGAAGAGCTACAACAATTGTGGATTGGCATAGAGGTGGTGGATATGAGCCGACACACAGGACGACGGAATGCTTTGATCAGAGGCATTCTAATGTGGACCATGCATGACTATCCCGGGCTAACAGAATGCTCAGGTGATCTATTGACACTCCTCACTCAGACACTGTAAATCTTGTTTTTTCCCATAGTTGATCTATTATCATGTGTATACATGCAGGGCTTCAAACAAGCGGATACAGAGCATGTGTCACATGTGGACCTAGACTGAATGCACGTAGGGCGCCCTCACTGAAGAAGCAAATCTACGAAGGTCATCAAGCGTATCTTCCAGAGAATCATGTGTTACGCGACGGCTTTTTGGGAAGAGAGCCACCAAGGATGTCTGCACAAGCATGGTTAGAGTAGAAGGAGATGTGCGATGACGGATTGCCTCCAGGGATGAAGAGACTATCTCTATGGTACGAGTTACCATACTGGCCCCGACTCATGATCAATCACTTGCTCGATCCAATGCACATATTCAAGAATGTGGGTAATCTACTATGGGACCATCTGACCGGCAAGAAAGATACTTTGGGAGCCAGAGTTGACCTTAGAAATGTGGATCGTATGGAGCAATATTGGCCGCAATCAGCGTCTGATGGATCGATAAAACTCCCTAAAGCACCATGGATTTTCATAGGAGCCCAAGAACGCAAAGTAAAAGAGACCATTCGATCTTTGCGGACTCCCACCGGCGTAATGCACTCGCTCCGAACGTGTTTTACTAAAGAAGGAAAGCTTACCGGTTTGAAGTCACACGATTGGCATAAAATGTGTCAGGTACGTTCATAGTGGACTTTAATATCATTGCATAAAATGTGGACTTTAATATCATTGTTGCACATACTTTACAGTTTATTTTACCGGTTGCCATTGAGGGATGTTTGTCTCTCGACATCTGTAACACAATCTACAAACTTGCAAAGCTGGTGCAATGGATCTCACAAAAGGAGATCAACGTAGACTCCATACCATTCGCCAAACTAAATGCTGCGGAGCTTGTGTGCATGTTTGAGAAACATTTTCCTACTACCATGCTAACCATTCAGGTGCATCTTCTTGTTCACATAGTTGATGAGGTGGAAATAGCTGGGACAGTTCATTCCAGATGGATGTTCTTCTTAGAACGTTTCATGAAAACGCTTAAGGGATATGTGCGTCAAAAGGCACGTCCGGAGGGTAGCATGGCAGAAGGTTGGTTGGTATCAGAGTCCCTAGTGTACATTGGAGAGTGGCTAGACGGATTTGATAAAGCCCGGGACACGCTATGGCGAACCATAGATGATGAGCGCATATCTGGGATTGTCATGTCCAATCTCGGTGTTGAGAAGAAGATGACGGAAGATCTAGAGACTAAAATCAACCGATTTTGCATGCTTCACAATCTAGTGATGCAAAAGTGGATTTCACAATATGAGGAGCATCTCCCTCTCTTTCGGAGCATTCGGCGCGCTCCGAAGCTTCGGCGTCGACGAGACGAGCTTCACACTCGTCTAGACACCGGCGCTCTAGTGGTGGCGGTGGCGGTTGTTGTGGGGATTCCGCCACCGATGCCTCCACACCGCCTCGTGTTCGACGAGGCTCTTTACCCTCCCCTTCTTTGCCCGCCCCCACACCAGCCACAACATCGCCATCTACGCCAGGTTTTGTACGGCTGACTGTTCCTAGCAGCTACACACCTCTACCTACTCCGCTAGGAGCCACGCCACTCGACACTCCTCGCTTCGGGGCCCAGACGCCGGTGGAGACACCTGACGTCCGTACTCCCATCGACACGCCGCTAGAGACCCTTGCCGGGATACCCAGGTTCACGCGTCACCGGCCAGAGGGCTAACCTTACTCCGTCGACTTCAACGGCGACATCATCATGGATGATGACGACAAGAAGGTGATCTCACGCATGCGTGGTCTTTGCTCTCAGCTGTTTAGACACTACATACTAAACAAATGGAGTGAAGTACTAAGTGATTTAAAAAACAGAGTCATCAGCATACTTCATGATGAGTTTTCCGTTCCAACACGGGATCAGCGCTTCAATGAAGACCTGATGAAGATTCGAATGCGCGAATACTGCAAACACAAGCGTTCTGAAGTGCAAAAAGCAATCAAGCATGGGTGGAACAGGCCAGATTGGCTGGCCAAAGAAGATTGGAAGAATGCGAAGAAAGCAGTGCGCGAGAATCCCGATAAGTGGAAGCAACAAAAGGATGCAACCAGAGCACGAGTAGAGGCAGGGAGCTTGCACCATTTGGGGAGCGGTGGATGGGCATCATTTGAGGCCGATTTTGTAAGTGTTTTCGCATTGCTCTTTATGTTCGATAGTTTAGGGTTTATGAGTTTTTTAATTCTAACATAATGAATTCTTTGTATGTTTTGACAGTGGTCGATGACAGGACGTGATCCCACACCGTACGAGCGCGAGTACGCAGGCAGGAAGGGCTTAAACGCCCTGATGGACATTCTCAGTTCTCGCGGCGGCATGGTTAGATTAGGGTTTACTCTTTTCTATTTTTTGTATTGTTTTATAAATGTCGTTATATGTTTATACTTACTGAAAGCTGTCTTATTGTCTTTTTTTGCAGAATCCGACAGATACGCCGCTTGGACGCGATGAGACGTCTGACTAGACGACATCAGTTTAGCCGTAGCTAGATAGCATTAGTTTAGGGTTTCTCATAGCTTATGTATCATGAGACGGATTTTATACGTCTTTTTGAACCATGTATATTATTACATTTGTCACCGCAGTTCATTTTGCCAATCAATTCTTTATGCCTATGATGTTGTACAATTGTCATTATTACATTTGCCAATCAATTCATTTTGCCTATGATGTGTACAATTGTCAATTTTACGCTTGTCAATTTTGCAAACAATGCGTCTTGTGGGTGAATATTTTGGGTCTATTATCTACCCTTGCACTTTTCTAAAAAAGTGAATCAAGTACAATATGGTTGATAGGTGGCAGGGCATTCAATGCCCTGTCACCAAAAAAAAATTCTCTCGGGCGTCGCTATAACCGTCGATATTTATGGCTCTGTAGCGTCGCTATGAGCGTTGCTATAGACTTCTGTGTATACTTCGCTATATGCGTCGCTATGACCGTCGCTATATAGAGACGCATATAGCGACGCCTATAGCGTCGCATATAGAGACGTTATCGTAGCGACGGTTTTAGCGATGCCGGGGGTTATAAAAACCCAGTGTATTTCCGTCGCTAACAGCGTCACAAGAGCACACAACCTCTTGTAGTGGAATAAAATTACAGTTAGCTGATGGGCATGTGTGAAGACCCATGGGATTGCTAGAAGCGATAGTGGTGTCTTCTTGTGGTATAGAGTATGTGCATACTTTTGCCATAGTTGACTTTGGCAAGAAAAATAACTATGAAATCATCCTTGGAAGACCATTCATGAGGCAACTCAAGATGGTACAAGATTGGGGTTATGATTATCTATACTTGAGACATGCTGAAACCACAACACGTGTAAATATGAGAAATCATAGTTACCAAGATGTAACTAGAACGCACGTGGAAGATTTTGATTCTGCAACACAAAGTGGATCAACAGACCATCCGTGGATGGGCAAAAAGAAAGAAATCTGGATGTGCGGAGCATCGGAGTGTAGTGACTTTGGGAGAAATGAGAATGCCTTAGATGTTGGGGTATAGGCGTCTGTGCCTTGCCCGGCCGCCCAGAGTCTGGGCGCCCACTGACTTGTATACCTTATACATAGCATAAGTGTATAGGGGGCTGCTCACTCTTTTGAGTCTCCCCACCCACATCGTGTGTGTGTCTCCTTCTCTCTCTCACACTCTCCGTCTGTGGTGCTCCCCGATCCCCCTCAATTGGTATCAGATCTATGGTGACCGCGGAGAGCACGACGGCTTTGAGAGCTTCGAGGCGATAGCTCGCTCGCTCTCGACAGTGGAGTTCGATCGCGGAGTTTCACGGAGAGCGATTTTAGCTTGAGGAGCATTGTCTTTGGAGCTTAGGAGCTTGGTGTGGTCAAGCTTGGTCGAGGAGGCGGTTGCAGCTTCCTTGGTGAGAGGAGCTTTTGAGCTCAGTGGAGCTCGTTAGAGAAGTGCTCGGCGGAGGAGAACTTGACATTCGAGTGCTTGGATGCTGTTGTGACAGAGCTCTTGTGTTGGAGCTTGCATTGAGAGGACATTGCATCACGCAGAGTGGAGCAGGAGCAGGTTCAAGACTGTGTGCAGCTCGTTTTTGCCATTTTCGAGCTCTAAAACGCAGTTTTTTGCGTAGCTCCGTCATACAGAGTCAGATCTACATGATCCAGGAGTCTAGGTCAGGGTTTTGGCATGCTCCGGACGCGATGGTGATGTCTATTTGCTGAAATTATGCTTTGAATTATAGCAGGTACAGCAGCAAGTTTATTTGTGCACTCTCGGGTCCCAAAAACACTGTTTTTGGCATAGCTTTCACACCCGGACTCGGATACATATGATCCAGGAGTCTACCTTGGGGTTTTGGCACGCTCCGGACGCGCTCGTCATATCAGAATTTTAAAATTCTGAACGCTGAATTTTCTGCAGCAGCAGTTGTTTATTGTGTGTCGAGGATTCCACACATGGTTTGCTCTCAGATGTGAGAGTGACATTTGCTGCAAGTTTCCTCACAGGTGGGAGGATACGATGTATGCCTTATGTGGTTTGATGCTCAGGGAGACTAATGTGATTGCATTTTGAGCTCGGCAATGTATGCCTCGAGCATGTTTTTTGGCAGTCACAGGTAGAGCAGATATTTGTGTACTAGATTTGCAGGTGTTTGCAATGATGTATACAAAATGTGGAGATTGGTGCATGCATTTGGAGTGCGGTTTGATGCGCTTTGGTTGCTCATGGTTTTGAGCGTGCAGTCAGTTGGTTACTGGTTTTGTGGCCGTTTTACTGACGAAACTTTGGCGAAATTTTCCCAGGAGTTTTATGCGCATCATTTATGCGATCTAGGTAGAGATTGCGGGTTGCACTCAGCATTTGTGTGCGGTGTTCTCTGCAGGTGGGAGATTTGTGCGTGTGTATGCATCGATACCGCACAGTGTGGGCTTGGTGATTAGCTCACGGGTTTGACAGGCGTACAGTTATCTTGGCACACTCACAGGAGTGAGTATTGTGATGCATGCTTGTGTGGCTATGAGCTAGGTAGCCGGATTCGAGCACTAATGGCTTGAGGTTTTTCAGCAGGTTTCAGCTACAGGTTTACAAGTTTACAGGCAGGTTTGAGGGCTTATTTGGGTGCTGAATTTTCAGCCATTGTTTCCTCTTTGCAGGTGTCCATGTATGGCTCAGTTGTAGGCTGATTTGGGACACATTTGTGACTTGTTTATGCAGCTGTTTAAGAGCTGAATTTTGGGGCTGTTTTGGGGCTGATTTGTAGCCATATCTTACAGCCATATTTGCAGACTTTTGTTGATGCGATTCGAGCCAGTTTAGGGCTGATTTGGTTGACATTTGCTACTCATTGTTGGTTGCTCTTTTGCGAGCATTATGGCTGATTTTTCATTTGACTTCCAGCGTTATGGTCTGACACAGTTTGATGGTGCAGATTTTGTTGCTTGGAAGGAGCATATGCTTGTTGCATTGGCAGATTTGGGGCAGGATAAACCCTTGCGTGGCTTATCGGCGAAGCCCAAGTCTATGCGTGATGATGATTGGCAGGATCTTGATGAGTTAGCCATGTCTACAATTCATTTGCATCTGGTTGAGTCTGTTTACTGGCAGGTCTCGAGGGAGACTACAACTCATGCTTTATGGCAGATTTTACATGCTATGTACGCGACATCCATGTCTACAGGGGAGTCTAGTCCCACTTCTATGTCCATGGGAGAGATTGGTCCCACACGCAAGTCTCGACGGCATAGAGACTTGACATGTTGGCATTGTGGACATAGAGGGCACATTAGGCGTCGATGTTTTAGGCGTTTGAGACAAAGGAGGCGACAGATGCGTGATGCAGATTTGGGCATGACAGATGCTAGTGAGATCAGTACGGTGGTTACTGAGTATGCTTGTGATGGCGATGTCACATTTACATCTAGCTTGTCTTCATACGATCTTATGTCTACGGATTGCATATCGGATTGCACATTGTCTTCACATTGGTTACTAGATTCAGATGCTACATTCCATGTCACGTCGCATCGTGAGTGGTTTAGCACGTTTTCTAGTGGGAGACTTGGTTGTGTGCACATGGTTGATGGTGCTGTGTATGACATTGAGGGTACAGGAGACGTATGTTTGTCCTTGCCCAGTGGTATGAGATTTACCCTGCGTCACGTGCGTTATGTGCCAGATCTGAGACGGGATTTGATCTCAGTCAGACAATTACGGGATAGTGGATGTCGGGTATCGCTGCTTGAGCGATCTTTTGCGTTGCATTTGGGTTCGCTAGTGATTGCGAGAGGTGCCAGGAGTGGTACAGGTTACCCATTGCATGTGGATCACGAGAGAGACGGTGTTGTCTCTGTGATCATGCAGCCAGGTAGAGAGCGAGAGAGCAGGCGAGTCTCTTTTGCTTGTGGGTTGCAGGATGCTTTGCATGGAGTGCAGAGTAGTGAGATCGTTGTGCACACGGTTGGGGCACGACTTGAGCAGTCACATAGAGAGGTGACAGAGTCAGACATGCATGCTTTGCTAGTGACTGAGCAAAGCAGAGAGTCAGTTGTGCGAGATACTTCTATGCAGGATAGACAGGTAGAGCGGTCTTGCTCTAGTGAGTCACGACAGGAGGACGTTGTGCAAGAGTCTATGCATACGGAGTTAGAGCATGAGAGCTCTAGTGAGTCACAGCAGATTGAGTGGTCATGTTTGCAGTGGATGATTGCAGAGGAGGCTGAGATGTCAGCGATTATGCAGTCATTCATTTCTATGCTCGATAGTGAGCATGGGGATATAGTTGTGCAGGATATGTCTTCTAGCAGACATCTAGAGAAGCTGGTTTGCTCTGAGGTTGCACGACAGGTTGATGCGTCTTTTGTGGACAGTCAGGAGATGCATGTGGCTGACACGCCTTGTCAGTCAGAGATGCCTATTGCCAGGGATATATATGTTGATGCATGCTCCGTAGAGCTAGCAGGGCCCGCTAGCATTGCATCGGCATTCGGTGGTCTCATGTATGAGATGTTGATCTTGAGACCGGATATCGCAGCTGTAGTGGGAGCATTTGCAGTTGGGGTTGTCAGTCGTTTGTTGACTGATGATGGCATAGTGCACGAGGGAGATATGCAGGTATTGCGTACATACTTGCAGTACGTGTGCGGTACGTCTGGTGGTGTATGGACTTACACGGGAGCAGGACAGCCGGATGCACACGATCACAGCCAGCCAGTGGGCATCGGTTGAGAGCGGTTTTCTCTCACCTTTTTTAGTCTTTAGACTAGGTTCCCTTGCTTAAAGGCACAGTCGCCTTTAAGTGGGAGGTTGTTGGGGTATAGGCGTCTGTGCCTTGCTCGGCCGCCCAGAGTCTGGGCGCCCACTGACTTGTATACCTTATACATAGCATAAGTGTATAGGGGGCTGCTCACTCTTTTGAGTCTCCCCACCCACATCGTGTGTGTGTCTCCTTCTCTCTCTCACACTCTCCGTCTGTGGTGCTCCCCGATCCCCCTCATTAGAGAGGGTCTTAGAAGATGATGCTTACATAAGAGAACCTTTTCCAGAAGAGGTGTTAGAACCGCTAGAGTGGACTCAGATATTGGCTACTTTGGATGTCTGTGTTAATGAGACCACACCAACAAAAATTTGCGATGAGAATGGGTATTACATAGTCCCCTACTACATGCTAAGGGTTATGGGTGAGACAGATGTCGAATCTGAGTATGAGTTCGAAACAGGGTTATTAGCGATGGGGATAACACAAAACCAGATACCTAGCCCGAATACTGGTCATATAGAAATAGGTGCTCTTTGCGATCAGTGTGCGATAACACACTTGATTACAAACTGTCCAACTCAAATGCATAGTACAAAGCAGGAGCCGCAAGTCAACAAAGCAAAGTTGCAGGAAGAAGGGCTAAGATCCAAAGAAAATGCTTCAGGTCCAGCGCCTACAAACGAGCAATATGAAGACTTGGAATCAATCAGAGAAGAGGTGCAGCAATTGACAGGAAGTTTAGACACTATTGGTGACATTTCAACAGTTGAAGTCGAGGAAGAAGAGCCTATGACTCTACAGGAACCAAATGCTGATTTTGTCTCTCCAAAAGACATATCAGAGGAAATGGTGGTCAAGCAGGAGCTAGAACACACAGATGAACTCAGAAGTGTGAACAATGAAGAAGAAGACGACAAGGAGTCCAGGCCAAAGATTGCTCAAGTCACTCAAGAGAACAAAGGAATTCTAGTACCAAAGAAGATCAACTTTTTGCTAAGTGCACAAGACGGAGTCAAGATGAATTTTATGGCAGAAATTGATACAAATTCCACGACTAATGTCATGTCATATAGCATGTGGTTACTTCTAGGTAAGCCAAAGCTTTATGATATTCAGATAAAGGTAAATCTCTCACCTAAAGTAGATGTTATAAGTATGGGGATTGCAGAAGCTACTGTCCAACTACACTCACAGAATGTCAAAGAAAAATTATTGGTGGTAGATTCTTGACAAATGGGAACACACTTGATTTTGTCCAAGCCATGGGCACAAGTCTTTGAAGACGAGCCTGAATCTTCAACAATGGTCATCACGACAAGCTATCAAGTGGCAACAGAGGTCAAGCCTACAATAGTTCAAAGATTCTTGGCTATTGAAAAAGGCAAAGCTAAAGTAAGCCCACAGTCTCTAGCCCAGCCAATGCAAGTGCAAGACAAAGCCTCTACATCAAAAGCCAAACCATCAACAAAACAATGGAAACCCAAGCAAAAAGTCTATCAACCGAAGTTTCCATCGCCCGAAAGTCTCCAAAGGAAGTCAAAACAGGTCAACCAAGTGCTAGTATCCAAGGCACAGATTAAAGTTAATGATCCAATTTGGATACAATCACAGGAACAACCTCAACAAGCAAAGGTAACAGGATGGATCACATCAAGCGAGTCAATTATTGCACAAGGCTACAAGAAAGGAAATTCAGATGTTTGGGTCAACAAGCCCAAGATAACAGCCTGGCGATATCCATCCCATGCCAACCACTCAGTCAGGAATCAACAAAGCCGTCAACGTCAATCACATAACTCAACCAAGAGAAAGGACAGGTACAAAAAGCAAAAGAGAAGGTCTTCCACTGGACAAACCACACGACAAGTCTGGGTAATGAAATCAGAATTCTACCAGACTACCCAACAAAGTCAAGTGAAGATCTCCTCCAAGCAAGTCCAAAGATTCATTCCAGTCGAGTTACTCAAAGCACAAGGATTCTATGAGGGTAACTTTCAAATCTGGTTACCTAAGGTAGTAGGTTATCAAGGAATCACCCAGGAAAAGCAAGAAACATCAAGAAATCACGAGCAGCCACATGCTACACCCAAGAGTACTACAACCTATAGATGGATCCCTCGTCAACTACTACAAGAGCAAGGATTTTACAAAAGTAACAGCCATATTTGGAAATTAAAGACAAGGTACCATCAAGTCAAAGAAGAAACAAGGCAAGTGGCAAAGGAGATCACACCAGTCCCAAGAACAATGTGGGTTCCAAAATCCGCAATTGAGGCTCGACAACAAGAAAGATACACAACTCCTTTACAACCTCTTAACAACAAAAAGAAAGCAACGGTAAATGCGGAGGTCACAGTTTTGAAGAACACTATCTGGAAGAAGAAGACTTCATCAACCATTGCTTCAACATCAATACCTGTCTCATTAAGCAACCACAATTTGCTACCAAGGAATGAAGAGCAGATATATGCCAATGTATTGGACAACATGGCATCTCAAACAGAAAATAACAAGAAAGGCCTAAACATCAAAAGCATATGGAATTGGATTTCAGGCCGTGATTAGGTAAGTCCAAGTCACCATTAAACTTACATGGCATAAGAGTCTAGAGTCGGACAGCTGAGCCACTAAATGAGCGAAGTGTCAGACCCAAGCTTCAAGTTAATATTTTTATGTGGTCTATGAGTCTAGCTAATAGGTATAAGCTCAAGCTGGAGAGTTGAGCATACATAAAGTCATGTCACTCATGTTGGAAGAGGTGAGCATAAGAGTCAAAGTCCATATAATATATAAGGTGGAGAAGGCGGAGTAGTCCAAAACAAAAACACTCACGTACTTGACACAGTGAGGAAGAGTGGAGAAACCTTGACAGCAAAAACCCTTCTGTGAGTAGTGAAAGCTTTTGAAGCACTCATGCTATATATTTTGCTTGCTACACTAACTCCATGAAGAACCCATCAATACTCTTCTCTCGCACCGCATCTTGTTTAACATGCATAACTTTGTGCAAGCATATAGATGTCCCATCATTGGACATATGCATTAGGCACTCTTTTTTATTCCACCCATGCACTTACACAAACAAATGACGATGACTAAGCGGAAACAGGTTTTATAAGCCTTTGCTCAACAGCAATGACTCTGACTTCAAGCTACTAACACTTATCCATGTATATCAAGTCCATACTAGTAGCCATATGGCCATATGTACTTTAACTCAGCATAACTCTATAACATCAGAACCTAAGTACATATAGCCTTGCATTTAATTATGACTAAAGACATTTTTTCCCACTGGGTTTTTCCCTTTAGTCTTATCCAGGTATCCAAGACCTTCATTTTGTATATACGCTATATTTTACTTTTACTCTTTTATTTTTTATAACAACAAAAACAAGAAGAACCACGATATCCCCACACTACTAATTGCAAATCTACTAACAAGTCAAAAAGGAGAGGCCAAAAAACAGCTTGACAAAGCTTCAAGTCAACTTACAGGTATAACTGCCAGATAACAACCACAGGAAAATCAAACTAGAGCTACAATGACAACGACCTGCTGCACCAACAAGTCGATACAACCTCATACAATTCAAGATACAACAACCAACCGGAGGGGGAGAGTTCCAGGCTTCAGATACACTACAAGTACAACTTCAAGGTAGCTTTAACATCACACAAAGCAACCAACTACAGAAGAGGCTGCCACAACAACGCCAACCAACACCAAGACATCAAGAACTCATCAAGGCCAGCAAAGACATGAAGGAGTACGAGCGGAAGTGCGACGCGAGAGAGAGTGCGAGAAGAAAAGCACGACGATATGGTGAACTCGCTCTATTGTAATGTGTAGAGCATAGTGAGTTCTTTATTAGGTTTTTACAAAAGAATATGTGTACATACCTGGCGGCCCACCCACTTACCTAGACGACCACATTGGGCTTTATACCCCAACAACCTCCCACTTAAAGTCCAATGTGGTACTTTAAGTGTGAGAGAAGCTACTATACAAGCTAATATACAAGAGATGTAGAGAAGTGATGTACTACCCTACACCTAACTGCTTGCGAAAATGCGCAAAGCTCTCTGAGGGAAGTCCTTTTGTAAGTAGATCAGCAGGATTTTTTGTGGTGTGAACTTTGACAAGCTGAAGTTGCTTATCCTCGAGCATTTCCCTGATGAAATGATACTTCACATCCACATGCTTTGTCTTTGAGTGATAAACTGGATTGCGAGCCAATTGTATAGCACTTTGACTATCACAATATAACACAGGCATCTCTTCTTTGATTCCCAAATCTGTTACTAGTCGATTAAGCCAAATTGATTCTTTGCATGCCTCTGATGCTGCAACATATTCAGCCTCTGTAGTAGACTGAGTAACACAATCTTGTAATCTAGAACACCATGATACTGCTCCACCAGCCAATGTAAAGACATACCCTGACGTAGACCTTTGGTTGTCTAAGTCACCTGCATAATATGAGTCTGTAAAACCCTTTACACTTAGCTCCTGACTCCCATAGCATATACGCATACTCTTTGTAGCTTTCAAGTATCTCAATATTCCTTTCACTGCCTCCCAATGTTTCTTGCCTGGGTTTGACATGTATCGACTTACTACTCCCACTGCAAATGCAATGTCTGGGCGAGTAGCAATCATTGCATACATCAAACTACCCACTGCAGACGCATATGGAATCTTATCCATTTCAGCCTGTTCTTCCTCAGACACAGGACAATCTTGTTTGCTAAGTTTCACATATGGTGGCAATGGAACACTCAATGCCTTTCCCTTCTCCATATTGAAACGTTGCAAAACCTTGTCAATATACTATTTTTGAGATAACCAAATCAACTTCTTTGATCTGTCTCTCTCAATGCGCATACCAAGTATATGACTTGCCTCACCCATGTCTTTCATGTCAAACGATTTTGCCATCTTTGACTTCAAAGCTGAAATTTCTTCCAAGTGCTTGCCAGCAATCAACATGTCATCCACATACAAAATAAGGATCAGCCAACTGCCATCCTTAGCCTTCTTTGTATATAGACAGTGATCGAACTCACTACGTTTGTAGCCTTGAGAAAGCATAAACTTGTGGAATTTATGGTACCACGCCCTCGGTGATTGTTTTAAGCCATAAAGACTCTTTAACAACTGGCATACCCAATCTTCCTTGCCTTTCTCAACAAACCCTTCTGGCTGCTGCATGTAAATTTTCACATCTAAATCACCATGCAAGAACGCTGTCTTGACATCCATTTGGTGAAACACCAAATCTAATATGGCAACCAATGCAAGAAAGCATCTCAATGTAGTCATCTTGACCACCGGAGAGAAGAATTCATCAAAGTCAATGCCTTGTTCTTGGTTAAAGCCCTTGGCAACAAGCCTTGCTTTGTACTTTGGCTGACTATCATGAGCGGTGATCTTATACCTGTAAACCCATTTACAAGGTAGAGCCTTTTTGCCCCGTGGTAATTTAACTAGCTTCCATGTCTGGTTTTTATGCAAAGCTGTCATCTCTGACTGCATGGCCAATTGCCAATTCCCAGAGTCCTTCATTTGCACTGCTTCCTTGTAACATGAAGGCTCATTGCAATCAGTCAACATGACATAGTTCATAGATGGAACAAACCTATCAGGAGGTCGCATGACACGTCCAGATCTACGCACAATAGGTGGCTCAGGCTCAGCCACAACCTGTGGTTCCACTCTATCCTGTCCTTGCTCCTGTTGAGCCCTGACATTTTGTCTTGCACGTGCAGGTCCATCTTTTTGGAAGACAACTCTTCTAATCTCCTCAACCCTCTCTGGTTTAGAATGATATTTGGATTCATTAAAGTGAACATCATTGCTGCGGACAACCTTTCTAGATTAGGGATCCCAAAGTCTGTACCCCATCTCACCAAAATTACCATAGCCTAGAAAGATGCACTTTCTACTCTTTGGCTCAAGTTTGTTCCTAAATTCCTTTGGAACGTGAGTATATGCCTCACAGCCAAAGACTCTGAGATGCTTGTATGAGGGCATTTTGCCTGACCATACCATCTCTGGCACTGAATCCTTCTGCAAAACCTTGGTAGGAGATCTATTTACAAGATGAACAACTGTTGATACAGCTTCAGCCCAAAACCCATTTGGCAGTTGTGCATTAGACAACATACTTCTGACCTTCTCTTGCATGGTCATATTCATCCTCTCAACAACACCATTTTGAGGAGGATTGTAAGGAGCAGTAAGTTCACGTTTTATACCTTTTGACTCACAAAAGTCCTGAAAGGCCTTTGAAACATACTCTCCACCATTGTCAGTGCATAAGCATTTAAGCTTCTTGCTACTCTGATTCTCCACAAGTGTCACAAACGTTTTGAAAACACTAAACGCTTCATCCTTGTGCTTGAGAAAGTAAACCCATACTTTCCTCGAGTAATCATCTATAAATTTCATAAAGTAAGAAGCTCCCCCTAGAGATAGGTTAGGCATAGGACCACACAAATCACTATGAACAAGTGCCAACTGTGTATCTCTTCTACTGCTTCTATGCTTATGTGGCTGCTGTGTTTGCTTACCATACAGACAATGTTCACAGAATTCAAAATCATTAAATGAAAAGCCAGGCAAATAACCAGAACGAGACAAGATTTCCATTCCCTTCTTGGACATATGTCCTAACCGGCTATGCCACAAAGAAACGTTCGGCTGCTCGGTTACATTGATTACATTTTTAGAGACATTTGATACATAAATCATGTAAAGTCCTCCAGACTTTACTCCATGTGCTACTGTCATAGAACCCTTGGATATCTTCCACATGTTCTGTCCAAAAGTGGTGACGTAGCCAGCATCGTCAAGTAAACCTGTGCTGATCAAGCTCTTTGTAATTGCGGGAACATGTCTCACATTCTTCAACGTGAAAGAAGAGCCATTCTGAAACTTCAATTGAACATCTCCAACACCTAAGATCTCACATGTCTGCCCATTGCCTAGCCGAACATGATCTTTAGTGGTCACATAAGAAGTAAACCACTCCTTGTTTGGAGACACATGAAGTGATGCCCCTGAGTCTATAATCCAGTCACTCAGTGCATTTCCATCAGATGCTGTAAGAAGAGCTGAGTCCATTGTATTCTTCAAGAAGTAGATGTCTCCTGACACTAGACTGTCATCCTTTGCAACAGTGTTTGTCACATTTATTTCTTGAATCTTCACTGAGGACTTGTTCTTCTCACCATGGTCTTCAGCTTTCTCTTTGCCTTTTTCTGATTTCCATTCTCTGCAGTCTCTTTTCATGTGACCCTTCTTGCCACAATGGTAGCATTCTATGTCACTCTTGCCTTTAGCACTGCGGGACTTGCTACGAGACTGATTCCTCTTTCCACCTTTGTACTTTTCTTTGGTCCTTCCCCTGACAACTAAGGCTGGTCCTTTGCCTTTGTCCATTGTCTTTCTATTGGTTTCTTCAGTAAGTAGACTTCCTTCTACAGCTGCTATGTTCAAACCATCTGGAGGTGCAGAATTACTCAAAGCTGTGCGAAAAGTGTCCTAACTTTCCGGCAATGTGATCAACAGGAACATAGCTCTAACAGGTTCATCAAACTTGACACCTTGAGCTGACAACTGACTATAGATTGTGTTGAATTCATTCAAATGATTGGACATAGGTGTCCCTTCTTTCATCTTCAAGTCAACAAGCTTCTTAAGCCAGTATACCTGTGAAGTTGCACTCTGCTTCTCATAAAGATCACTGAGCTTTAACCATGCTTGATAAGCCGACATCTCGTCTGCTACATTGAAGTAAACGCTTTCTGCCAAAGTCAGCATAATGTTAGAAAGTGCCAATTTATCCATTTCGCTCCATTCATCTTCGTCCATATCTTCTGGTTTTATCCCCTTGAGCTTTATAGGTTTTATCTGCTTCTTTTGTACCAACACGTTCCAAATCTGCTTCTTCCACAATGGGAAATTGGTTCCATCCAACTTCTTGATATTGTAAAGAGCAGTGTCTTGTGATCCAGCCATAGCTACGCTTCACAGTGGTTTACTTTCCTGGGAAAAATTCGGCACAGTTTTCCCTGTAAACTGACCTCTGAACCAATATCAACGTGTCAAATGAACCAAGAAAGCTTCAGATTCTGCATAAATTTTGGCAGAGTCTCCTTTGTAAAATGGCTCTGGTGTACTAAAAAACAGACCAAAAAACAGCTCAAAAAACATTGTCTCTCTGACACTGTAAGCTGCGGGTAAACTTGTCCTGTACCTGTACTGTCTCTCACTGTCCTGTCAGTGTCCTATAAGCATAGACTGTGACAATGCCTCAACGGCACTAAAGCAAAGATGCAATCCCAACTGTCTAACTCACAGTCAATACATCCTAGCTGCCTATCTAAGGGTGCTCGAGGGATCGCTCCAAGACCTGTATCACCGAAAGGATCTCAACATTCGAGAATCCCCCAGCTCAATAAAACCTCACTCGACCCTCAACAAAGGCTGCAGTAAATCTGACAGTACATAGACTTCCCACAAAGTCATACATCCACAAATTTCCCACTGTATGTTTTAACCACTGCGGCGGTTGTTTGCTGCGTGACTCACAGCCAACAAACCCTCAACAGACATACATCATCTCTGACAATACATCCCATGTGGAAGTACCTGCAATGTCAGGATGAAATCTAGAATATCAAGCAGCAAACACAAGCTACCTGATGAACTAGTGGATGTCGCCTACAGTCTGTGTGTAGATGCGCCCGTGTCATATGTGACACACCTCCAAGAACTGTGAGCCGTCCTTCGATGTGTAGACAGCCACAAATCAACACTCTGGGAGTGTCGATATCCTCAGCACCTGCAGTCGTAGGCCGAAAACCCCAAATTTGCAAAGTCGGATCTGCACCCGCCGAGACCACGTAGTCGAAAATGGCCTGCGTAGACCTTTGTCGAAGCCGAACGGTGACCGAGATGACCTCAGAATGAAATTCTGAGCACACCAAGCCCTTCGATTCTTCCCACGAGATTTGGGGCCGTGTCTTCGCCTGTCGAATTTCACTCCAATCTGAGCTGGTGACTCTAGCCTCCTGCAGTGCTGCCCCGAGCCTCGATCTGAGCTCTGATACCAGTTGAAGGAGTACGAGTGGAAGTGCCACGCGAGAGAGAGTGCGAGAAGAAGAGCACGACGATATGGTGAACTCGCTCTACTGTAATGTGTAGAGCATAGTGAGTTCTTTATTAGGTTTTTACAAAAGAATATGTGTACATACCTGGCGGCCCGTCCACTTACCTGGACGACCACATTGGGCTTTATACCCCAACAAGACATAGGGTCTTGTCAGGGACGACAAGAATTCGGAGGGGGAGAGTGTTGAAAGGACGCCCTTTGAACAACGTTTCCATAAAGATTCCATTAATATTCCTCAAAGATTCTATAAAGATTCCACATGAAGATGGTGATGAAGTAATGAAGATGAAGATGGATGCTGCAACATGAAGATATGAGTTCATGGACGTCATCGAATATCCCGTTATTATTATTTTGACCCATTACGGCCACTTTTGTAATGTTTACGGGAACCTCATATTTTAAGTCGGCACTTGTATTTTGTCCACAGATGCTTGTATAATGAGTAAAGCCAACTCAGTTTCTTGTAATTAATCTCTGTAGAAGCCTAGGGACAATTCAGGTTATTTGGCCGGACATTAGGTTTGAAGGCTTGGTATATAAGCTAAAACCTAAGGCTTTGTAAAAGAGACATTACGTTATCTCAATTAATATACAGTCGTGGGTTCTGCAGCACACAGTAGTGAGCTTCATGCACACACACCGTCGCGCACACTAATCACATTGCAGATATGAGAGTAGGAGCGTGTTAGCATCGAGGAGCTCTCCGCGTCGACGCAAGCAATGCAAGTCGAGGACCACATCGCGATCCCGCCTGCTACGAGCTATATTTGGTCGTAAGTACCTCAAATGACATCCGTTCTGAATGATCGAGTAGTCGTTAGAATCAGGGCGAGAAGCTCTTCGTGTTGATGTCTTTGTAGATCAGTTCCGGACACTTTGGAAATTGTTGTTTTGAGTCTATCGCGACAGCGATTAGAGGTCTTACAGTTATGGTTTTCAGGGTTTAGGTGTTTGGCCACATAGGATATGTCCTTGTGAGTCTTACCCTCCGATTTTGAGTCATTCCGATATGATTTGAGACTGTTTCGAGCTTGTAGTGTTTCGTAGGATGCGTTGTCTGTTTCTTTGCTTTATGGTAGTGTTGTGGTAGGATTAGTGATTGTAGAGTGTTGTTCGTGTCTAGCTCAGGGTTGACAACCCAGAGATTTCCTCCATGCCCTAGTCGGGTCAGCTACGTCCTCGGATTGACAGTTTGTTGGTCTTTGTTCTCGCTGTGCTCCATCGTCCGTCGCGGCATACCCGCTAACAAAGGCCTAGCTAAGGACCTTATGCTATACGAAGTTAAAGTGATGAATTTAGCTGTCTTGGCTTTCTTACAGCTAGATGAATAGGTAAAAGAAGTTGATCATGAGTTCCTGCCACTGCCTTTAATGAGGCATGAAGCCAATCTGTGGAAACAAAAGATGCGTCCAGTACACTAAACAAAAATGATGACGGTGGCTACGAGGGTATCACACTAACTGTAGAAGAAGCTCAAGCCCTCGTAGAAGACAACCCCAAATGGAGAAGAAAATGGTTGAAGGAGCGTCCCCAGGATTTAACTAACTATCATAAATCTCCTCAGCATATTCAAATTGACCCAACCTTTTGTCCGGTTCCGAGAAGAAGGACATGGCCATAGTTTACAATATGGAAGGGCAAAAGGAAGGTTGTCCTCAATTACCCTATATTAATTGCTCAAACCCCTCCAACAGAACCATACATGATCAACAAACTTAATTTGACAATCAACCTTCTGAGCGATGTACCAGATCTAGCCTATCAAATGTTGGTAGAAATTGCCCGGATGATCATCACCTGCATCCAAGTGTTCAAGGACACTGAGGATGATGATCATCCGTGGAATCTCTTTTTAGAAGGCCATCGTGGAATCTGCTGGAACCTACAAGATTCACTCCCAAGAACAATAATCATGGCCATGTACTCTAGGCTGATGTACCTTCCATCACAATATCTGCAAACATTCAACGAGGTCTTTGTCATAGGATTCTTCAAAATCGATACATCCATTGTTCATCCTATCACAAAGGACTTCAAGGCAAGGTACATGGCCTATCAACACACACTGACAGAGAACCCTTTCAGACAACAACAACAAGAAATCCTAGTCGGAACCCATAATTTTTCAAAGACTTTGTAATATTTTATTGTAAAAGAGCTTTCATGAGTCCAACACTGAGCCATATAATTTTTTTGTATGGAGCCGTTTATGAGAATAGGTCTTTTGGCAGGACAAGCCCTTTGTAAGACCTAAAGTATAAAGGTCAAAGCCTTTGATGTGTACATTATCATCTTTTTGAAAACTAATAAGCGTACGCTGTGAGCCGCCACCTTACTTCAAGTTGTACGATCGCCATTGCGTCATTGGTGATCCAAATCAGGTTTCATTGATTGCATTGTGTTCCTTTCATTCTTCTCTTCAATTCAAGTGTACGTGTTCATGATTATGTGTAGGTTTTAAACAACTCTGTTTAGGCCTTAAACATGTGATTAGAGCACGTTTAAGAGTGTTCTATGTTATTTTGACTATCGGAGAGGCTTTAGGGACCTTAAAACGACCCTTGAGGATCATTGTGTAACTGTTTTTGTGTACTTTGGGATCATTGATCGTGATCCATGCCCCCATCTAGAATGCTATGGCAATGATAGGATATGCTCCTGATAGTTCCCTGTAGCTCCCCTACAAGTTTCGTGCGAATCCGAGTTCATTTGCATGGTGAACGGCGTGATGACTGTAGAGATATGTAGAAGGACATAGGCAGATTACTTGGCGTTTGTGCATTCAATTCACTAAGCAAGTTGGTGTAGAGAGTTCACACGAGTTCACTTCATTAGGGTTCATAGCCTAGTGAGTTTCTATGCCTCATCCGAGTCGCTTCTCCAGTATTGATATTTATGTTGATGCCTGAAGGTTGTGCTATGGACGTCTGTTGTTGCAGCGACCTGCAAACACATGCCAAAATCATACTTGGGGGTAGTGCCCCCTTAATTTTCAAGAGAAATGGACCAAGATTCATCATTGAACGGTCAGATTTCGACAAACACGGCCAAATCAGGAATTCTGGCCCACAGGTACCCAATCTTGACCAGAAATCATAGTGGATAGTCCCAGAAGTATGTCGAAGCTACCAGGAGACCTTTTGCCAAGGGAAATCTCAAATGGATCCCAGAATCATCCACAGGGACAGAAACTGCAGATTCAGTGACTAATGCGCACACAAGGGTTGAAAGTTGCCTGGAACTAACTTTAGAGAAATGTCAATGGGGACAAACAAATATACTATTTGGTTAACTTTGGATGGATCTTGGAGTTAGTAAGAGTTAGTTTTCCAGCTTTTGATGATTTGGTGGTGTCCTGCTGCCAATTGTCTACTCATTAGTCAAGTTCTGGATTGATCAGTCACTTTTTGGTTTATCTTCGGGGATTTTCCAATTTTGAGCCTTTTCCAGGCAACTTGGGGATGTCTATAAAAAACCCAATATGGCCAGACTTAGTAAAATAGAGTCAAATACTAAAAAATTGCTCAAATTAAGTCCAAGCTTGAAAATAAATCACTAGTGGGCTAAGGAGACCTAGAGGAACAAGGCTATCCAATTTTCATCCCAAAAAGTGATGGGGCATGGATCGCGATCCATGTCCCCCATCATCCATATTGACCCTAGACCATACAGTTGTCTCATAGACATCAAGGCCAAGCCACACATCAAGTTTCAACCAATTTGGACACCAAAACCCAGTGAAAATCCAAGTCACGTGCAAAACTGACTGATAACCCAAAATTGGGTCTAACCTGCTCAAAATTCATCTAAATCAAAAAGTGATTGACCCAAAATGATCAACTAACTATTTGGAACACACTTATGTGGTCAAATATCAATTTGGCTCAGGTACATGGATCGCGATCCATGTCCCCTAGACCCAAAATGGACCCAGATCTTCATCAGTAGTAGCCGTAGTTTACCTAGGCCCACTACTGAAATATTGACAAGAATGGATGAAATATATTCAAGTTATGATCAATGTTAGCTGTTTGAACTTGTTTTTACTAAATGTTTGTATGCTACCAATTCTAGAAGAAAATTTTGACAAAAAGATGGGTTGAAATGCTTGCAGAATGCCTTGCAACAGGCAACCAAAATAGTGGACGACAAGGCCATATGAAGTGGATGAGCTAGCCACTAACGAGAAAGCTCACATCTTAGAAGATATACTAGCTACAATCCCTGCTCATATATTCATTGCAAAATTCAATGATGCGGGAAACGACAAGATTAAAACGACAATCATGCCTAGGAAGATCTAGACACTTCACCAGAAGCCCAAAGTCATCAAGGCAGTAAGGGTTGTACAGCTGGAGGCATATTTCAAATTACCTCCATGGGGGACTGACTATATGATAGCTCACGAGCTCATGAGCTCAATTTAGTACAATGGGCAGGCAATGATCACCAACAAAGATGGAGTTAAAAACAAACTTTTGATCACAAAAGACTTGATCAATGAAGCTCTGCACTTCTTACCAAGGCAACATGATTTACTGCAAAAGACCAAAGCTGTGGACAACGAGAAAGATTTTCTAAAGACTCCGAGCCACAAATTCAAATACATAATTTAATCCATGGTGAGATGGAGCTGCCCTTATGTCTGATTTCACAACATTTCAGAGTACAAAAGCCCCCAAGATAAACACAGAGCCAATACAACACATAGCAGTAGTGATGGCCTTGACAGTGGCAGAGAACGAAATAATTGGATGTGATTATGGCACTTATATTCTGGAGAATCTTTTAGAAGAAAAACTAAAGGGCTCGGCCAAAAACAAGCTCTACATGAGCGCAGGGCCAATGCTAACCAGGATAGCCTATCAAGCTTTGGCCATGATCGAGGATTTGCCAGCGGCGGCCAGCTCTCAAGCATCATTGATTCAAAATGCCAGATTAAGTGCTCGTCCTGTGAGGACCACAACAACTGCCACATCATCAAGAGCAACAAGATCTTTAAAATCGGAGAGCTCTAGCAACTTATCTGATAATGAGAAAACCGCCACAAACAAAGAACAAAGTCCAAAACAGCCAAATAAAAAAGTGCCCTCAGAATTTGAAGATAGTGATGAGGAAGATACTTCTACTCCATTAGAAAGAAAGGGTAAATAAAAGAGGAGAGTGCCAAGATCTGAGACATAGATTGCCTATGCACAAGCTCGGGCATTGGTTGATGAGAGAAAAATCAGTTGGCAGTAGCAAGAGCATCAAAGGCAGCTGCAACAAAGAAGCCAATGCCGCAAACTATGGAACAAGCCCGCTAGGCTAGAGTTGAAAAAGCAAAACAAATTCCACAAGAAAGACACAGGATTGAAGCGGAACAAAAGGCTAAGGAGATAGAAATATCTCCTCAATCTACAAGAGCCCAAGGAGAAAGAAATTGTTGATCTTACCAGGCATATGATGCAATTGAAGAAAATTCAAAGAGAAAAGAATATAGAAGAACAGAATGCTGCTAATTTAGTAACATTTGCATTTAAAGATTTAAATTTTTCATCCATGATTGTCATGCGTGTCTGAAGTGCACGAAATTCTTGAATATCGAGAAATTCGTAAGTGTCATCACCTGCCGTAGCGTCGCGGGTACTCTCCTTGAGAGGATCTGGCCACGAGCCATCATTGGTAGGATCAGGCGTACTTTACTCAAAATCAAATTTCATATTGATATCCGAATCCATGGTGACCCAGTGCGATGCAAGGAATAGTCAGAAAAAATACTTGAGATTGAGAGCACTCGCAAAGTGTAATTAGCCTTGCTAATTCCGTCAAAATCGATAGTATCCCGGTGGAAATTGATTCGAATTGTCCGCTGTATAGGGAATTCCGCAATTCCTTGGTAGCCGAATCAATCATACTCTCCACCATCTCACAAGTTACCACCTGCTCCTTCATCCCCTAAAAAACAAGCACCATCTACTGAAGAAATTTCAACTCAAGCTCCAGCTGCCGAAGAACTGCCAAAGCAAGGCTCAAAAGGTGAAGAAGAAGAGGCTAAGGCACCTGCTCCTAAAAAAGAAGAACAAGGCACAAGAGGGGTCTTGGAACCTTATCCACCAAGACCACCCCAAGAAAAGCTGCAGATTCACCTGCCAACCGGAGAAGTTTTGGAACCAAGAGATCAATCCCCATCAACAAGAAGAAGGATCCACGTTCCCACATTGACCATTCAGACCGACCCAAGTCAAGAAGAGGCATGGGAGGTTGTCAGAAACTTTGATTATTACCAAATACTGCAAAATTTGTCAAGACACTTTCGATGCCATCAGATAGTGTTTAGAGAGAGAGAGAGAGAGACATAGGCTTAGCAAGTGCAGCATGCTCAATTAACTGCACAAGAAGAAATTGCTGACTTGTGGACACAACTAGAAAGGGTCACACAGGAAAGGGACCGCAGCACTCAAGAAAGCCAATCACTCATACAAGATTTCATGGATGTCCAGGGATAGCTCACAAGAAAAGAAGAGCAATTTGATGAGCTGATGAAAAAGAAGAAGAAAATGGAAGAGCAGTTAAAATATGAAGATGCGAGATTTCAAAGAATTACAACATCATACAACATTGTCAAAAGCACACTAACAACCCTGCTGCAAAATCAAGAACCAACCACTGCAGGCCCCTCCACTTCTGATAGTGCCACAATGAATACCCTTAGAGCATTGGAGGAGAAATTACAACAAGAGAAGATCCAGAGGCAGTTGCTTGTCTCTGGAATGATGGCTCAAACCACTGCACATGAGTTGAAGGTCAAGGAGCTTGAGCAGCAGTTGGCCCAGGCAAAAGCCAAGCTGCAAATCCAAACGGAGCTCAATGACAAGATGCTGCAAGAGAAGAAAATGGAAGTGGGTTCTCAAGCACAAACAGCTCAACTCAGTACAACTAAGACCCACATCCATGTACAACTGCCACACATGCCTGAAATGCCAGATTTACCAGGCACATCACAGCAAGAAGAAGGTGATCAAGAAGTTAGAACCAGCACAAGGGGCTCTAGATGTCAGAGTGAAGCTAACACAAAGCATAGACGACGTGCCCGAAGGGCCCGCAAAAGAATTCATGATATATGAAGTTAAGGTAATGAATTCAGCAGTCCTCACTTTTTTACAGCCAGAAGAACACGTGAAAGATGTGGGCCACGAGATGCTGCCACTACCTTTAATGAGGCATGAGGCCAATTTGTGGAAACAAAAGATGCGGCCAGTACTTGATAGACATGATGAAGGTGGCTACGAGGGCATCACTTTAACCACTAAAGAAGCTCAAGACCTCATAGAAGACCACCCAAAATGGAGGAAAAAATGGTGAAGGAGCATCCACAGGACTTAACAAACTATCATAACCCTCCTCAACACATTCAAATTGATCCGACCTTCTGCCCAATTCCAAGAAGAAGAACATGGCCAAAATTTACAATATGGAAGGGGAGAAGGAAAGTTGTTCTCAACTATCCAATCTTGATAGCTCAAACCCCTCCAACATAAGTTTACATGATTCATACTCTAAACACAACAATAAAGCTTCTGAGGGATGTGCTAGACCTGGCCTGTCAGATGCTGGTGAAAATTGCCCGGATGATCATCACTTGTATCCAGGTGTTCAAGGATACTAAGGATGATGATCATCTGTAGAATTTATTTTTGGAAGGCCACAGAGGGATTTGCTAGAATTTACAAGACTCACCACCCAGAACCATTATCATGGCAATGTACTCTAGGCTCATGTACTTGCCATCACAATATTTGCAAACATTTGAAGAGGCCTTTGTCACAGGATTCTTTAAAATTGACACAACCATTTTCCATCTTATGGCGAAGGACCTCAAGGCAAGGTATGTGGCTTACCAGACTACATTGGCCAAGAATCCATTCTGGCAGCAACTTCATGAAATCGGGGCTGCAACAAGCACGATGAACTACACGGCAAAGCTCACAACTCTGGAGCCACACCAAAGGCCACAACAGTAAGCATGCACAAGGGCGTGCATCGGCTAGGAAGGGGGGAGTGTTTGGAGGATGAAGCAACGGGCACCCTCCTAGTCGGCAAACCCATATTTTTCAAAGCTTTTTTAATATTTTATTGTAGACGAGTTTTCCTGAGTCCAACACTAAGCCATGTAATTTTTCTGTATGATTTATGAGAACCAAATGTACAACTAGGAGGTATTATGAGGATAGGCCTTTTTGGCCGGACAAGCCTTTTGTAAGACCTAAAGTATAAAGGTCAAAACCTTAAGTGTGTACATTATCATTTTTTTGAGGAGAACTATTGGCGTATGCAGTGAGCCGCCACCTTACTCCAAATTGTATCGATCGACATTGCATCATTGATAATCCAAATCAAGTTTCATTTATTGCATTGTGTCCCTTTCGTTCTGCTCTTCAATTCAAGTGTATGTGTTCATGATCGACTCCGTTTAGGCCTTAAATAGGTGTTTTGAGCATATATAGGCGTGTTTTATATTGTTTTGAGCCTAGGAGAGGCTTTAGGGACCTTAAAACGACCCTTTAGGATCAATCTATACCTGTTTTTGTGCACTTTGGGATCATGGACAGCGATCCATGCCCCCATTCAAAATGGTATGACAGACCTGGGGTAAGTTCATGTTAGTGCCCTGAAGCTCTCTTTCAAGTTTCGTGCAAATCCGAGTTGATTTGCATGGAGAACGGGCGTGATGACTGTAGAGCTGTGTAGAAGGACTTTTGGCAGATTACCTGATGTGCGAGCATTTGATTTGCTAGTTGAGTTGGTATAGCGTCTTGCATTGAGTTCACTTCATTAGGATTGACACACTAGTGAGTTTCTATGCCTCATCATGGTCGCTTCCCTAGTATTGATTTGTATGTTGATGTTTGGAGGCTGTGCTAGGGACGTTCGTCGCGGAGACCCGCAAACAATGATAAGCCAAACTAAAAATTAATTGCAAACCAGAGCTTCAAATAAGACCCTCCAAAACTTGGAAGTGAATTTAGCATCACTGTCACTAATTATCCTTTTGAGAAAGCCCATGTAGTCAAAATATTTCTTCAACAAAGAGTTAACTTATATCAAAGGCTATATAAGTTTTCTTTACAAGTATCAAGTGGGATACCTTGGTGAGTATATCCACTACCATCATGATTGAATCATAGCCTCCTTGTACCATGGGAAGACTTATTACAAAGTCCATGTTGATAAAATCCCATTTCATTTGAGAAACATCAAGGAGATGAAGCTTCCTTGGAATTAATACTCGCTTTGCCTTAATACTTTGACAAGAAAGGCATTGTTTGATGTAGCAAAGCATATTTTCTTTCATTTTGGGCCAAAAATAGCTCTTCCTTATAGCATTGAGGTTTTTTCATAGCCAAGATGTCTAGCTACTGGGGAGTTACATTCCTCATAAAGGAATCCAATTTAAGCTTTGATGATCAATAAATAACTGAAACTTGCATC
Source organism: Adiantum capillus-veneris (assembly GCF_014529385.1). Classification (NCBI taxonomy): domain Eukaryota; kingdom Viridiplantae; phylum Streptophyta; class Polypodiopsida; order Polypodiales; family Pteridaceae; genus Adiantum; species Adiantum capillus-veneris. The sequence continues at coordinate 138,163,730 of NC_140951.1, read as the reverse complement.
CCAAAAGGTAATGTCTCCATGACATGAGGGTAGATGACAACCAAAGAGTTGGATAATTTAACTCATGGATTCTCAGCTTTTGGGAGATTAAGGCAACTAGTTGGTCTTCTTGTGATAGAACTCCTCTGACAGCAAAGCTACTTGCATATGTTACTACTTCAAATTCCTAAGTGAAATTGGTAAATTTGAGTACAAGGGGTGAAGTGAGGTATTGTTTGTTCTGAATAGAACAACCTTCTTTTTCTTGTGGCCATACAAGTTTGGATGATTTCTTCAGTAAATAACTAGGTCAGGGTGCAGCAATGAGAGCATAGTCCTTGACAAATATTCCATACCATCCACTAATCCCCAGAAACCCCCAAAATTTGCTGACGGTCTTGGCTATTGGCCCCTCTACTATATCCTTAACCTTTGCCAATCCATTGAAATTCCTTCATGAGTTATGATAAATCTAAGATAGCTGACTTCACAGGCTCTGACATCACATTCCACGTTTGGCTCTTCTCTTTTAAAGGTTGAGTGCTAGACTTGTTTTAACAGTAGTTTCTTCTCTTGATAGCTGTATATAAACTACTTGCACAATTATTAACCTGGGAATGGCAGTGATTTTCTTGAGTTAGATTAAAATGTCAGTTTGCTTATAAATCAACAACTTAATTTAGGTTTTCTTTTTCTTTTCTTTCCCTTCTTATAAAAACACTTTAGACCTAAAGATAATAGTAATCAACACAAATTTTCTCAAGGCACATGATATTGAACATCATAAAAACTCTAAGACTATACAAGCCATATACAACTCATGAAAAACCATAAAATCCCTGTGATTATACAAAGCCTACTACAAATTATGAGAATACTATCATATATAAGTATAATGGTAATCCTAAACTAGGATTCTCTGGAACATAGGTGGATCCAACATAGGATCAAAGAACACAACATCTCGTGGCCCCCTAAAGCTAGAAGGAATGCACAAACATCTAATCCTAGTTGGATGTATAATGGTAGACACTTGGTCAAACACCCATTGGTTATGAGAAACTTGGGCACCATTTACTATGATAGTTTCATTTGAGTACACCTCAATGAATCTAAGTGCCTCTACATCTAATTCTCTTTAGGTTTTGTCCAAAACACCCTAACTTCCCCACATCAATGAGGAAAATACCACCACTTGCCCACCAATTTATTGCCCATCCTCTCTCAATCCTTGAGGGGGAAGGAGAAATCACTTTGCATAGAACCTTCATCATGATTTTTTGAAACTAATAATGTCAAGATCTAAAAGTTGTCTTCTACATAATCTCAAAAACCATAAATTCACGGTAAGCGTGGTGCCCTTTAAAAAAAAATTACAATGCATAACCTAAGGAATGTACCATGAGGAGTTGAAGTTGATCAAAAAACCCTAGGATAGCATAACTTGGATAAAATATAGATCAAGGAAAAATTAACTTAAGAAGTCCAAAACCCAGCCTAAAAAGGTGGTGCATAGAATGAGGAGACTACATTCAGCTAGACGAAGGTGAGGACACCTTTTTTATGCAAATCTAATAAAATTGACAACTATCACAATTGCTACCACAGAGATAGACAATTCACCAAGGGACCCAAATGACAAAATCCCTAGCACGTTGATAGAGAATTTGAACATTTTCCGCCATAAGCATAAATTGCTTGAAGCACAAAAACACTTTGGACTTTGCCTTCAGTGGATATACCCATGCATGCTTTGAGTAATCATCGATGAAAGTGACAAAGTGCAAGTGTTTACCAAAAGACGGAGTCAAAATGTACTAATTGCAATTTGCAATTGGCTCACATGGATCCATCTTTAGGAAAAGAGGAACGTTGCATTTTCCCCAAAATACAACCTTCACATACATGTTTCAATAGTGCCTCAAGAGGGGAAACAAAGCAACCATATGAGACTTCTGCAAATGCAGCAAACTACCAAAATTCAAGTGACCAAAATGTGCATGCCATAGTTTTGCATCTGAAATTGCTTTCACATCAAAAATTGCATTTGCTGAATTTTCACACACCTATCATAAAAACTGAGCCTATACAGCCCACAAAACAAGCTACCAAATGCAAGAATTGTATCGCCACACGTCAAATCATGAATTGTACATCTATCATCCTCAAATTTGACATCAACTAGTCCAAGTCTTGCAAGTGCAGAGACTAACAAAAGATTCTTCTTTATTCTTGGTACACACAGCGCATCTGCAAGTGTGAAAGAACTGCCATTAGCAGCAGTAAGCATAATTTTACCAACACCCTTTATTGGGTAAGAAGCATTGTTAACACATGTGACAGTATTTCCATTAGGGACAGCCTCAAGAAAAGCGAACATATCACAATGTGAGGTAATGTGCTTTGTAGCACCACTGTCAAAGTACCATACATCAGAGTCAACAAAAACTACCATACATGCATCATGCACAGAAAGGTCATACTAGCAATAAGCACTAAATGCCCATTTTGTATCCTGCACAATATTTATGAAATTTGCATTTGTAGAAGTATCCACAATTGTAACTACATTTAACTCTTTTTTCTTTGCCTCTTTAGCCTTTAGTTTAGGGAAACTCTTGATGACATGATCATTGGATTTACAATAGTTTTACCTCATCTTTTTCTTGCCTTTATCACCCGTCTTCATAGATTTGTTGCTGCTTCTTGTGGAACAACTGTAGGCTTCCTAGTAGAACAAGGATTAAAAGAATTGACATTTTTTCCACTTCTTTTCTGCTGTGCAGCCACAAATGCTTGGTTTGCTACACGTTTTCTAGCCCTATTTTTCCTAGATTGCACCTCTTGTAAGAGCTTTCTCACTAATGTATCATATCTGGCATCATCAACTCTATCCTCTATAACAAGTCTCCAAGAAGAAGCAAAAGTCTTATACGACTCTATTTGGAATAACCTCTTGCAAAAATCAACTGCTCTTAATGATCTTTAATCTTAGCAAGAAAAACTTTCATGTCATCATTTTCCTGCATTATCTTTTATTCTAGCTCTTTATGCAGGTTTGAAATTTTTGCCTCATTTTGACCTACATACAAACTTGCTAGAATATCCCAAGCCTGTTTTGTTTTTAGCTCGAGGAATGTGGGGAGTAATATTACACTTTATAGATAAAGCAATCATGATATGAGCTTGACTATCTTTACTATCCCAACAAATTTGTTCAGTAGTGGGATAGAATACCACGAACACCAGCAGCCATAGTAGTGATGTGAACAACACCTGCACCTATAGAAGAACTTGCAACATCCTCAATAGATCCTATATCCACAAAACTTGGACAAACATCTATACCCTGCACAAAGTTTCACAATCCCTTTGAGACTAGAACATGTTGCATCATGTAAGCCCAAAGTGGGTAGTTGATGTCTCCATCCAACTTGTCCTCAGAAGATAACATGAAAAATATATTATTGCTTTCAACCATGGTCGATGATTGAATGGGATGTATGGAAAACAACATGTGCTATGTAGCACGGTCCACAATAGACTATGTATGCATGTTTTGCAAAAATTATATTGATGCAATATCTGCACAAAGTGACAAAAATGCATGTGCATCACCCAAATCACTCAAACGGACTCCAAAAGGATCTCAAATAGCTGTTTTGAAAGTGCATGCCCTAAGGGCTTATCTACCAAGTATAGCAACTTGAAGATGCTTGTAAAATTTCTCCTCACTCAAAGACTGTGATTTTAAAGGTGCTGGCGACACTGCTTGAGAAGCTGAAGCCTGCTCTGATATCAAATTGTTGAGCAAGAAGTGCCTCCTAGGGAAGTGCCTTGGGAGGCAAATTGGCCAAGAGCCCAAGAAGGGGCCACACAAGAAACTTTCGGGCAAAGAGTGGAGCCACAACCCCACAACAACCAAAGCCAAGGACGGCCTGAGTCAAGAAAGTAGTGCATGTGTAAAAAGGGGTAGTATCTTACTGAGTAGGGGTCGATGGGTTGGGAGTGGCTGCAGTAGCAAACTAGCTTATGCATGAGAGCTCTCCGTGTATTTTCAACCATAATACATCAACTATTTTTGAGCTCAAGTAATGCCATGAATGTGTTTACTGTGTCTAGCATCTGTCTTTCACTTATATCTATTGTGGAGTGGCGTCATGGGGTTCAATGTTTATGCCTGTGTTGAGAGAGAGAGAGAGAGAGAGAGAGAGAGAGAGAGAGAGCACTCAAGTGAGCGCGGAGTAGGTAATCTAGCAAGAGTGTTTTCTCAGAGATAGAGTTGTCACCCGTGCATCTATGTTCAGCGCAACTCTGAAAATAAGCAACAACACATTGGCAATCTGTTGGGTTTCTTGAAACACAACTAAACAAGCTAGAAATTCAAACATAAAGCTGCCATTGAGGGACTGCTACACTTTCACCACACCCCAATTTACCTCGTCCACCCCAATTGCATCACCCGCAACAACCACAACTCTTACAACAAGCACTGCAACAGCAACAAAGAAGAGAAATAAAGATGGCAAATTTGGCCAGAAACTTCCCCATATTTTTAGGGAAAGAATCTCAAGATGCAGATATCCACGTCACACAGTTTGAGCAATATTGGAGGGTAGCTAGACCTGCAACCCTGCAATAACAATCGTTGAGCTTGCAAAAATCAAACGGAACACATTCATCAACACATTTAACAAAAAAGCCATTGAATGGAACTCCAGGTATCCAACTAATCACTTTCAAACATATGAAGTAGCTAGGGATGCATTTCTCAAGAGATCCAGGGAAGAAAAGTCCAGTATTCAGCTGTGTGACAAGATGAAGGAGCTTAAACAAAAAGACATGGATATAGAAGCATATGCGATAAAAATGCTAAGCATGAAGCAAAGGGTAGAGAAACTTTTACAACCATCCATTAGGCAAGTAGAAAATTGGTTCATAAGAGGACTCAACCCCAAGTGCCATGCTGCGGTCACCACCAAACAAGTAGAAAATGAGGATCAATTAGAAGAACTCATTGAAGAGACAAAGGTGTCAAAGAGAAGAGCACTAGAAAGGAAGAAGAAAAAGACACAAAAACCCTCACCTGAAAAGATGAATAATTTAGAGGAATCTACCTCAAGTGAATTAGACGGGGAGAAGCATGAAAAGTCCAAGAAGGAAGAGAAAGGTAAAAGGAAGTGGAAAGAAAAAATGTTGGACCTTTTTTATGAAATGAAGAAAGTAAAGCAATAAAAAGGAAAAAAATGCATCTTCTGTTCTCAATGTAAATAGGAAGGGCCTCTCCATGAGGACTGCACAACACCTCCAATGTGTGCCATTTGCAACATGTACAATCACACCACATCCAACTGTTGATACAACATGCGCAACAGGTTTGCAGTAGTAAATTAGGCTGAGGTCCAAACTCAACAAGTAACTATTCCAGCAAGGGGCAGAGGAAGGGCCTACTTTCAAGGAAGAGGATGTTGTAGGACTCTGGGAGCAAATCAAGGCCCGTTCATGTGTTACTACTACAATGCGGTGGGACACATGAGTCGAGATTGCCCTATGAGATTAAGGCATTTAGCTGAAAAACAAAGAGGGCCTGATGATCCTCAAAACCCTCCGACTGTGTTACAAATGATAAGCATTACAAATGACAACTATGATAGTAATGTCCATGTAGTGACAAGAGCAATGGCAAAATGAGGAATAAAGAGTCCCGTGCAACAAGAAGACCACATAGCCACAAGTGAATGGGATGAGTAGCACAACATTAAGAAATTTGTCAAAGAGCTGCTCACAATGGAACAAGACAAAAAGGAAAATAATTAGAAGCATTTTGGTGAATCACTGAATCTTAGTGAAGGAAAAGGACTAAAGATACATCATGGATTGCAAGGATATAAGAAATGGATAAGACATACAATGCCGGAGACGTTGAGAGTGAAATGTTATGGGACCCAAGTGGACGGAAAAATGACGGGCCGGAAGAGCCCAAGGAATCCCTGAGTGACCCAAAGAGGCACCAAGAGATATACAGGGCTAGAGATGCCCAAAGAGAAATTGCATGGAGCCAATGGAGCCCGGCAATGGACAGATCGACAATGGACAAGAGGCAAGAAGAGCTTAGAAAATCCATGAGTGACCCAGAGAGGCACCGGGACATTGATGTGTCCAAAAAAATGGAGCCCAACAATCCCCTGAGTTACCCAAAGAGGCACCACGAGGAGGGCAAGGCTAGGGATGCCTGAAAAATGAATGGTCAGAGCCAACAGAGGCCAAACCAAGAAATGGAGCCGGTACAATTCAAAAGTGTCATGAACGGAATCCACAGGGTCCGCACACTCAAGCGGAGCCAGAAGAGCTCTGAGGACACTTGTTGGAAAATCAACAAGAGGCAAACCTACCTGGTAAGAATCAAGGGAATCTGTCAAACAGGGAAAAGGGAATATGGTAGCCTGACTAAAAAGGCAAGCAGTATGGCAGAATCAAATCTATTAGATTCCTTAATGGAGCATAAGATATCTTTGAGGAAACTTCTAAATCTATGCCCAAGCTTTAAGGAGAAAGTCTTCAGCCAGTTAAGGAAAGACACGAAGAATAGTGATAAGGAGGAACCAACAATGTCCGTATTAAAGATGACAATGTGGCACAAATCAATTTGGCCATTAAAAAAAATGAGATGAAGGGAGTAATCATTCACGATGGCTCAAGAGTCAATGTAATCTCTGAATAAGCAGCAAAGAGTTTAGCTCTTTGCATAGAACCCATCTCCTTCAACATACGGATGGCAGATAACAAGACAGTGATACCAAAAGGACTGGTGAGAAATGTCAAAACCAACATCAGTGGCATGGAATTCCTTGTACATCTAATGGTATTGCCAATGCAAAAAGGAGTAGAGACTAGCTATCAAGTACTAATGGGAAGACCTTGGTTGAGAGATGCAAAGGTAAAGCATGACTGGAATAGAGATAGAGTTTTTATCACGAAAGGCAAGAGAAAGATATATATTCATTTTGGGACCAACAAAATTGTGAGGGACCCAGCATCAACACCAAGGTATGCAAAAACATGCAACTTAGCTGAAGGGTTAGAGAAAGATGAAGAAGAAGCCTTGTTACGACAAAACCCACATATAGTACCACTATTTTTAGTCCATGTGGATCAGATGCTTGATGAAATGAGTAAGGGGAAATTTGAATTAGGAACTACAAAAGAGTTGATCGGAGGGAAGCAACCGATGATGAGCCCGGAACAAGATGGTAGGGAACAAAGCAAGAAGGAGATCAAGACGTGGGAAGAGGACCAAGCAATGAAGGAAAGCAAGCCATCCGTATGAGTAAAACTAGAGTTGCAAGAGGTCAACATTGGCACCCCGAAAGAGCAAAAAATGGTAAAAATAAGTCAAGAATTGAAAAGGGTTTTTTGGGAACAGCTTATCAAGCTGTTGGAAGAATACAAGGATGTTTTGCTTGGTCTTATACGGACATGGAAGGCATTGATCCTAAGTTTTATGAGCACAAGATTAACCTAAAAGAGGGAGCATTTTCAATTAAACAACAAAAGTACAAGATGAATCCAAACTATGGCAAACAAGTAAAGGAAGAAATAGATAGATTGCTAAGAGTGGGGTTCATTTATCCAGTGGAAAAAGCAACATGGATATCATCAATAGTGGTAGTCTCAAAAAAAGAACATGAAAATAAGGGTGTGTGTCGACTATAGGAGGCTCAATGCAGCTACCATACCTGACCCCTTCCCATTGCCATTCACAGACTCCTTGTTAGAAGAGGTGGCAGGAAAAGAAATATATACCTTCTTGGATGGGTTCAATGGGTACAACCAAGTTAAAATGGCACTAGAGGACAAGGATAAGATGGCCTTCATCATATAATGGGGGGTGTTTGTTGCCACAATAATGATGTTCGGGTTGAAGAATGCACTGGCCACATTTCAAAGAATGGTACAAGAAATCTTCTATGCCTACCTAACAGACTTCATGAAAGTCTTTGTGAATGATTTCAGTGTGGCTAGAAATAAGGCCAAGCACCTTTTTCATTTGAGGCTATGCCTGCAAAGATGCCGGGATACACGTCTCACGCTCAACCCGGAGAAATGTGCATTTGCTGTGAAGTCTAGAGTCCTCCTAGGTCACATTGTGTCAAAGGAAGGAATCACCATTGACCCCGATAAAGTGAGGGCTATAGTGAACATGGAACCACCAGCATTAGCAAAGCAAGTTGAAAGATTCCTTGGAAAAGTTAAATGCCACTCACGGTTTGTGAGATACATTGCACATGTAGCATGTCCTTTATATGTACTAACCAGGAAGGTTGTGCAGTTTATGTGGTTGCTTGAATGTTAGCAATCCTTTGAGTTATTGAAAAGGATGCTCACCACAACACTGATCCTAGTGAGTCCAGACTAGACCAAGCCATTTCATATATACACAGATGCATCAAATAGAACTTTGGGGGGAGCACTATTACAAATTGGAAACCTGGGATATCAACAAAAAATATATTACATCAATAAGAGCCTTTCCAAAACGGAAAGGAATTACAACACCACAGAAAGGGAGGCCTTGGCTGTGATCTTTGTTGTAATGGAAATGGCCTATGAACTTAGAGAATAGCGGAATTAAGAGAATTAAAGTGAGCAACTTTGAGAGCATAGATGGTGGACTTAATTGGTAGTAGCAACTTAATCATAACACTTAATTAACTAGGCATGAGCAATACCTTTGCGAGAGAGAGAGAGAGAGAGAGATAAATCCTTAGTCATTAGTCAATTTTACCTTGAAGAAAATTTTTGCTTGAAGGGATGCATCCAGGCATTACATTGGACCTCAAATAGCTTTGAGAGATCCCGTAGTGTAAGTAAGCATAAGTTGAGAGATAAGTTTCTCTTTGAACTTTTCAAAAGTATTTGTCTCTCTTTGTAGTCCATGTACACTTAACGTTCTTTTTTGTTAAGTCATGTATTGGACCTACTATAAGCATGAATTTTTTCTATGAAGCATCTCTAGTATGCACTCATACCTTTAGAGCTTCGCAACTCATGTAGACTCCTTGGATTAGGCCATCTTTTTATTACCTCTACCTTTTGTGGTTCCATACAAATACCACCTTTAGAGATAATGTGACCTAATTTTTGAATCTCTTTAAAAAAAATCCAGTTTTCTTTTGGTTAGAGGAAAGCCTAATCTCTCTCAAAAGGGAATACCATAGAATACAAGATTCAAAGACTCAAATCCAATGAGACAATGTTGGACATATACAAAAGGAACTACGAGCTGTTTTACATGGCGTTGACACATGTAAGTACTTCTTGCGGACTCCATCCATGATATAAACCAAGCTCTTCGACAATCAAATGAGGTGGGCAAATTTCTTTTTGCAATTTAAATTTTACATTGCTCACATTGCTGGCAAGCACAAACATGTAGCCGATGCACTTTCCTGATGGCCAAGGGTAGATAGGATATCAACAGCAACTTACAATGAACTATGTTTTATGATAGTTAAATATGCTTCTAACCTAGGCTTTAGGGATATAATAATAGCCTTCACAAATGGAAGAAAAAGAACCACTCACGTTAGAGGATGGTTATCTTCCATACCTCAATAGGCTATATCTTCCTCACTTCCCATGCTCCTCCCATATGCGGGGCAAAGAGGAATTCAAATTTATTCGTTTAGGAACAAAAGCATACTTGTATTGGCTTACCAAGAAACAAGAACATACAATAGTATGTTTCAAAATGTATGGTATACCAAAAGATGAAGTATGATAGAAGGACCATGGCTTGCCAACATCTAATTGTGTCGGATAGAAATCCTACCATGACCACTAATTTCTGATAGAGTCTCTATCAGAACTAGAGTAACCCTCTTATGTTGGCCTACTATTCCAATGCATGGCCACTGCTCTGATACTAAATCATAATACAAATGCCTATTGGAGGGGGGACCGGCTCCACATAAATCCGGTCCTCAATTGTTGTCATGTTCTCTAAATTCTCTCTCTTGCAAAAGTATTGTTCATGCCAAGTTAACTAATTGCTATGATTATGTTGCTATCTTCAATTATGTTCACCCGCTATGCTCACAAAGTCATTTCTCAAAAGTACTCTCATTAATTTCCGCTACTCTCAAATTAAATAGGCCAATTCCATTACATTGGTATCAGAGCATTTGGTTTCTCTTTTCTTGCTTAAGAAGAGAGGTCCTTAAATAGCCTATAAATGGTTGATGTTGTTAATTATATTAGGGTAAGTGGAACTGGGATCTATTATCGGTTTTGTTGAGCCCACTATGTGGGATATGGTGCACACCTCGGGAGCTTTGGACTTAATAATGGAGTCTTTTTAGACTTGCCTACGGCTTTACCATTATTGAGCCATAAGCTTTCCGAAAGGAGCTAACCCTCGGCAAATCTGCTATGCTAGACCTACTCCTCTACTCTCTATAATTAACCACTTTGAGCCATGGGTGTAGATACTTAAGAGCCGATTTTCAAAGGCTAAGAGGAGTGGCAACTAAGGTTTTGAATTGCCAAATCATACACTAAGTACATACATAAATTTTGTTACCATGGCTGACAATAATCAAGAGAGTAGAACGAGCATTGATAACTTTGATTTTGCATATGAAGGTGCTAATGATGATGCTCGCATGTTTATCAAGTGTCTTGTTTCTAAGCTGCAACAAGCTATGGGAAACCCAGCCCTACAAGGTGAAGTTTTCCAAAAACTTCATAGTTATGGGATTCTCCAAACTCCCACAAAAGAGAGAGCACCTGAGAAGTCTCTTCAAGAGATTTCCAAGAGAGGGCTCTCTACGGTGAGAGAAGAGGAGAACCCATATGAAGCGCTTAAACGATTACTAGCGGGCTTACCTCCATCCAAGAAGAAAGGTGAAGTCTCTACTATAGAGCCTTTCCCAAGAGAAGGAGAAAGAAGTGAGTCTCCCAATACTTCTAAAGATGTGGCTCCAAGAAGATGGCAGCCTCAACGATCTCCAACTCCCCCCATGAGAGAAAGATTTCCGGAAAGTCCTCCTCCTTGTTATGACAAAAAGGAAGAGAGGTACCAAAAGAAGGAAAAGGAGAGAAAGAGGTCACCCTCATCTCCATATTCATCACCTTCCTCATATTCCAATGAAGATAGCGGCTCTTCTCTCAAAGAGCCCAAAAGGAAAGGCCATCGCAATCCCTATCCGGTATGGAGAAGGTCCAAGAAGCTGGAGAAGTTCAAGGAGGGAGGAAAGGACACCACTTTTCTTACCTATGATGGCACCTGTGGTGATACGGACAAGATATTGGCCTTCATCCAACAGGTTGATGTGGCCTTTGGTGATGAGGACTTCATGGAGTCCTCTAAACTGCGTCAGGTATCTATGCATTTTTAGAGCTCCGCTCGTCAATGGTGGGCTAGCCTACGAGCCCAAAGGAAAGCTCCAAGGACATGGAGGGCTTTAAGAGCCTCCATCATGAAACAATTTCTGGCAAGAAACACTAAAGACAATGTCCTCACAGAATGGCAAAGCTTGAAACTCTCTCCCTACGAGTCTATCCAGAAGTATGTAGATAAGTGTTGGAATTAGGGTTGCAGAGAAACACACACAGCTTGGAGAAGACGAAGAAAGCTCAAGGAACACAATAGAGAGTGTGTTACTTAGTGTGCACTGGAAAAATAGATAGCCCTAGAGTGATGGGCGTATATACAATGCACGGGGGAAAAAACCTCCTAAAGAGGGAAAAAATGCCCCGGCGGTCCTAGTGTGTTCACACACATCACTAGCACATGTATATGGTAACAAATCCCCCCTGGAGTGATGCGGTGAACGAGAGCTGGCACATGAGTAAAGGGAAGTGCCATGCCCTGAGGACAGGATCAGTCCACAAAGGGGAGTAAGCCCAAAGCTTTGCGGAAAGCTTCAAGCTTCTCACGAGACAATGCCTTTGTGAAAAGATCTGCAAGGTTGTCCTGTGTTGGCACATAAGCCAAGCTGATCTCTCCTGCTGAGAGCCTATCCCTGACATAGTGGTAATGCACCTCAATGTGCTTTGTCCGAGCATGAAAAACTGGGTTCCTCGCAACTACCAATGCGCTATGACTGTCAGTGTAGATAGTGTTGGCAGTGTCCTATCCAACACCCAAATTAGCCATAAGGCGTCTGAGCCATACACACTCAACCGTAGCTGTGAAGACAGCCCTGTACTCAGCCTCACAACTCGAAGTGGCCACAGTAGGTTGCTTCTTGCTCAACCATGATATACATGAACTGCCAAGCATGAAACAAAAACCACTTTTGGACACTTGCGTGTCAAAACAACCAGCCCAATCTGAGTCCGAAAAAGCATGTAAGTCTGGCGGCAATGATCCCCCCTTGGGATAAAACAAGACAAGATGTAAAGTGCCACTAAGGTAGCGAAAAATCCTCTTGATAGCCTGCCAATGCTTAGACCTTGGGCTATGCATAAATCTGCTGGCCTGTGAGACTGCAAACTGAATATCTGGCCTCGTGTTGCATACATAAATGAGGCAGCCAACAGCAGTTTGGTAAAGAGTGACATCAGCAGGATCACCAGCATCATGTAGACTCAAATTCAAACCTGTTTCCATGGGAGTGGCAATAGGTTTGCAATCCTCAAGTCCAAACTTACATAGCAATGTCTCTATGTAACTTTTCTAACACAAGGCAATACCACCATCACACTGCTTAAACTGTATACCCAAATAATGATGCAACAGCCCCAAATCTTTCATCTTGAAAGTAGCATTCAAATCAGCCTTAAATTCAGCAATATGTCTCTCATTTGGTCCAGTGATCAGCAAATCATCAACATAAAGAACCACAATGAGAAGTACATCATGTACATCTACATCAGTAATAGGCTGATCTAGAACATTTTCAGAAACCCCCACAGGCTGTACATTTGCCTCATTGGAACTTACATTCGTATTTCCACCACTGAAAAGAGGCAACAAAGTGTCATAAATGTCCTTTGAGCTTACATTACTGTCTCTAGTACATGATAGCAAGGGCTGAACAGAATCTTCCACAAACACTACATCCCGAGAAACCAGAATACGTTTTGTTTGCGGATGATACAACCTGTAACCTTTGCTTTAGCACTATAACCAAAAACAATACATTTGACAGCCTTATCATCCAATTTTCTGCGCTGCACTTGTGGCACCAAAGCATATGCCAAACAGCCAAAAACACGCATGTGCTCAATAGAAGGCTTTCTATCATGCCATGCTTCATATGGAGTAATAGATTGCAAAGCTTTCGTAGGACACCTGTTAAGTACATAAGTGGCACACATGATGGCCTCAAGCCAAAAAGAATGCGGCAAAGCTTGACTTTTGACCATACATCGTGCCATTTCCGTCAGTGACCTGTTTTTCCTCTCAGCAACACCATTTTGCTTAGGTGTATGAGGCACTGTACATTGGTGTTTTATCCCACGACTAGCCAGAAATGCATTAAATTCATGAGACATATACTCCCCCCCTTGATCGGAACGGAGGGTGTCCATAGTACATTTCGAGACATTTTCAGCCATAGCCAAAAATTGTTTGAAGCACATAAAAACTTCGGACTTCGCTTTAAGCGGAAATACCCATGCATGCCTGGAGTAATCATCAATGAAAGTCACAAAGTACAGGTAATTGCCCAAGGACGGAGTTTGCATGGGCCCACAAACATCACTATGCACAAGCTGCAACTTGCATGCGGCCCGAATTGAACCATCCTTTGGAAACTTAGAACACTGCATCTTACCCAAAATATAGCCTTCACAAACATGTTTGACAGGTGCTTCAAGAGGCGGCAAAGAAGCAACCATATCAGATTTCTGCAAACGCAGCAAACTGGCAAAATTCAGATGACCAAAACGTGCATGCCAAAGTTTTGCATCTGAAATAGCCCTTGAATCTGCAACAGCATTTGCAAAATTTTTTCCACACTTGTAATACAAAGTGAGCTTATACAGCCCACGGCACAAAAGCCCAGATGCAACAATTTCATCACCAAAACTGAGATCATGAACTATACATCTATCATCCACAAATTTGACTACAAGTCCAAGTCTAGCAAGTGCGGATATAGACAAGAGATTCTTCTTGATCCCAGGTACATAAAGTGCATCAACAAGTGTAAAGGAACTGCCATTAGCAGCAGTGAGTACAATCTTTCCAACTCCTTGAACTGGATAAGAGGCGTTGTTGGCACAAGTGACTAAATTCCCATGAGGGACAGACTCAAGAGAGGTAAACAATTCACGATGTGAGGTAATATGCTTTGTAGCACCACTGTCGAAATACCACACATGTGAATCTACAACAAAAACTGACAAGCATGCATCATGGACAGCAGGATTGTAAGTGCACTCTGCGCTAAATGCCCATTCTGCATCAACATCAGCAATAGAGTCTCCTTTCACAGAAGACTCAACAATGGCTGCATTTGTAGTGGAACCAACATTTGCAGTGGAACCACCCTCTTTCTTCTTAGCCTCTTTGGCCTTCAACTTAGGACACGACTTGATCAAGTGATCATTGGCTTTACAATAATGGCAACGCATCTTCTTTTTTCCCTTATCACCAGAATTGCCAGACGAAGTGCTGCCAACAGAAGCATTAGGAACATAATTTTTGCCACTCGCAGCAGAACCATAAGAAGTGGCTGCATTACTGTTACCACCCTTTCTTTGAGAAGCAATAAAAGCCTGTTCAACTACACGTTGTCTAGTCCTGTTTTTTCTGGAAAGTGACTCTTGCAACAGCAATGTGCATAATGCATCAAACTTGACAACTTCAGGATTTCCTTGGGTCATAAGTCTCCAAGTACTAACAAAATTCTGGTAGGAACCTGGTAAGGCATCAAGAACAGTCTGCACAAGGGAACTGTCTGAAATGACTTCACCTGCAGAAATAAGCTGCTCATTGATATCCTTGACACTAGCAAGGAAAGTGTCCATATCATCTTCCTCATGCATAATCTTCGACTCCAGCTCTTTACGCAGCAAAGCAATTTTAGCCTCATTGCGGCTTGCATAAAGACCTGCTAAAATATCCCAAGCCTGTTTTGCAGATTTTTCTGAACGGATGTGAGGAACAATGGTGCGCTTCACAGACAACGCAATCAATGCATGAGCCTGCGCATCCTTAACATCCCAACGAGCTTGTTCTGCCATAGGCAAAACAACTCGAACAGCTGCAATCCTTGCAGCAAGACCTGCAACATCCTCAACATCGCCTACATCATCAGAACCAGGACGTACATCAATGCCCTGCACAATGTTCCAGACACCCTTTGACACAAGAACATGTTGCATCATATAAGCCCACATAGGGTAGTTGTCCCCATCCAACCTGTCCTCAGCAGCAAACATCTTGAACACATCCGTGTTGTTGTTGTCAACCATGGTAAATGTTGCACCTGATGTGAAAACTGCCTGAAAATAGGAGAAACGGAGCGGGAACAACCTGTGCTATATAGCACAAACCGTAGAAGACTATAAGGCACCTGTTATGCAGAAAACGGCACTGACAGAAATTCTACACAAAATGACGAAATAGCCTGTGCAGTACTGCCTGTAGTGGAAATGGAGGCCGAAATGAGCCCAAATCAAAATTCTGAGCAGACCGAGCTCTTTGAGTTCTCCTGAAATTTTTGTCGACCTGCGAACGCTCACCAAAGCTCACTGAAATCGGAGTAAGTGAGCAGGCGTGTGCTGGAGCAGCTGGCGACTAAGCCTGGGAGGACGTGACCTGCTCTGATACCAATTGTTGGAATTAGGGTTGCAGAGAAACACACACATCTTGGAGAAGACGAAGGAAGCTCAAGGCACACAATAGAGAGTGTGTTACTTAGTGTGCACTGGAAAAATAGATAGCCCTAGAGTGATGGGTGTATATACAATGCACGGGGAAAAAAACCTCCTAAAGAGGGAAAAAATGCCCTGGCGGTCCTAGTGTGTTTACACACATCACTAACACATGTATATGGTAACAATAAGTTTTGGGATTTACTTCTCAAAGCCAGTGTCTACAAAAAGATAAGCTTTGAGGAGCAAAAGCAACAATTTTGTGCGGGTCTTTTTGACAAGATGGCCGAGTATATTAACTCACAAAGGCCTAATGCCATATCGGCAGTCATACACCATACTATGGTCGCCTCTCAAATCAATTTCCAACAAGGGGTTAAGAGAAACTCTAAGCCCATGGAAGTGAAGGATCAAAATGAGCCTAGAGGAATGAATAATGCTCAAACTTCCTCCAAAGGCAACTCTAGCAACACCGATAACAAAGCTAAGGAGAAAGGAGTGTACAATGGTAAGAATAGACTCTCTCCAACAGAGCTAGAGTGTTATCGTAAGGATAACACATGCTACAAGTGTGGACAGCAAGGGCATGTTTATCGTGCTTGTCCCCAAATAAATGCACGCAACAATCCACCTTGAGTTTCTATGCTAGAAACTCCAAAAGAGGATGCTCATAGCAAAAGGCTTTTGTTTTTCCTAATCTAGGAGATATGTACATACATGTTTATGAGTCGGGTAGCATCCTATACCATGTAAATATGCATGCTTTTCGTAAGTTAATGAAAATCTATATATTCATATACATGATTTTTGTTAGAAAGTCTGTAAATGAATTCAATGTTTCAACCAATAACAATAAAAAAAAAGACGGGAATCAAGAGGAATTAGAATTTTCTACATTCCTAAATGGATTCCAAAATGTTTTTATTGATGATACCCCTGTGAGCTATCTCCACAATGAGGGGACAATGACCATGCAATGGAGCTTTTGCCACGAAGCTCACTGCCTAATAAGCCTCCTTATTGAGCTTTATAAGCTCCACAAGAGGAGTTCAAAAGGCAATAGCATGAATTGGTAAGTTTTGAGAGAGATTAGGCTTTCCTCTAACCAAAAGAAAAATCACAAAACTAATGATCCTTGATCTACTAAAAGCTTGTGATTCGAGGTAGATCAATGCTCAAAATGGGAGAAGTACTTACCCTCACAACAATATGTCTCTAATAACATGAACATACTTCTAAGGGGAAAGTACCTTTCGAGGCTAAAGACGGAAGATCCAAACGTCCCTTGTAGCTTAAGGTACCTGGGAAGATCTTCATTGAAAAGGAGTATAGCCGAGATCAAAACAAATCTTTTTAGAAGATTAAACAGGCTATATCCATCTATTAGCTAGGAAAAAGAGGCTCCTGCCATTAGGCATAAAAGAGCCCTATCCTTTAAAGAAAAAGAAATCTTTCTTTGGGTCTTACTAAACAATTAAAGTTTCCCAACTATTGGCTCATATATATCATTTTTCATGAGATCCTATTCGAGCCTTATTAAGGAGAGCCACCAATAGAGGCTATAAATGTAGACCCATTAGAGATCGAGGATGAAGAAAACGAGCTCTCATCCTTCGACAGGAACACAAGGTATTAAGAAATGGTAAGATTACTGACAGTATCTTATTTAAGTTAAGAATTAGCCTTTCAAAGATGCTAAATGCATGCAAAGAACATAGCTTAAGGATAATATGAACCTTGTTAATGATGCTTACAATGACACAAAAGAGTAAGCAAATGTAAAAGAAATGCATTTTAAATGATCCATGTTTTTGTCTTATAAGACTCTCTTTTTATGTTTCGTGCACAAATTTTAAAAAGTATGCATACTTAGGATCATGTTTATGGTGACTACGTCTCCCAAACACCAAGTAGAACTTGTCACTCTACTTTGGAAGTATGATATGGACTAAAAAGAGCAGACATGCTTGCGGCAGACAATGTCTCTCAAGCACCAAGTGGATTAGTCATCCACTTTGGAATGATGTCGTAGGGTAAAAATGGATCCTCTACCCGCTAAGACCAATGGACTAATGGGTGAGACTTTACCATATCTACCTCATAGTCAAGGACAACTATGATGTCAAGAGAGAGGTAATGTCATAAAAACTAATATCTAACCAACCCAAATGATTTTATCATATTAAACTGATCACTTAATGTGGGAGAATAAACGGGAACAAGGGTTAAGATATAGACATGTGCTTATAGATCTATCTCAACATGGGGCCAATGGTAAAGGAGCCCAAATGAGAGATGCTCTATCAAAGAGCAAGGCTAACCAATGGAGCATAAGACCTTAGGGTTAGCTTCATTGAAGACCTCCAATAATGTGTGTAAAAGTCCTTTGACCTTAGGTAAGCTAGGGCTAAGCTTGAGGCGCGGGAACCCGACCCAGCTCGAGATGCTTGTCTTGCTTGATGACTAAGGTGCTTGAGGTTCTTGATGATTGAGGTGCTTGAGATGCTTGAGGTGCTTAATGATTGAGATGCTTGAGGTGCTTGACATGCTTGAGATGTTAGGGTTGCACTTGAGGTGAGAACCCAGCCCAAGCTTAAAGTGCTTAAGGGCCAAGCTTGTGGTGGGAACTGGGCCTATGTATGAGGGGTTGAGGTGTCAAAAAGTCAAAGATTCAATCCCTACAAGGAGGGGGCGAGCCCTACATGAGGGGGGATGAGAGAGAACACCCACACACTCACACAAGGCATGCATGGTACAAAGAAAGCAAAAGGAACACTTGTCAAGTTCCTCCTCATGTTGCCCTCATGGTGTGCTTGAAGCCTATTGGTTGCCACCCAAGGGGTCCAATAATAATTTAGGAGATTAATTAATTGATTTAGCATTTATCTAGCCCTCTCTCTCAAAGGGGAAAGGGGGACACTTGTCTCAAGGCTACCCTTGCTGCTTGTAATGCCTCCTACTTGTGATTGGCTAGGCCTGAAGGGGTCCAATGAGCTTCAAGCATGAGCTACAAGGGGGGGTCGACCCAAGCAAGCTAGGGGGTTGCTTAGGAGGTATACTCACCCACACACACTCACAAACACTCTCATTGTGTGCTATGCAAAGTGCAAGAGCTCCCTCTCCTTCTCCAAGCAAGTAGAGGTTGAGAGCCTACATCAACACTATTGGATATGGAGTGAAAATCCAACCAAGAGCCATGCTTCAATGCTTAAGCTTGCCATCTCCTTCTTCTTCATTGCTATGCTATTATGTATGCTAGCAACAAGAGTTATGATAAGTGAGGAACTAATTCTTTCTCCTACGAAATGTTTCTTCTTCCTCTTCCCTACCCTCATTCCCTGCTAGCTCTCTCCACCTTCGAAGGTGTTTGAGGTCTTGGGATTGAGGCTTGGGATAGTTAAAGCTTTCTTCAAGTTTATGTTATGTTTGTGATGCATGAAGCTTTCCATCTTCATTGCATCACCTAGGTCACAAGGAACACAAAGATTGTATTGTAACAAGTCTCTCTTAATGGGAGAAATCATAATACAAATGCCTATTGGAGGGGGGACCGGCTCCACATAAATCCGGTCCTCAACTGTTGTCATGTTCTCTAAATTCTCTCTCTTGCAAAAGTATTGTTCATGCCAAGTTAACTAATTGCTATGATTATGTTGCTATCTTCAATTATGTTCACCCGCTATGCTCACAAAGTCATTCCTCAAAAGTACTCTCATTAATTTTCGCTACTCTCAAATTAAATAGGCCAATTCCATTACATTTGCGGTTACGAAATTCAGGCATTATCTCTTGGGCAGCAAAGTAATCTTGCATGTGGATCATCAAGCATTGGTGTACATAGTGAATAAAGCCTCCTTGGTAGGAAAAATTGCCCTGATTCTCCAAAGAATTTATGTTTGCTATACAACATACACCTGGGAATCAAAATGCCATTGCAGATTTTTTATCCCGGCTTGAAGAGCAAGATCCGGATATCGAGGTAGGAGAGCTACCGGATGCAACATTGTTTGAACTAATGCATACTGAGAAAGGAAATTGGTATGAGAACCTTCAAATTTCCTACTAGACTTAAGTTTTTCTGAAGAATGGAATAAGGATCGGAGACGTCAGCTTGCACTCGGGAGCAAAGATTTTATCATGATAGCCTGACAATTATACAAGAAAGGGATAGATCAACTACTTCAGAGGTGTGTGCCTCAACATGGACAGGAAGGAATACTAAAAGAAGCACATCAAGGCATATCTAGGGGACACCAAGGAAGGGAAATTACCAAAAGGAAAAGTTTACAAGTCGGGCTATGGTGGCCCTCCTTATCAAAAGATGTTTATCTATTCACTAAGCAGTGTGATGTGTGTCAGAGATTGGGACTACCCATGGACAAGGACAGAGTGCCAATTCATCCCATACTACCTCTGCAACCCTTGATGAACTGGGGTTTGGATTTTGTGGGACCAATAAGGCCCAAATCACACCAAACCTAGTGTGAGCACATCATAGTCACCATTGATTGTTTGACCAAGTGGCCGAAAGCTAGAGCACTTAGAAGGAATAGTGCAAAAGAGGTAGCAAAGTTTCTCTATCAATAAATCATTACTAGGTATGGCTTCCCATTTGAAATTGTTAGTGATAAAAAATGCTGGTAATGAAGGAGCTCACAAGCAAGCACAAGATCCCGGACCTCATACAAGGTAGCCACACAAATGACCGCTTTTAGGCTGGCATTTGGGCTAGAAGTTGTGGTCTCGATGGAATTCATGGTACCTTCACTTTGGGTAGCACTTACTAATCAGCTACCCATGGATAAATCTAGAGAAGAAAGAATACAACAATTCTTAGAGATGGTGCAAGAGAGGCAAGAAAGCACACTGATGGCCGAAGTCATTCAAAAGAGAAGGAAAGCATGGGCTCATAGACATGGCAAATACAAAACATTTGAAAAGGGTGATCATGTCCTAGTATACAATTTTGGGACTGGGAAATTTTTGGGCAAATTGGGATTGGGCCATTCTCGATTGTGGAAGAAGAAACTCCGGGAGCATTCAGACTGATGAACTTGGATGGGACAACTCACCCACAGTTGGTCAATGAACACCAATTAAAGCCATATTTTGGCCCATTCACTCAGTCAGGTGCAATTAGGAACAAACAAAACGGGGGGCTTTAAAGAGTTGCACATTTAAGGATGACCAGAATCGGCTCAAATTTTGACAGCAAATGTCGTGACCACTCCAAACAAAAGGCATGCTCTTAAAATTTTTGTTTGTCTTTTTATTATTTTACCCTTGCGCTCTCAACCTGCATCACGCCAACCTAACAACTCCAACCACATCCTGCAAGAGCAACCAAGCTTCCACAGCACAATGTAAGAGTGCACGGATGCGCAGTAGAAGACTAAAAGCAAAGAGATGGAACCAGAGGTAGCCACGATTGCTCAAGGGCAAACAGATTGAAGCTGCAATTGCCATGCCGGCACTGCAGAAAGCAAAGGGTAGGTGAGATAGAGGCATTGACAAGGAAACCCTTGGTAATGCAACCATCTATAATAATGCCTGACATGACCAAGCAAATCCATCAGGTCTGGGCAAAGGACATGGGGTTTGACACCCTAATCTTCCAAAAGTGGCAAGACAACTTGGCTAACACTGAAGGAGCCATGGACAGTGTGAAAAACTTTTGTGAGGCAGACATAGTGGTGGTGCAGAACAAGGAACCTGTGTTGGTAGATGAAGCTTTAGTGAGTAAAGCTTTGGGACTCACCAACCAAGGCAACACAAAACTCAACAAGGTGTGCCCAATATCCAATGAGATACCAAGAAAAGGAACAATGCACCAGATAAAAGATATTGCAGACGCTAAAAACAAGGGCACATATAGCCTTCTTCCTCCAGAATGTGATGTTCATGGCCAAAACCGAGGACATGTCGGCCAAACATTACAACTCTTTGAGGGCAGTAGAGCAAGAGAAAAAGATCAACTGGGCAGTAGCGTATGTAGAGAACTTGAACAAAAGAGCCAAGATTGCCATGCAACAAGGGGGCAATACTGGCATTCATGCACACTATTCTTGTAGCACCCCTTTTGGATGCACCAGCAGTAGGAGCTATGGCAAAGACAGGTTGGCCAGGTGCCAGCAGCAGGAGCTATGGCCAAAATAGAGGCTGGCAGGTGCCTGCAACAGGAGCTATGGCCAAAATAGATGCTGGCCTGGGCTCTACACCTTTTGGAGCTATGGCAAAAATAAAAGCTTGCCAGCTGCCAGCATCATCTGAACAAGAACCGGGCACTACATCTATTGACAAGACAGCACCACCAGCCGCATCCAACAACCTGAAAGAGGCACCAAAGGAGAAAGAAGTGCAACTGTCGGAAGCTGAAGCACCAGACCATGAAGAACTGCAGGGGGTTTTGCAGTTGGAGACTCACAATGACAAATGGGCTGAAGCTATGACCAGCATGTTGTTCATGGCAGACCAATTGCAGATTTGCATGGCACAGATGAAGGAAATGACTAGCATGCAGGTAATCATCAGCGATACCTTGCCCAATGCATCATCAAGTGTAAAGACCTGAGTGCGGGACATTGTTCAACCTGCAAGGGTAATGTAGCAGTAAGAAGAGGCCAAGGAATAGCTGAAGAAAGCCAAAGAGCAAATAGCTCACATGCAAAGCACCATCCATTGGCAAGAAGGCATGCTCAAGACTCACCAAGAGGCACATGAACAAACAAAGCAGGCATGTGAGTTGCTAAAAGAAGAAAATAGAGCATGCAAGGATGCAGAGTTGGAGAACCTAGATGTAATAAAAGGGCTGATAGAGAAGGAAGCCACGGCTTTCCAAAAGGCAAAGGAATTTCAGGCAGCCTTCCAAGTAGCCAACCAGCAGCTTGAAAGCCTGAAAGCTGAAAGGGACCAGGTGGACAAGAAGTGGCAAAAGAAGCTGCAAGACATGGAAGTCCACTCAAAATGGCTGGTAAAGCAAATGCAAATTGACATGACAGCCATAACCCAAAAACACCAAGCTCTACAGGTTCTGAGGGAGAACCATGATGAGCTTCAAGGCTTGATACTATTTGTTGTGACCAAGGCAGAAGCTATCCAATAGGAAAAGAAATTTTTGAAAACAGAGCAAGGAGATGATGAAGATGTCCCTAATATTTCCCATCAATGGACAAAAACTCATCTTTGATTCAGTGGTCCAGAAGCTCAACAAAGTGTGGGATGACACACTAGAAAAGCTGGGGGAGTGCAACAGCCCCAACCCAATGAGCAAAGCTCCTAGGCACTGATGGTGTACATCAAACCCAGACCACAATAGAGAAGGAGCACCAGCAAACAAATTTGCCACCGGCTGTGAATGAGGAGGTGATAGCTCTCCGTGAAGAAATACGCTCATGGAAAACTAGAATACTAGAGGTGCAGGAGGAAAAGAGGGCAGCCAAAAAAAGACTGAAGCGAGCAGAGAGGTATAAAAGTCTATGAAGCTGAAAAGCCAAACAAACCAATAAGGGATGCGGCCACAAAGTACTTAAAAATGCAAGAAAGGTTCAGACAGTTGGAGACGCTGAAGGAGCATGAAGTGGCTATCTTGCACCAGAGATTAGCAGTAGCCCAGAACCTGCAGCAAGCTTGAATGAGGGATGAAAATTACCCCACTGAGGAGGACGCAGCCCGGCGGAGCACATCAAAGTACTAGAGAAAATGTTAGCAGAAGCCACTCAAATACAAGTGGGCTACCCTGAGCGCTTCCTTGACTCCTTAATAGCCAGAGAGTGTCCCGAGCACAAATCATTGAATGTGCTACATTGCAAAAAGAAGAGATGGCCAAATTGCAAAAGGAGAAAGATCGGCTGTAGCTGGAAGTCCGAAGTCCAGTCACTGAGGCAAGAGATGGCCTGGAAGTAGGAGGAGCACACAGAAAACCCGTCTGGAGCTAGTGAAGGAGAACCGGGAGACGACAGATGCCCTGCAAGCACTGTCAAAGCAGTCTACGCAAGATAAACAGCTAGAATTTTTTAAGACGGCCATACATGTGCTTTACAGTGAGTTTTCAAAGATGAACATGTCTCTACCAGAGTTCTAAAAGGAACGAGACGCTCTTGCCAGAGCAGTCTATGAGCATCCGCTTCACCCAGACCACAAACACTCTGGCTGGCCCTCAGGACTAAGGGTGGGTTCAGACTAGGCGACGGAAGAAAAATGCAAAGGGGCGTCGATACTTCATTGGGGAAATTTGATTGGTTGGAGTTGAGGCACTCTTCCACCGGGGAAATTTGATTGGTTGGAGTTGAGGCACTCTTCCACCGGGCCCTCCATTTTCCTTCCCCCCCCCCCCCCCCCAAGAGTTGATGGCCTCTCTCAACCCCCTTCACTTTTTCACTTTTCCTCCTCCACACTGGTTACACTAAGCGGTGGCACATTTAGGAAGGCTTGAGACTTCCGCCGGTGCAATCTGAACACAGTCTAATAAGTGGCACGGGCATGGGAGGGTGGGATCTACGGCGAGGGCATTGTGGGTCGTAGATCCCAAATGCGGGTACCCTATATTACTTAGATTACAAAAGTAATATATGGTAAAAAGTATATAGGGTATCCGCATTTCGGAAGTAATTTAGGGTACCCCCATTTTGGGGCGTCGGGTTTGATCTCGGGACTTCATGCATGAGAGACGCCTACCCTAACCACTACGTTGTGCGTGCGTTGTGAAACGTAGGGGCCTTAATTTACTTAAAACATGTAAATTAGGGACGGGTGGCGAAAGTAAATTAGGGTACCCTAGATTACTTTTTATTATAAAAAGTAATCTAGGGTACCCTAATTTACTTTCGGTCCCGTCACTGAGATCTACGGTCGACAATGCCCCCGCCATAGATCCCACCCTCCCATGCCCGTGCCACTAGTCATGAGGCTGGCCAGTTGTATATCTATTGTGGAGTGGTGTCACTGGGTTAAGTGTTTATGCATGTGTTGAGAGAGAGAGAGAGAGAGAGAGAGAGAGAGAGAGGGAGAGAGAGAGCACTCACAGTGAGCCCGGAGCGGGTAATCTATCATGAATGTTATCTCAAGGATAGAGTTGTCACCCGTGCATCTGTCTTCAGCACAGCTTTGAAAATAAGCGACAACACAAATTTTGGAACTAAGGTTCCAAGATGAACACACAAAGCCCAAAAACAAAGGAGGAGCTCAAGGCACACAATGAAAGAAGTTTTATTGATAAGAAGTGAATAATTCAACGAGTTTAGTTAGCCCTAGAAGGATGCGCATATATACAATGCCAGAAGATTGCCAGATTGCCAGAAGATATGCACACTTATGTGCAAGCACTTTGACCCAAGACGACAGCTACACTGGTCCACTATACAAGAGTGGCACACAAGATCTTCAAGCCAAAGAATCCTCCCAAGGGAGATAAAGGAAGTGACAAGGGAAATGGAAGCTTGAATGCAAAATTAAGTGCAAAGAAGCAAGCTTCCAAGAAGCCATATCAAGGGACAAACCGTCTCTCACCTGAAGCGATGGAACATAAGTAGTAAGGAGAATTGATGCTTTTGATGTGGAACGACGGGTCACTCTTATCGCCAAATGTCCACAACAAAATACACGTCACGAGACTCCTGAGGTAAATAATGTTATGACAACTTCTCTTGAAGATTCTCTAGAAGCTACTCAATTATGTTATGTTTGGGGTAAAATCGCGGATCAACATGTTTTGATTTTGATGGATCCAGGCTTAACACACAACATAATTTCAAGGGAATTAGCTAAGAAGCTGGGAATAAAAGCATGAGAGATGAGACCCACACTTGAAGCAAACGGAGCATTCAAAGGGACAAGAAGTGCCAGTCACCCCGTTGATTGGCCAGCTCCGAGTTCATGTGCAAAGTTTTGTAGAGCCAAAAGAATTTTATCTAGAAACTCTTATGTCTCATGATGCTATGCTAGGAGCACCTTGGTTTTATAGGAAATCTGCTAGGCTCATCTAACCAGAATGACTTATTACATTCACTCATAAGGGAAAAGACGTTGTGATTCGCACGCACAGTAAAGGGGAAACTATACCTCTAGTTAACCATATTGTATTTGAGAAATCAATAAAATCATCCATTTCATCTTATATGATTTTTGTAA
The DNA here is from genome assembly GCF_014529385.1 of Adiantum capillus-veneris. Lineage (NCBI taxonomy): Eukaryota > Viridiplantae > Streptophyta > Polypodiopsida > Polypodiales > Pteridaceae > Adiantum > Adiantum capillus-veneris. Next base: position 138,137,795 of record NC_140951.1, on the reverse strand, counting down.
GGGATCAAAAGTCTACATCTGATGATGCTAGTGAATCTCTTTCAAAATTGGATGTTAGTCTTAAGTCTTTCTTAGATGAGCATATGCATTGTTTTTTTGAAAGGATACCTATTGAGCTACCACCATCTAGGGGAGTAGATGACCATAGAATAGACCTAATGCCAGTTACGTCTCCTCCTAATAGACCACCTTTGGGAGTGTCCTTAGCTCAACAAGAAGAGATTATGGCTCCAGTAAATGAGCTATTGGAAAAGGGTATGGTCCAACCCAGTTCCTCTCCATTCTGTTCTCTAGTGCTATTAGTGCAAAAGAAGGATGGTTCATATTGTACGATATGTGTGTGGATTATTGAGCACTAAACAAGAGCACTATTAAGAACCGATTTTATCCTTGAATCAATCCTACTACAGTGGGATTGATTTAAAGAGTGGCTATCATCAATAAGGATAGTCCCAAAAGATATTCATAAGACAACTTTTGAACCACTTTTGGATTGTGTGAGTTCCTTGTGATGCCACTTGGTCTAACAAACGCGCCTGCCACATTTAATAGAATGATGGATAGGATATTTAGACCACACCGTTCTTTCACAGAAGTGTTTGGACATTATTGTCTACTCTAAGACACTGGAAGAACACAAGGAACACCTAAGAAAAGTATTCAAAAAGTTGCATTGCAACAAGCTCTTCATGAATGGTAAAAAGAGTGAATTCTTTTTGCAAGAGATACAATATCTTGGTGACATCATTTTTGAGGATGGAATCAAGATGGATCCTGAAAAGTTGAAAGTCATTGAAGAATGGCCTCAACCTAAAAATCTACATGAGTTACAAAGTTTTATAGGCATATGTGCTTGCTATTGTAGATTCATTGAAAAGTTTTCAGTGATCGCAGGTCCTCTCCACGATCCAACTAAAAAGAAGGTCAAGTTTAAGTGGACGGACAAGGAAGAGATGGCATTTCAAACTCTCAAGTGTAAGCTTTTGAGTGAACCTCTTTTGAAATTGCCTAATTTCAGTAAGCCTTTTGAAGTACACTATGATGCATGTGGTGATAGTTTAGGAGCTGTGCTCCTACAAGATGGACACCCAATTGCATACGAGAGTCAAAGGCTTAATGATCAAGAAAGAGTACTTGGAATTTATGAGAAGGAACTATTAGCCGCTATACATGCTTTGGAATCATGGAAGCATTATTTTCTTGGCACACCCTTTGTTTGCGAACAGACCATCAAAGTCTTCGTTACTTTATGATGCAAACAAAGTTGGGTGAGAAGCAAACGGGTTGGGCTAACTTTCTCCCTCAATTCCATTTTCATATTGCACATGTAGCTGGGAAGCAAAATCCTATTGCAGATGCTTTATCTAGAAGGCCCAAGGTGAATGTAGTTAGTATTGCCTATCATAAAGACTTGACGATCAATGATTAGAAGGGCGTTACTGACTTTGCTTCTATTTATGAACAAGTTGAGCAAGGAACTTCGGTTCATCCTTATTCTATCAAGGAACGGTTTTGATGTTTGGCTCACACCTTTGCATCGCCAAGACTCTTAGGGATACGGTAATGCAAGAGTGCCATGAATCCCCTTTTGTAGGCCATAGAAGTGTCCAACCAACAATTCAAGCTATGGAGTTATATTTTTATTGGCCAACCATGCGACAAGATATTGATGATTATATCTCCAATTGCTTGACTTGTCAAAAAATTAAGTATGATAGACACAAATATTTTGGTCTATTACAACCTCTACCAATTCCAAAGAGACCTTGGGGAAGCGTCGCCATGGATTTTGTCTTTGGTTTACCTAAGTCTCTACAAGGGAATAATGGTATTTGGACAATAGTTGACAGGTTTAGCAAGCAAGCTCCTTTTATTCATGTTAAAAAGACTATTAAGTCACCACACATGGCTACTCTCTTTATGGCTCACATATTCAAGTATCATGGGTTCCCCAAAAGTATCGTCTCTGCTAGGGATCCAAGGATGACTAGTCTATTTTGGCAAGGACTAGCAAAGAATGTGGGAAAAAAGCTCAATTTTTCTTCTGCCTATCATCCTCAAATGAATGGCCAGTCAAAAATTATGAATTCCACTATTCTTGATCTACTTAAATGCTATGTAAATGAAGTAGATCAAATTACTCAATGGGAAAAGTATTTACCATTAGTAGAGTATACATACAATAATATTGTTCATACTTCTACTGGTAAAACCCCCGTTGAAATAGTTGAGGGATATCCAAAGATTCCTCTAACTCTAAGGACCAAAGGACAATTTTTTCTCGGCTAAGGTAAAGGAATCACTACAAAGGGCGCAAGCTAAGCAGAAAGAAGCTATTGACAAGCATCGCCAACATCTCCTTTAAGAGAAAAAACTCATCGTGCACTTTAAGAACCTCGATCGGCCTGAGATTCCAATTAACACGTTGACATCATTTAGTATTGTGATTGACCTTATGTACTTAGTGCCACAAAGGAATGGTGCTAGTGGTTCAAAAGCCTCTACTATATCTGCCCATAATTGGTGCTCTATGCAAGAACTTTCCCTTTCTCTCTCCCTTGCTTTTGCTCTTGTTTGATCCACCCACACCTCTAATTTTTCTCTGTCAATCTCAAAATGGGCACATTGTAGGTTAAATGCGCCCTAGCCCTAACACGCCTATCTCTCTCTCTCTCTCTCTCTCTCTCTCTCTCTCTCTCTCTCTCTCTCTCTCTCTCTCTCTCTCCTATGTACCCTCTAGTATACCTTGTATTGTTATTGTAGTGACTGCAAAGTCTCTATAACTGTGCATTGGAACCATGTCCCGAAAAAGCATACAGTAGGAAACACATTTACCAAAAAGTATCCATACTTTTAGAGTTGAAATCTTACTGTGAAACAATGGTATAGCTGAAAAATAATGTGACCATGCACCATGCTTATGTTAGGAAGTTCAAGGTTGAAAATTTTCCTTAGGATCATAACTGTAAAAAATTCTCCATTCACATGAGAAATATTTGACGACAAAAGCAATTTACTATCTAACTTGGCCTTGGTATGCTTGCCCCCCCCACCCCCACCTCCTTTTTTGGAAAGAAGCATGTACTATATCCAATAAACTCCAATGTACACGTGAAGAACATGGATGGCACAAGTTACATAGACCTTGTAACCAAAGACATGTAATGAATAACTTTAAAAGATTTTGACGTACTACTTCCGCTTGTATGCCATGAGAATAGCTTGGCTTGCTATACATTAGCTCCACTACCACTCAAAAAAAGCACACAACATCATTTTGTAAAAAAACTAAGAACAATCAATCAATAGAACGCTACACTTTTCTCAAGGAAAACTTTAGTTTCGCTGCTTTACCACTGGGGTCTTAGCCTAGTGGTTAAAGTGTTTGTGTGGGTGAGTAAAGGCCCAAGTTCAAACCCCATATTGGTACTTTGAAAAAAAAACTAGTCTTGCTTGGTCCCCTTGGCCCTTGTTCTGCAATACATAACCCGCAACATTGCACTTCAAGAGACTACATTCCCGACAGCAATCTCCTCGTTGCAGTTACATTCATTAAGAAGCTCTTAATCTGCATAATCTCCTCTAGCATGTGATGGTTCCACTCATTTTGTGCTGATAAATTGGTGTCCTCCATATTGGTTTTACTGGCATTTATCTCTTTTGCATAATTGCAAAAAATTGCTTGATTCTTGAAAGATATAGGTAAACTTTCCCCTACAGATGAGAGCTATTAGTATACCATTTGCAATGCTGATTTATATCGATCTCTTGTGCACTAACATGAAGATGACAATTTTTGTTTTGCATTTAGAAGCTTCAGTAGTGTAGCTCTCCACAAGGGTTTGGTTAGTAGCAGGGAATCCTTATGAAGGTTGGATAGGTGAGATAGCTCACCGAAGAGAGTAGAGGCCCAAGTTTTTTCACAGTTTACCTCATCAGGTAGCTCATGGTTAATGTGGCTGGCTCTCTTAAGCTCTGAGTTAGAGCTCATATTGGTGGTCATCTAAGTTCTTTTCAATGGCCTTTACTTGAACTTCACGCATTTTAACTTTTGCCTCTGCACTGATTTTTTCACCAGTATTATTTGCAAGGTGCTAAACTTGCTCTTGAAGAAACTTTGAGATGACATTGTTGTGAGCTGCTACTTAGAACAGTTGTTGCTGCAAAATTACATTTTCTCTGGCAAGCTCAAGGTCTACTTGAGCTGAAGTCAAGCAATAAGTTGAATGAGAGTAGAGACGAGTTGCAAAGAAAAGTTCAATAACTTGATAGTATATTAGACATTTCAATGCTTAAAGCAAGAGAAAATGCAGACACAAAGACATGTCAATGAAAGTGAAGTTGTGATGAGAGGTAAATGAATGTAGAAGTTCCGTGTGTATTCGTAGATAGGCCACAACTTCATAGACCTACAGTCCTTGTAGAATGTACAAAATCTTGTCAATCATAATCTATAGTGCCCCATGTAAGACAACAACCTAGCACAGTACACCATATCACTTGTTTAGGATATAATAGCTTTTTTATGTTCATTGTTGCAGCGTTGTCTAATTGGCCTGAACGATCGGGTATATCAATCATGCAAGGGTATCATTTTAACTAATGTTGGAAGTAATCTTTGTGTAATCGCTTCAGGATTGCTGATTTTGCAAAGCCTGGTTCCTAAGAAGCTCTACATAGTCAACGTTTAAAGAAGCATGCTTGACTTTCTCCCCACTGAATTACTTGGAGGATGACTAGGCTGCATTGCATGATTCATAGTGTTACCTGCAGGACAAGTAGGATCAAACTAACAAGTGCATAAAAATTCAATATGTTGAACAACCTCATGAAGTGAGAAAAGATATGCACAAATGAGTCGTTGACATGTTTTCCACTATGCAAAGTGTCATGCAGTTGCACATTAGATCATCTGAATCTTGCATGGAAAATTTCTATTTTCGCTCGTGACATAGTTGTATTTTCATTTTTGTACCAGTAAGGCGATGGCTAGGCTGTACACCCAAATAGCACAAATTTATAGTGCAAAAAAAGTTACATGCAAATATTCTGTCATCTCGATGGGTGAAACCCAAATCTTGTCGTTTTGGACATGACATGTGACAATGTGAGATGGCTGTGCAACTATTGCGGGCTCGTGGAAAGCTTGCACTAGAAATAGAGGTTTGAACTGAGACACTAGATTACATGAGAACATATTGATTTTGGTCTACTCGGGAATTGCTCGGATGCCTTATTGGCATGGACTGCAATGTTATTGGGTCATGCCTACATAGGGAGGAGCAAATATGCATTAGACTATTTTTTATTCACATGAACACAAGGGTGTCCTATTGTGGGATTGCATTGTCCCCCATATGTTTGGACTTAAGGACATCGAAATCTCGTGCTTCATGTAGTAAGCAAAAGATAAACAATACAGTTGTAAACATGCATGTCACACAAAAGTTCCAAAAAAAAGTATGGTGGGGAGTCAGCACTATGTCTCCCCAAAGTTTTAAAAAATGGAAGCGGTCCCCTACCCATAGACTCGTTGGGTCGACCAAGCAAACACATAGGCATGGGGAGTGTGATACAAAAAACGAACTTTTACAACGTAAAGTCCTGTAGAGCAGCTGTAGAGACCGTCTCACAGTTCACGAGCTACAACAAACAATTAAAGTAGTCAAACTTTTTTACCTTGTAAATAAGCAAAAGATAAAAAATGTAGCTCAAAACGTGTGTGTCACACATAAGTGCCATACAATCGTATGGTGGAGAGTCTGCACTGTGTCTCTCCAGATTTTATAAGAACAGAAACCGTGTCTTGTCCTGTAGACTAGTTGTGTCGACCAAGCAAACACATAGGCATGGAGATTGGGTTATAGATAACAAACCTTTACAACTTGTCCATGGCTCTTGTTGTCGATTTGCAAAATGTTTCCATAAATGTAGGTATATCTTGTTGTGACGTCAACTTTCCGTCACCTGCTATCTCTTTGACGTCTTCACCTCAGCTTCTTCTTTAGCTACTGCTCATTAGGTCACTCTGCAGCTCATCAGGTCACTCTGCAGCTCGTGGACTTTTGATTTTTTCAGCATTGTAGTTGGCATCTTGGCGAAACTTTTCATAGGCAGCTTTGGCCTCCTGGGAGCTTTTGGCCATGGCGTCCGCCGTCTTCTTCCTCTCCTGTGCCTTAAGGGCAAGGGTCTACTTGGAGGCCTTGGCATCTGCAAGCTTTTTCTCTAGGGAGGATGCACGGTGGAAATGTGGGAATCGAGCTCGTGCCCAAACCCCTCTCAGCAAGGCGCCAATGGAGATTTTGTGAGTGGTGACGGAGAGTATTGTGCTTACGGGCGAGCTCCGCTTTGTGCTTGTAATGCTCAGTGATGTAGGCCTCAGCCCTCTCTGTATAGTGCTTGCTCTCTTTGCAAGCCGCACCCTGTCCTTCCACATGGGACGGAAGACGGCCAATAGGCTGGAGGAGGCGATGGCGGGGGGCTGGCTGCTTATCGCCGCCACAATCAATTCCTTCATTACAAGCAAATTTTTGTTTTCTTTTGCTTCACTTCTCTCTACAGATTACACAGTAGAAACGCAATCTTTTATGCAAATTTTCCAAGCTTCTGAGTTTTTGTCATGCAATTTCATCCGTTTCGCTCTATTTTGGTGGTTGTTGTCAGGTCTATGAGAGGAACATAATCTCGGAGTACCATCTTGGCTGTTGCAAAGAAGACACTCGCTAACCTAATCTGCAAAGGAGTATTCCCTAAAACCTTTTACCCAAACCATCTGTCGCACTTGGACAGAAGCCACCCATTGGTCAGGATTCACATCATTTTTAGTGCAGCTTCACACATGTGATCTTCAAACTCATACTTAGCAAATGTAACCATGTTCCAATATAGCCCCTTTCTAGATCTTGAGCTTTACCTTGAGATGCTTTGAATGCAGTTGTGTCCAAAGGCAGCGTTGGCGAGCCGAACTTTGTTGAGCTTTGTCAGGTGCTTCACACAAAAGGTGAGCAGTACCTTGAATTCAATAAGTTGCACTTTGGATCCAAGACGAGCGTGCAGGGGGCTGAGGATGATAGCTCAAGCAAGCCCTCCGCAATCTCAACTTGTGTCCAGAGGCATGTGACACATATGTTACAGTAACATGCTTTTGCAAGCACTCCGTAATCTCAACTTGTGGCTAGAGGCACGTGACACATATGTTAGCAGAGGATCGTGCAAAATGTTGAGGTTCTTCAACTGTATGATATTAATTGTTTGTACGGAAGCACCATGCTTGACAATAAAATGTTCCAAGGAAAATTAAGGAGTGAGATTATCATAGCTCTATGCATGACCTGTTCTTGGATCCTCATCACATGTTTGCCAAGTTCAGTCTCAAAGTTTTCACCTCCTCCAAGGGTTGCATAGTTTGTTGTTCTCCATCGCTTGCACATAATGGACAAAGCTGCAACACCTCTTGATTCTAGTTCAGAAATGTTATAATCAATGTCCAAGTAAACCTGGCAAGAATGCAAAATTTTGTAAGATGACATTATTTTTGCTAGTGCATTAATTTTGCCAACTTGCTGTTGGTATCTCATCATCTACCAGACATAGCTCATTGCTACGAGTTCTCTCAATGGTTTCCAGTGTACATGGAGCATCAAAGGTTTGGATCTTGAGCTTCACTTGGGCCATTTTGAATGTGGTTCTGTCCATACATAGGAGGACTAGCGGCACTTTAATATTGAGGTTTCTTCAAGCACTTCACACAAAAAGGAGAGCAATTCCTTGGACTCAAGCTGAGGGCTGAAGAGGATTGAGTACGCACTACACAGGAGGATTGTGCAGGCTCTGTTCCTTAGGACCTAGCTTCATGGTGACAGGTTGCTCTAAAGCTCGCATCTCTTTTCAGAATCACAATTTAAGAAACATTGACCAGCTGCAATCATGGCTACAGAAGGCCCCTGGCATCGCTTTCAAGCTTGGGCTTTAGCGCAGAGCATCAACTTAGTTGCGAAGAAGCACCTTGCTTGAGGATAACCTGTTTCAAGTATAAGAAAGCGCTTACCTTATGCCGCACTTTTGCGCTTTGGTCCATGAGTGTGGGGGCTAAATATAGCTTGAGAATTCAGGGTAGAAGAGTATAGTAACATGCTTCTGCAAGCCCTTCATAATACAACAAGATCAGCCAAAAGTTTGGGCTTCCAACATGAACTTACGTGGGTGACAAAAATTATAACAGAAGGGCTTGCAAAACGAAAAGGGTTGGTTGGGGCTGTTGAAGTAGGCATTAATGGAGCCAAGAAGCAAGGGGATGTCAACGGAGAGGAGCAAGCCCTCGACATGCTTGGGGCTGAGGGGGATGTCTTTCCTTCAAGTAGGCGTCAACTTACTCGGGGACACGTAATATTACGTGAAAAGCAAGGCTGCATGTCAAGAGACTAAAAATAGCGTGGACTTTGCACAATTGTTTGGTTTTTGTATGTTTTAATAGACGATGATGTGGATTTCTCTCGTTGCATCATTTCGAAAAACTTGCTAGGGGAACCAAGTAAATAAAAGATAAAAATTTAGTGGGCATAGAGTACACGCTAAAAACATCTCGATTAAGTCCCTAACTAAGCCGTTTTCTGGGCGAAAATGTCGAAGGACGTTGTCTAAGCAAAAATGCTCCCTGGTTTGATCATGAAGTCCACGCCTTGTGTGTGTTGAAGAACGTCCTCAACCCTATCATCTGCGCCAACAACGATAGCTCGAGATCACAGTGAATCATCCAGTGCACTCTTTGTCTATCACCAGGTATTCTCTCTCTCTCTCTCTCTCTCTCTCTCTCTCATATCTTTCGTTTTCTCTTCTGCAATTAGAATGGCTGGCCAACCACCACAACATAATTGGGCCGCCGTAAATAACGCTTCGAATCGAGTAAACCAAAATGTGCAGATCATCACCGGTGAGCTCTCGCACCTCCAGAATGCAGCCCCTTTACAGCTTTTAAATGCTGTGCACAATCTAACCCAGGTGGTAGCAAATTTAACCCAGGTGGTAAATGATCGCCTCGATAATTATAGATATCACTTTAGAAGAGATGGAGGAAAGGCCTACCGACCGAGAGGAGCGAAGCATAGTCCGCTCAAGAAATGCTGGCTAAAGCATCATGAGGCCATTGAACCCATTTTGATCAACGAGAAAGTTCCAAACGGTTTTCCTCATACGGTTGCTGGCTTGGCAACTCTTAGTGGTCATAGAATAAACATTTTGCTTAACTTTTATGGCCTTCCTCTGGATGGAAACCTTGACCAGTGGAGACACAAACTTGCAAGATTTTTGGGCATATTTCTTGTACGTTCTTTCTCTCTCGATCCTTTTATAAGTATAGACATAAACACGAACACACAAACAAGCACACACACACACATGCATGTAGGTATGTATGTATGCATGTGTATCAATGCAGCTTGCAGGAATGTATCCCTCTTTACATGCTCCCTTTTGGTTTATGCAGGGCTGAGAAACTTGTAATTGGAATTTCATATGATCGATATCTGGGTTCAATTCAAAGGTGTTTTTCCACACCACCTCTTTTTAAGAGGTTTTCATTCTTTGTCTTTGCTCAGAATCGTAGGTGCATCAATTTTTATGTGACCCATTTGGACAACAATTTGGAGCAAAAAGAGTAATAGCTATGCATGAAATTTCACTAACAAGGCCGACTAAGGTGCTACAAGAAAGAGGTGTGAAAAGGGGCCAAGCCCCTCCCCGCCGGCCCCTTAAAACTAAAAATAAAAATCTTGTAACCTGCTTCCCAAAAGGGCTCCAGAACTGTGAAAAATCGTCATGTTTGGGGCAGGCCCAGAACGTATGTTACTGGAATGTGCTTTGGTTGCAGGTTATGCCTGGCAAGGTCCGACAAGGAAGCTCGGTGCTTTCTTCAACATGTTATGGCAAGGGACTCTCTCCAAAGACAATCACCTATGTTTGCATCTTGCAGGTCTGGAGAGTTGACATGGCATAGAAATTCATAATGAGCTTCTTAGATTGGGGGTGTATGACAAAGATGTTGTGCTTGGTACTGCTTTGGTCTACATGTATGCCAAACTTGGGGTTCTCACAAAAGTATAGAAATTTCTTGTGATGAGCTTCCGATTTGCAGTATTGTCTCTTGGAGTGAACTCAATGTAGAATATGCAAGAGACTTATTTGTAGATGCGATCAATTGTGCTTTTATTTGAAATTATGAGACTTTGGGCAAAGTTCTTTAGCCAAGGGATGTAGGAAAATGACATTTTTCTTGGAGTGCTTTGGTTGGCAAAGCATGACAAACCGATTTTAAAATATGTGCAAGACCAAGAAGATCTTCACCGGATGTAAAGCAAGGGCTTCTCTCCAAATGAATTCACCTATGCATGCAACTTGAAGGCTGTGGCATTGTATGAGAACCTGTCATGGCAAAACAAAGTGGCTGTTAGGAAAATTTGTCTACCTTGGCAATGTTTTGACCAACTTGTAATATCGAATGTAGTATACTCATGATAGCCAAGCTCTCGATGATCGTTTTTCTTGAGATGTCATTTCAGGCAATGATTGGGTTGCAGAATATATGAAATGGGGTTAGCGCCAAGAAACTCTAGGCTCTTTTGCAATCACTTATACTTGCATTTGGTTGGTGGTTTGTGACATTACTGACATGGCTAACAAACTCATGATGAGATTGCTACTATAATGTTGTGCTTGGCAACGCTTTGGTAATCATTTATGCCAAATATTATGGTGTACTATTGGAAGCACAAAAGGAACTTGCTGAGCTCTCTATCTAAGATGTCCTCTTTCAAAATGCATTGTTGCGAGATGAGTCCAATCAAGGTAGAGATTGGATTATCTAGAATGTTCAGCAGATGCAAATCAAGTGCTCCTTTCTCACGCGTAGTCTCTTGGAGTGCATTTCTAGCAAGACATACTCCAGAGACATACTCTTGTTTGAAAGCACCATTATCATTCTCCACCACTCTCTACTAACCACCAACCCTATTTAAAGAGGATCATTGGAGTTTCTATTCTTATCCAATTCTGACACCATTATCTCACTCACTACAACAAAATAAGGTGTCACCGACGCTGATATCGATGGGGCGCGTCGCTGTGAAACCAGTCGCTATTTGCGACGCGTATAGCGACGCAGATTGCCACGCACATAGCGACGACCATAACAGAAAAAAAAATTCTTGGGCAGAGGGCAGGTAGCTTGGCCTGTGCCCAGTTAAAAGATGGACACAGTCACAACCAGACTTCCTGCCCTCTGCCCAAGAAAGCGAGCAGCACCAAAATATCAACCATGCTCTCGCGCGTAGAAATTTCGACAGAGTTCCCTTTGTTTTTACATAAACTTTTCAAAAAAAACCATATCATGTATACGCCTCCTACATGCTATCCATGTAGGATCTCACATGAGATTTAAGGCCAATGAAAGACAACCGTACCAACTGAAAAGCATAACCATAACGAACCATAACCATAACTTAAAAGCATAATCAGCTATAACCACTTTGATCAAAACCATAATGCAGATAACCATAACCATAAACAAAATTAACAATAACCATAAGCATAACCAGAAAGAGAAACAATAACTGTCTATACAATGACAATGACAATAATCATAACCATAAGGGAAACAATAACTGTCTGAACACTAACTGTTTGTACAAAAAAGAGACACAGAAACATGTTTGTGTCTCAAAAAGCATATATATGAAATCTGGTCCACTAATGACTAGGTGTCGCATTGACCTGCACATAGGACAACTCACAAAATTAGTATTGATATTACTTCACATATACTGACTTAATTAAATCAACTTACACATATTAACGTCTCACCTCAAGTGATCAGCGAGACTGTAAGGCCTCCCAGTCTACAGGCTCTCCTGAAGCTTCAAGATCATTCAGTACTTCATAGATACCTCTTCGATATCCATCTGACTCCTCCTCGCGTGTCGGAGCTCCATGCATCACAAGATTCTGCGTTTATACAAAAATCAAAGTAATAAGAATACATGATTCATCGCGTTTTAAAAAACGCCATAGTTAAGATTGGATTAGAAACTCACAAACTCATAGCGAAAGGTGTTGAAGCCTCCGCTGCCAAGATGAGATGTCCCCCTAGTCATCTGTCGTACCTGCGCAGCCTTCCACTGTTGTCCGAACCGCGTGGCCGTTGTTCGCTCATCCTCCCTGATCTACAGCCACGTCTCGTGTGGGATGCCCGAAGGCTTCGGTAGCCGGTCCTGAAAGCCTTCCGAGCTGCATCTCGTCCATGTTTCAAGGTGTCCCGTGCAACACCCTTGATCCACCGCACCGGAACAACGAAAGAACCCAGAGCAGGCTGGTACTCTCTCAGGATGGTCTCCACTATGTAAGTGACTTTTTCCTTTTCTTGCTGATCCCAAGACGTCAGAATGCTGGTCGAAAACTGCAGCTCCACGAGCTGGCGAATCCGCTGTTGCATCTCAGTCCCGACTCTATCCATGTCAACAGAACCATCTCCCCGTACAATATAGAGCTTGGAGGCACTAGGATCGTGTGCCCCCCAAGGTGTCTGAGGTGTGCCAAGAGGTGTGTCGAGAGGTGTGCCTGGGTAGGATGAGGGTCGTGAGCGAGGAGGGGTCGAAGCATCTGTGGACCTTCAACCACAACAACCACCACATAGACACATACGTGCACTCCCAAGTGTACATGGCAATGCATGTAGCAGGCAAAACCCCTTTGCCTCTTTTAGTTCCATAGTTTCTTCTCTGTCTACGTACCCTATCTCTCGTTCTTTCTCTCTCGCTCTCGCTATCTCTCTTTCTCTCTCTCTCTCTCTCTCTCTCTCTCTCTCTCTCTCTCTCTCTCTCTCTCTCTCTCTCGATCTCGCTCTCGCTATCTCTCTTTCTCTCTCTCTCTCTCTCTCTCTCTCTCTCTCTCGATCTCACTCTCGCTATTTCCCTATTTTCCTATCTCTCTCTATTTCTCTATTTTCCTATTTCTCTGCCATAACTCCTGGAGCTCCACTTCCCTATCTCTCTCTCTCTCTCTCTCTCTCTCTATATATATATATATATATATATATATATATATATATAACTCTCTTTCTCTATCTCTCTATTTCCTATCTCTCTCTCTCTCTCTCTCTCTCTCTCTCTCTCTCTCTCTCTCTCTCTACTTCCCTATCTCTCTAATGATCGAACAAGCGACTGATCTAGGGAGATCTAGACGCCCACGACTGCGGAGGACTACACAACATCGACAAAGGCTGCATCAGAGGATCTAGCTAGGTCACTTTGGCTCGACATGCACAACGCCCGGTCAGAGTACTGACCATGGAGGAGATCTACCTATCCCAACTAGCTCGTTTAACCGTTTAGTCCACACCCAACAATTTAGGATTCCATAATATTTTATTTTGTCATCTTCTTACTCTGACTTTGTATCAGATCCATCACATTGTAACTTTCTTGTCTCATGTCTCATAGGTCACTTTGGCCTTTCGAAGACGTTAATATAACATTTCATTTCATTTCTCTCTTTAATTTTTTTTTCTTTAATTTTAATTTCCTAAGCATACATTAATTCTCTCTCTCTCTCTCTCTCTCTCTCTCTCTCTCTCTCTCTCTATCTCTTTGATTACCTACACACACACACACACCTCTCTCTCTCTCTCTCTCTCTCTCTCTCTCTCTCTATCTCTTTGATTACCTACACACACACACACCTCTCTCTCTCTCTCTCTCTCTCTCTCTCTCTTTCCTACACACACACACACACACACACCGTTATCTCTCTCTCTCTCTCTCTCTCTCTCTCTCTCTCTTACACACACACACACACACACACGATGTAGAGGTAGAGAGAGAGAGAGAGGGAGAGAGAGAGGGGTTGGGGAGGGTGGAGATGGACATAATACCTACGCAGCAGGTTTCGGCCAAGACCCGAGCAGGCGAAAATGGCCCCTGCGCGCGGGTTTCGCTTTTTTCCCCCAATTTTTTTTGCGTCGCTATACATGTCGCTATACACGTGGCAAATAAAGGCCTTTCCACGCGTATATCGACGCACATTGCGACGTGTATAGCGACGCGTATAGAGACGCCCGCTAATGTCGTCGATATACGCGTGGAAAAGCATGGCCGTCGATATATACGCGTCGATATCTTCATTTAGTGTTGTAGTGACTTTGCAGAGGCAATTTCAAATTGATACCTCAAGGGTATAGGAGCGGCGGTGCATCGTACTTAGCAAGCTTTCAAAGGAAGATAGCAGGTATAACGTCTTCTTGTTGAGTTTGAGCATACACATGCATCTACTCAAGTGCACTTGCTTTTTATGGAAGATAAAAGGAGTGAATTCTTGTTGAATTGAGCGTACACCTTTTTTGTTGAGTGCACAAATGAACACATCCACATCGAAGATGCACAGACACATATCAAAAGGGATGAAGTTGCAAATTCAGAAAGGAAGTATTTTATTGTATCTGCATATGCTCACATATTCATAAAACATTCTCTAGTTTTGACTATTTTCATCCCGAGTCGTCTTCAAAATCCAGTTGTTTTGCCTTGAATTTTGTAGAAATCTCGGTCCTTGGGATCTTCAAATGCACAGGTAAACGAATAGAAAGCAACCACACATTCAGACACTATTTTTGTCTACTCTTTGAGCATACGCATGCATTATTTCCGTAACTTGAAGCTATTCAAGCAACATATGCATTTACTACTATGTTGTATACCCGCGTGCTCTCTTAGTTTTGATAATGTAGTGTCTGTCGCCATGGATGAAATGGCAGCCCCCTTGTGATTTGAAGAAGATGACGAGACATAAGGCCTAAGCTTCCATGCTTATTGTTGGCGAACAATTTTTTGTGATAGTTGCATCTTTTAGAATTCAAAAATGAAGACATACACAGTGAAAACGGATACGCACACATATTTCAAAGCATTGGATGATAGAAGGGATTTATGTAGCATACACATGCACGTAGCACGTACATTTGCAGAAAGTTTCCTGCAGCACATGCTAGGGGTGAGGAGTGTTCGAACGAGTACGGACTTTTAAGCTCAATTACAGACCAACAAAGCTCTAGTTAATCTAGGATTGTGTGTGTATGAAAGAAGTTTTAAGGTAGTATCTCATATCCATTATATTGCGACCTCTTTGCTTGTGTCTTTATGAGACTGTAGACAATTTGATGTTGTCTCACTTGAGAGTGGGTTGTGGCCCTCACAATGTCCTTATTGTCCTTCCAATTTCTTTCTCTTGCATTTAATCATGGGGTTGGGGCTTTTACTCCTAGTGGGATAGAATTGCATACAAACCCTGCAACCAAAGCGTGGAGGTCAAAGACATTCTCTACTCTTGCCATCTATTTGAGTGTAGCCAGATGACCTCTCCGGATCGATTATCTTTGAAAGTGTGGTGGTCTTGTTTAATGTGATGGGTCCCAAGAAGAGATTCTAAGCTCAAACCATGTAGATCCTCCCAAAAACTGTGAAGTCTAGATGCATGCAGTGGTCTTGTTGGTAGTCAAATTGCTTGATGATCACTTGTGGCATTATGAATGACATTGCTAACGAACCAATATCAGAATGGCAGAGAACGGAAAATACCTGTCAGGTAATCCCTTTCAATGACAAAGAAAATGTCTCCTATTTTTCAAAAATATGGATTAAATCTCCCAACTATCCCTCCTTTCAAGTAGATGCTCTTTGGGGTACAGGTTCAGCATTGTCTTATCTAAATCAGGAACTAGTTCCTCCACATCTCCGACAAAAGTTATAACATGGCATCTCAGATTCCTATGCTAATAATCCTCGGGGAAAAATCAATCACATTGTCCATTGTAAAATAGCCTTGGCTAACCTCAAAGCCCAGGTTACATTATAATTACACCCCCATCCCAATACTGCCTTGTCTATTGAGACTGATATCATTTCCAAGCTCACTTCGTGGGCTATTCAACCAGCAGGTGCTATTTCCTTTACTCTGCACACTCATCCCTATACTATTCCCACAAAAAAACGCGGAACTTTTCTTATGGGGGGAGTTATGAACCCAACCAAATACCTCCAGTACCTTAACTGGTTTGAGCGAGAGAAAAAGAAATGGTGTTTAGAGCTACAAGAATGTGCAGAGCAGCTAACCAAGCATACCAACAACATCCACTGGCTTTCTGGGATTGAGAAGAATACTGGATATCACTACCAGGTGAACCAGATCCTAAAGGTTTGAAAGCCACTCATTGTGGCCTGTCTTTAGAAAATTCAAAGTTATGCAAAACAAAAATAGATCAAATGGTGCAAGATGGATTGATCTCACCATCAAACAATCCTTATGTCTGTCAAGCCTTTTACGTCAACAATCATTTAGAGCAAAAAAGAGGTAAAAAGAGGCTTGTAATCAATTACAAACCTATCTTTGATTGGCTAGAACACAAAAGATTTCCTTTACCTCTGAAAGATGATTTGTTGCACAGAATCAAGGATTGCCAAGTGTTTTCTAAGTTTGATCTAAAAAGTGGTTTCTGGCAGTTCAAGATTACCAGAAGATAGGGCAAAGACAAGCTTTGTAGTTCCTCAAGGGATGTTCCAGTGGAATGTCTTGCCAATGGGACTCAAGCCAGCCCCTTCTCTATGTCAAGAAAGGATCGAACGCATTTTTATAGAGTGCAGGCCATTTGTGTTACTTTACATTGATGACATCTTGATATATTCAAAAGATGTTAAAAGTCATGTCTAGCATTTGACAGATT
The DNA here is from genome assembly GCF_014529385.1 of Adiantum capillus-veneris. Taxonomy (NCBI): domain Eukaryota; kingdom Viridiplantae; phylum Streptophyta; class Polypodiopsida; order Polypodiales; family Pteridaceae; genus Adiantum; species Adiantum capillus-veneris. Next base: position 138,121,036 of record NC_140951.1, on the reverse strand, counting down.
TTATTGAAAAATTAAAGAATACAAGATTGGTGCTTAGCCTGAAGAAAATGAAAATTTGCCAAGCAAAAGTATCCTTTTTAGGGGTCAAACTTTTTCCAGGCAAAATTAAGATGCAAGAGCATGTATTGCAAAAAATTAATCAATATGCTAATCAGTGGCCCAATCGAAAAAGAATTGCAATCTTTTGTGGGTTGCTTACAGTGGATAGCTCCGCAATACCCTCAACTCGCTAAAGATCTCTTAATTTTTAAAGAGTTGGACAGGTGCAAGAATACAAGATTTTATTGCAAAATTAAAGAATACAAGATTGGTGCTTAGCCTGAAGAAAATGAAAATTTGCCAAGCAAAAGTATCCTTTTTAGGGGTCAAACTTTTTCCAGGCAAAATTAAGATGCAAGAGCATGTATTGCAAAAAATTAATCAATATGCTAATCAGTGGCCCAATCGAAAAAGAATTGCAATCTTTTGTGGGTTGCTTACAGTGGATAGCTCCGCAATACCCTCAACTCGCTAAAGATCTCTTAATTTTTAAAGAGTTGGACAGGTGCAAGAATTTCTTCTGGCATGACCGGCTAACCCTTGCAGTGCAAACGATCAAGCAAATTTGTTTAAATTTGCCCCCATTAAAGATCCCTACAGATAAACCCTTGGTTGTTTATTCAGATGCTTCATAAGAAGCTTGGGGAGGGATACTTTGTGAAATTGAAAATAACGATTCTATTATTTGTCGATGGGCATAAGGTAGATTCAGTGATATAGAAACACGGTATCACTCTATTTAGAAGAAACTGTATTAGCTTTTTGGCTATTTTTAGTCGGACACGCTTTCATCCTAAGAAGTGATTTGAAGCACTTTGACAAATTTCTTAAAGAGAAAAATGCAGGAAAAGTAGGCAATGCCAGAATCTATTGCTGGGATTATAAGCTGAGTCATTTTCACATCACTTACGAATACATCCCAGGTATAATAAATAACATTGCCGACCTTTTGTCAACAGTCAAAGGAGATAATAACGACGATAAAAAGGATGGCCAAAAAGTTGACACCACATAGAGGAATAAAAGGTGACATAAGTATTTCTACTTTTTTGCGCACTCACTCCTTTATGTCTCAATCACATCTTGTGACGCAGTTACTAGATGCTTTTGTATCCTTCACGCAAGTGCTCAATCGCCTACATAAGCGAAGCCTTGCATTCTCACAAGGTGCGTTTTTTAGGATTAAGTCTTTTACTTAATACGAACCAAATCTATAAACATCAGAAGGTATTTACCCTAGTTGCTCATACTTTGTTCCATGAAACTCATGGGAAATTAACTATAAAAGACAGTGATGCTGACAATCATGTAATACATCTGTTCCAAGAACTTGAAGAGTTTTGAGCAAAAGCTCTTAGTAAAGGACATCAATTTGTACATATAGGGTATATAGCTATTGGTATAGTTCCCTTGTTTAGACAAGGATTAAATAAAACTTGTATCGGTGCTCTCTTAGATATTGAACATAGAAACCTGCAAGATCAAACCATTAGCATAATTCAAGGTAGTCTATCTAATGGTCCCATTTACATCGAGTGTTATCCTAATTTTCTTGTTAGCCTAACAGATCGTTATTTTAATGAATAGTATCTCTATTAATTAAAACCAATGGGTTAGATTTGAAATATCGATATGATCATTTAGAAATAGCCTAGCGAATGATAGTTAGAACTGTCAATACATGTCTCCCGTAATGATCAATCAAATGAGAAAGGCCAAAATATCGTTATGAAGGTTGATCCAACTTCCCAAATTTAGGCAGAAGCAAAAAACAAAGCAGACAACATACAGAAGTTTGAACCACTTTAAAAAATTTCTCAAAGAGAAAAATGCAGGAGAAGTAGGCAATGCCAGAATCTATCGATGGGATTATAAGCTAAGTCATTTTGACATCACTTAAAAACTGAGTCATGCAATAGTCATGAAAATTCTTAGGATCACAACAAAAGATAACGGACAGGTACAGGGAAGCCTTTTTCCGTGGTAAGCTGTGTGATCTTAGAAAAGCCAATCAGCAACATATGACTTTCGTAATGTATCAGTTCCTTGGAGGTTACTTTAAAGAAGAGTATAAGCAATATTCTGTAAACTCTTTTCCTCCCGCATTCTCAAATTTGGTCAAAGAACATATCAAGGCATCTGGTTTACAGCTTGACAACCAAATCACATTAGCACAGATAAATTCTTTCATTGACGAAGTCACAGATCTTGAATGTGCTCGACTCAGAATGAAGAAAGAATTCAAACAAGTCAAGGGATTTAATTCAAGTTTCTGCAACAAAGAAACGAAGGTCAAAGACATTGGATGTGCTGCGACTGAAAAAAAATGCTCCTGCAAAATAAAGAACCGCAAAAAAAGATTTGGAAAGAAATACAAAGTAGCTCACAGGACCCAAAAGCTGTCTAAACAAGAAAGGAAGACAGACCGATGCTATATCTGCCAGAAAGAAGGGCATATTGCTCCAGAATGCCCTAAGCACAAAAACAGGTTTGGAAATGCTTTACTCAAAGAAAAATATGAGTATGAAGTTGTCTAGTATAATAGGTTTCAAAAACATGATATTCCTATCAATGAATACATAGACTATGATTCAGATGACGAAGAAACCTTTGACTCTACGACCACTGAATCAGTCACTAAAGAAGCCTCAGCCTTCTCTGACGACAACTCTTCTGTACTATTTAATATGGTCAAGAAACCATATGGATTTCCAAAGAAAGCAAAGGTACAATCAAAATCTTCCTCTTCTTCTCAAACTCCTAGCGCAAATACAGATGATTCCGAACCCTCATGGATGAGGAAAAGAAGACCTTCTACATTAAATCTATCTAAGCAAGAACAGAAATATTATAGACCACTTTCGATGTTTAGCAACATGATAGAACATGCTGAAGCATTGGCCAAAGCAGAGGAATGGTCCATCCTGGACTAAGCTAGAATTCAGGGACACATCCAAGTAATGCTAGTCGTCAACCTGAGTCTACTCCGTTGCAGACTCCTATTACTTTTCAGAAATCGAGTAGGTCTGCAACAGAAAAATAACGTAGATATTGTGCTGAGGAACACCAAGCAAAAGCAATCCAAGCTATGTTGTCAGCATTAGATCAGGTTAACAATAGTCTTAAGCAACTGTATAAGCAAGTGCTTAATACTCAATCACAATTGGCTGCTATTGAAGCTAAAGTGGATCAATGTCATGGAGAACTTCAATATCTGATTGACAAAGTAGCTATGAATGACATTGCTAATGAACCAATATCAGAATGGAAGAGAACGGCAAATACCTATCAGGCAATCTCTTTCAATGAAAAATAAAATGTCTCCTATTTTTTAGAAATAGGATACATTTGCTCAACTATCCCTCCTTTCGGGTAGATTCTCTTTGGGATACAGGTTCAGAATTGTCTTATCTAAATCACGAACTGGTTCCTCCACATCTCCGACAAAAGTTACAACATGGCATCTCAGTTTCCTATGCTAATAATTGTCGGGGACAAATCAATCACATTGTGCATTGTAAAATAGCCTTGGCTAACCTCAAAGCCCAGGTTACATTATACTTACACCCCCATCCCAAATCTGCCTTGTCTATTGAGATTGATATCATTTCCAAGCTCACTCCGTGGGCTATTCAACCAACAGGTGCTATTTCCTTTACTCTGCACACTCTTCCCTATACTATTCCCACAACACAGCGCGGAACTTTTCTTATGGAGGGAGTTATGAACCCAACCAAAGACCTCCAATACCTTAACTGGTTTGAGCAAGAGAAAAAGAAATTGTGTTTAGAGATGCACAAATGTGTAGAAGAGCTAACCAAGCATACCAGCGACAACCCATTGGCTTTCTGCGATCGAGAAGAATACTGGATATCACTACCAGGTGAACCAGAGCCTAAAGGTTTGAAAGCCTCCAGTACCTTAACTAGTTTGAGCAAGAGAAAAAGAAATTGTGTTTAGAGATGCACAAATGTGTAGAACAGCTAACTAAGCATACCATCGACAACCCATTGGCTTTCTGCGATCGAGAAGAATACTGGATATCACTACCAGGTGAACCAGAGCCTAAAGGTTTGAAAGCCACTCATCCTTGCATGTCTTTAGAATATTCAAAGTTATGCAAAACAAAAATAGATCAAATGGTGCAGGATGGATTGATCTCACCATCAAACAATCCTTATGCCTGTCAAGCCTTTTATGTCAACAATTATTAAGAGCAAAAAAGAGGTAAAAAGAGGCTTGCAATCAATTACAAACCTATCAATGATTGGCTGGAACACAAAAGATTTTCTTTACCCCTGAAAGATGAATTGTTGCACAGAATCAAGGATTGCCAAGTGTTTTCTAAGTTTTATCTAAAAAGTGGTTTCTGGCAGTTCAAGATTCGACCAGAAGATAGAGCAAAGACAAGCTTTGTAGTTCCTCAAGCGATGTTCCAGTGGAATGTCTTGCCAATGGGACTCAAGCCAGCCCCTTCTCTATGTCAAGAAAGGATCGAACGCATTTTTGCAGATTGCAGGCCATTTGTGTTAGTTTACATTGATGACATCTTGATATATTCAAAAGATGTTAAAAGTCATGTCTAGCATTTGACAGATTTCATTGCAAAATTAAAGAATACAGGATTGGTGCTTAGCCTGAAGAAAATGAAAATTTTCCAAGCAAAAGTATCCTTTTTAGGGGTCGCAACTTTTGCAGGCAAAATTAAGATGCAAGAGCATGTATTGCAAAAAATTAATCAATATGCTAATCAGTGGCCCAATCGAAAAAGAATTGCAATCTTTTGTGGGTTGCTTACAGTGGATAGCTCTGCAATACCCTCAACTTGCTAAAGATCTCTTAATTTTTAAAGAGTTGGATAGGTGCAAAAATTTCTTCTGGCACGACCGGCTTGTAGTGCAAACAATCAAGCAAATTTGTTTAAATCTGCCCCCATTAAAGATCCCTACAGATAAACCCTTGGTTGTTTATTCAGATGCTTCATAAGAAGCTTGGGCAGGGATACTTTTTGAAATTGAAAAGAACGATCCTATTATTTGACGATGGGCATCAGGTAGATTCAGTGATACAAAAACACGATATCACTCTATTAAGAAGGAACTACTTGTTGGTGTCAATACTGTATTAGCTTTTTGGCTATTTTTAGTCGGACATGCTTTCATCCTAAGAAGTGATTTGAAGCACTTTGACAAATTTCTTAAAGAGAAAAATGCAGGAAAAGTAGGCAATGCCAGAATCTATTGCTGGGTTATAAGCTGAGTCATTTTGACATCACTTACGAATACGTCCCAGGTATAATAAATAACATTGTCAACCTTTTGTCAAGATTCAAAAGAGATAAAAAAGACGATAAAAAGGATGGCCAAAAAGATGACTACATAGAGGAATAAAAGGTGACATAAGCACTGAGAACAACAGACGAGTAATGTATTTCTACTTTTTTGTGCACTCTCCTTTATGTAGCAATGGCCTATATAAGCGAAGCCTTGCATTCTCACAAGGTGATTTTTTTAGGCCTAAGCCTTTTACTTACTACCAACCAAATCTATAAACATCAGAAGGTATTTACCCTAGCTGCTCATACTTTGTTCCATGAAACTCATGGGAAATTAACTATAAAAGACAGTGATGTTGACAATCATGTAATACATCTCTTCCAAGAACTTGAAGAGTTTCGAGCAAAAGCTCTTAGTAAAGGACATCAATTTGTACATATAGGGTATATAGCTATTGGTATAGTTCCCTTGTTTAGACAAGGATTAAATATATCTTGTATCGGTGCTCTCATTAAAGTAGATATCTTGTATCGGATTAGATATATCTTGTATCCTAAGAAGTGATTTGAAGCACTTTGACAAATTTCGTAAAGAGAAAAATGTAGGAAAAGTAGGCAATGCCAGAATCTATTGCTGGGATTATAAGCTGTGTCATTTTGACATCACTTACGAATACGTCCTAGATATAATAAATAACATTTCCGACCTTTTGTCAAGAGTCAAAGGAGATAAAAAAGACGAATAAAAGGATGGCCAAAAAGATGACACCACATAGAGGAATAAAAGGTGACATAAGCACTGAGAACAGTAAATGAATAAAGTATTTCTAGTTTTTCACGCACTCACTCCTTTATGTCTCAATCACATCTTGAGAAACACTTACTAGATGCTTTTGTATCCTTCACGTAAGTGCTCAATCACCTATATAAGCGAAGCCTTGCATTCTCACAAGGTGCTTTTTTTAGGACTAAGCCTTTTACTTAATACCAACCAAATCTATAAACATCAGAAGGTATTTACCCTAGCTGCTCATACTTTGTTCCATGAAACTCATGGGAAATTAACTATAAAAGACAGTGATGCTGACAATCATGTAATACATATGTTCCAAGAACTTGAAGAGTTTCGAGCAAAAGCTCTTAGTAAAGGACATCAGTTTGTACATATAGGGTATATAGCTATTGGTATAGCTCCCTTGTTTAGACAAGGAATAAATATATCTTGTATCGGTGCTCTCTTAGATACCCGACATAGAAACCTGCAAGATCAAACCATTAGCATCATTCAAGATAGTCTATCTAATGGTCCCATTTACATCAAGTGTTATCCTGACTTTTCTATTAGCCTAACAGATCATTATTTTAATGGGATAGTATCTCTGTTAATTAAAACCAATGGGCTAGATTTGAAATATCAATATGATCATTTACAAATAGCCTATCGAATGATAGTTAGAACTATCAATACATGTCTCCCGTCAGTTTATAATTCTAGATATCTCTGTAATGATCAATCAAATGAGAAAGGCCAGAATATCATAATGAAGGTTGATCCAACTTCCCAAATTTAGGCCAAAGCAAAAAATGAAGCAGACAACATAGAGAAGTTTAAACCACTTTGAAAAATTTCTTAAAGAGAAAAATGTAGGAGAAGTAGGCAATGCTAGAATAAGCTGAGTCATTTTGACATCACTTACGAATACGTCCCAGGTATAAAAAATAACATTGCTGGCCTTTTGTCAAGATTAAAAGGAGAAAAAAAGGATGACAAAAAGGATGGCCAAAAAGATGACACCACAAGGATTAAATATATCTTGTATCGATGCTCTCTTAGATACCCGACATAGAAACCTGCAAGATCAAATCTTTAGCATAATTCAAGATAGTCTATCTAATGGTCCCATTTACATCGAGTGTTATCCTAACTTTCCTGTTAGCCTAACAGATCGTTATTTTAATGATATAGTATCTCTGTTAATTAAAACCAATGGGCTAGATTTGAAATATCAATCTGATCATTTACAAATAGCCTATCGAATGATAGTTAGAACTGTAAATACATGTCTCTTGTCAGTTTATAATTCTGGATATCTGTGTAATGATCAATCAAATGAGAAGGCCAAAATATCGTAATGAAGGTTGATCCAACTTCCCAAATTTAGGCAGAAGCAAAAAATGAAGCAGACAACATACAGAAGTTTGAACCACTTTGACAAATTTCTTAAAGAGAAAAATGCAGGAGAAGTAGGCAATGCCAGAATCTATCGTTGGGATTATAAGCTGAGTCATTTTGACATCACTTACAAATAGTCATGCAATTCTTAGGATCACAACAAAAGATAAAGGACAGGTACAGTGAAGCCTTTTTCCGTGGTAAGCTGTGTGATCTTACAAAGGTCAAAGCCTATCAGCAACATATGACTCACCTAATGTATCAGTTCCCTGGAGGTTACTTTAAAGCAGAGTATAAGCAATATTATGTAAACTCTTTTCCTCCCGCATTCTCAAATTTGGTCAAAGAACGTATCAAGGCATCTGGTTTATAGCTTGAACAACCAAATCAAATTAGCACAAATAAATTCTTTCATTGATGAAGTCACAGATCAAGAATGTGCTCGACTCAGAATGAAAAAAGAATTCAAATAGGTC